>NW_027137829.1:3185999-3411800 GCF_000149305.1 Rhizopus delemar RA 99-880
TTAATTTTTTCTATTGCTATTTTTTGTTGGTTTGTGTTTTGAGTTGAGTGTTTTAGAGAAGTTTTTCTTGAAATTTTTAAAGTAAGGTACTGTAGTGACTACCAGATCTTTTAATTAAGATCAAATAAAGGTAAAGATAAAAAAAAATAAAGGGATCAGGAACTTTTTATGAGAAGGTTGCCTGTTTATTGAATAAAATATATAAAATAAAAATGTGAGTAGAACTGTACTGTCCTTTTTCTTCATCTAAATAGTTGGGATATTTATATTGTTAATTTTTTTTTCTTTTTGACTTTTTTCATTTTCTTGACTTTTTCATTTTTTTGACCTTTAACATTTTCTTGACTTTTTTCATTTTTTGACTTCTTTGTTACACCATTTTTTTGACTTCTTTATCACAACATCAACCCTCAAAAAGAAGTTCTTGTGACCTACAAAAACATTTCAGCTGTAAAATAAATAAAAGGGAAAACTTAATCAGTTATCGCAAAAGTATAAAATGGTCATTGGGTGGATTGAACTCGTGACATCAAGATTCAAATGAGCCATATTTCCAATTAAGCTATTTTGTAATTTCTGGAAAAAAGTGGTTTATAAACATCCAATGGACTTCCATAAATATTTTGAAGACCGTTAAACATGTTTAAAAATATTATATGGTGCTTACTATTTTTGAAAATTACCGATGTACCAAATGATACAAAACTAACTGGGAACAAAGGTGCTTCACATAAGAAACGCCCCATTATTCTAGACTAAATCGGGAAATATTCGGAACTTCAAAAATTAAACAGCGCCATTCGATTCTGCTTGCCTTATAACCTTAGTTTCTATTTTTGGATTGTTATTCTAGCTCCGCTATAGCTGTAGATATTATGATTTATCCATCGTGGCCTGAAGTGCCAATCACCCCCAAAAAGCTCTAAAAGAAGAATTTGGAATGTCTGTAAGTGACAGTACGGTACACCGTGTTCTTAAAAAAGCTGGCTTTATAGCATTTGTCAAGCCTCAAAAACCTTTGCTACAGTGGCTACCAAAACCGTTCGCACAAAACATCATGAAACGTCTTCAATGGGCCAAATCGCACCAACATTGGACTGTGGATGACTGGAAACGGATCATATTCTCAGATGAGACTAAAGTAAATCGTTTTGCATCCGATGGAAAGGCCTATGCATGGAAACTACCTAATGAGTAATTGAATTCGCGACATGTACAGCAAACCGTCAAGCATGAGGGTGGTAATATCATGGTCTGGAGCTGCCTTACATGGAAAAGTATTGGATGGATAGCTGATGTTGGTCATCGTATGAATAGCGAAGGCTATCTTGAGGTCTTAAAAGATGATTTACTCAAGACAATGGAAAGTTATGGCTTGGATTCCTCCAAAGTAGTGTTTCAGCAGGACAATGATCCGAAGCATACATCAAAGATAGTGAAAGAATGGATCAACCAGCAGCCATTTGAAGCATTGGAATGGCCTCCTCAGTCCCCGGATTTAAATCCCATAGAGCATATGTGGGCTCATTTAAAGAGAGAGCTATTTCATAGCTATGAGGCACCACCAACTAGTATGCATGAGCTATGGGAGCGAATAGGTCAAACCTGGTATGCCATTTCTAAAGAAGAATGCCAGAAGTACATCGAAAGTATGCCGAAAAGGTGTGCTGCAGTCATTAAAGCAAAAGGTCGTTGGACTAAGTATTGATTTTTTTAAATAAAGTGTGTAAAAATGTTTACTTATAAATGCCGTCAAAACTGGTCGCATGTACCGTCGGACTTTAAGTGCCAATTACTACCAGTATATTGGGTCTACGGTAATGTCTGTGTTACCATATGATTGTCCAGAGTTTGCTCTTTCGAATGATGTATATATTATTGTAATATGCCAAGAAATGAAGTAGAAGGTAGTCTGTATAGGCAAAATATGAAAACACGCGACCAATTTTGACGGCCACTGTAAATAGCCTTGGAATCTTTCTTTAATAAAAGTAATTCGACTTTAGAACTATTGTTCGGTCTCGTTAATTCTTCTTTGTCTATTTTAAATACTTAAAAACACTTCACTCGCGAAGTTCGGCATATGCTGGACCTAGCACAGACCCATTCTCTGACTCTTGGTTACAAGTGGAGTCCACCAAAGTGTGCCGTCCTCAATGCACCTGCTGCTACTTCAAGTCGCTTTGTTCAGCTGTCTCTATGGACAAGATCTTCCCAATGCTGATGAGTTCACTTATCTTGCTGTGCCCTTTGATGGCAAAGGTATCTCTTCTGCTGCTCTTATCAAGCATCGTTCCTCTGGTACTCTTGCTGCCATGGCTCAACTGCATTCCATGGGTTTAAACCGTCAAGGCTTTCCTCTGCTGCTGTCTTCTCGTCTGTTCGCTTCGTTTATACGTCCTAAGCTTGAGTATGGTCTTGCTATTGCTCAGCTTACAAGAAAGGACTATGACGAACTCAATCGTGCTCAAGACCGATGCTTACGAATGCTTGTTGGTGGTCATCGAACGGCCTCAACTGTTATGCTCCGCCATATCTGCAACCTGCCTTCGATGACCTTCCGTGCTGACACTCTGGTTCTGAAGCTCTGCCGTCGTTCTGAGGGTCTACCCGATGATTGTCTCTTGTCTTTGCTTACCCAGTCTGTGCCTGTATCCCATCTGTCTCGTCTCCGTAAGCGCAAAATTGTCCTCGATTGCCCTTCGGATGTCTCGTCATCTTCTCGTCTTGCTCCTTGGCTGCGAAGGTATCGTCAAGACCAGTTCCATAGCTTCTTACAGTCCACCCCCAGGTCCTCATTCGCGCTTGTCGTCCTGTTCTTCGGGTGGATCCCATCCTGTACTTGCCTGCTTCCCGTGCTGACCGGTCTCGTCTTATCAGATGGCGCATGGGTTGGATCCCAGGCAAGCCTGCACCCTGTTCCTGTGGTCTTGGCGATACTTCTCGTTCTCACCTGATGGTCTGTACCTTGGTCCCTTCTGCTCTCTGGTGCTGCTTACCTGTTCCGCCTGCTGGATATGTGGGTCACCACATAATGTCTTGAACTTGCTTCCTGTCTCTGCTTCTGCTCGGTGTCCGCCTTTTTGGTCCGCTCTTTGTCAGATCCTCTGTCATTTTGACAAGATCTGTCATCCCGACATCGAGTACAACTCATCATCTGCTCCAGGTCAAGTCTGGATTGACAAGTCCTCTGCTTCTGATATCGACAATCACTAGTGACAAGCGCTCCGATCCACCCTCTGGCTTCTACCTCCCACTGCCAAACTGATGTATCCATCATTCATAACTCGATATGAAAACAGTATTAAAAAGCGCACATGTAAGATATATCCAATAGATAGGCTACAGGTTAATTCGGATAATCTTCATTAAGGATAAGATGCTGCGTAATTGCACGGTTAAATTATATTAAATCCAGGAACTAAATCACAGTCAGCCGCAGTCAATCATATACGAGTATTCTATGACAAATATAACAATAGAAGAACACGTAACCCTTATCTATTTGTCATCAGCTATATCATACTCATTAATTATTAATCCATGACATGAAATATTATCCGTGTATAAAAAGTATAAATAGAGTACAATTTTCTTATTAAATAAAACATATCTTCATCGAGTCTCGTCCTCTCTTGTTCCTTTTATTCTCTTGGATAAATCAATAGTAATAATAATAAAAGGTATTTGCTTTGAATGATATTTATTTAAAAATAATCAAAAGTATGTCAGAAGTAAGTTTGTCAAAAGTGAGTAAAATAATTGTTTTTATAGTTTTTATGAATTTTATAACATGCTTTAAATTTAAAGCATGTCTTGATTTTAATGCACCTTTTAATTTTTGTGCTTTGCATTAATTTCTATGTACCTTCGGGTCAAAAATGATAGTCTACATGTTTACAACGCAAAAGTTCATTTTCTAACTGGCGTGGTACTGTAACTTGTTAGTACTTGAGAGTTGGCTTGTGTTAAAGTGATGTAGATTTGTTTAAATTGAGGTTTGCAGTCTTGAATGACTTGAATTTAGGTAACTTGATTGAACGTTTAACAGTTCTTTTGATAGAGTAAATTGACTTTGAGTAGTGACCACCAGATCTTTATAGATCAATAAGGTTAAGAGTAAAATTGTTTTATAAAAGATAAAAATAAAAGGGGTCTCTCTTGATTAGTGATAACTTAGTGTGTTAACTCGTAAGAATAAAAAGACTATAAAATTCAACGAGACTCAAAAAGTTATATCTTTATTTAATATTATACTGTCTGGTATTTATACTATTTTCATGGAGGTTTAATTAAATCCTTTTCAAGATACTTTAATTAATTATAACTGTAGATCTAGTGTCAATAAGTTTTAATGTGAAGATCTGTTCCTGGTTATGCAAGTGGACTGTTTTATAATTATTTCTTCAGTAGATCTGATCTTTCATTTATGTTGCATTGCATCAGGAGTTATATTAAAAGCTTGCATTGAGTTAAAGGAGTGGAATTAGTTATGACCGAATAATAGAGAAAAGACTGTAATAAATCTTTGTAAAGCATTCATTACTCTGATTTCTTATAAATTGAATATGAATCATGTTTAAAGTATGTTGGGATACGACACTTAGGTATCAGATCAGAAAGAATAAGTAAAAATAAAAAGAAAAGAAAAGGTTATTGTGATCCAATAAGAAAAGATTGCTTTTTAAGCGTAAGAAGATTTGATTTATTGAATTGGATTGGATTGGATTGGATTGGATTGGATTGGATTGGATTGGATTGGATAATGTTATTTTGTTTAAAATTATTCATCTTATTTATATAAAAATTGGCGTGGCTTATTGTTTGTGTTGTTTGACATCTATGTCGAACGACATCAATGTCGCTGGACATCAAAATTATTCTTGTGGTCAGCATTGTTCTCTTGATCTAAAATTTCATCATTTGTGCAACATTATCTTTAGGGACGGAGTGTCATGTTTTGACATGTCAATAAGATAACAGTCTTATCATTCTAAGCTAAATATTTACAAATGAGTTTGAATAAGAATAGATCCTGATAATTACCAACTGCCCTGAACAGCCAAGTTTCACTTTCATCTCAACAGTTGATTATTTACATCAGTTTATAAAATTTTTCTTATACATGTCAAATCATATCGGTCGTAACTATCTCTTGTCATTTAATCTCAGGACTTGCTCAACTAATACAGTAAGGGACAAAATCAGTCCGTTTTTTGGTTTTTTCGCAATGCCTCTCCGAGAATTACTTTTAGAGCTCCGCTTTGCTGACACTAAATTTGCACGTAAACTAGACAAAAATATTCGTCTAACCTAATTGCTTCTAGCTGCATTTCTTTCGTAGTTATGGCGGAAAAAGTAACTTTCCGTGATTGCTGCTAACGCCTAATTTTGCATTAGGTCCCATATCTCCAGAAGCAGTCACTGGATTGACTTGAAATTTAGTTTGCTATGTCTTATGACGTCAGTGAACGCTTACGCGTTCTCATATTTTAGCTCATTTTATTTTTTTACATTTTTTGTTTTTCCCCATTTACCTCATCTCAGATTAGCCAAACATGCCATGACAGCAAAGAAAGCCGACAAACATGCCCAAATTGAAAACATGTTGAACCACTCCATTCCATGGGATGTAATTAAAAAAAAAGTAGGCTGTGGAAAGTCCATGATTCGAAGAATTTCAAGGAAAACCAAGATACAGTCAAAAAATAGCGCGGGTAGACATCGTTTACTCACACCTAGGGAGGAAACCAAAGCAGCTAGAGATAGAAGACTAGACTTATCTAAAAGCGCAGCTGCTGCCTCCTTTGGCGTTAAAAAACCAGATCGATCAGTCAATCCAAAAACAATTATTCGAACTTTCAAACGCAAAGGTCTAAAATTGGCTAAAAAAAAGACGGCACTTCCACTTAATAATGACAGGCAAAAGGCACGATATGATTGGGCAAAGGCTCATAAAGACTGGTCCGAGACTGATTGGGAACGCGTTGTCTTTTCTGATGAGACAAAGGTCCCAAAAAGAGGGTTTAATGGTCTAGAATATGCTTGGAAAGAGGATAATGCACCTTATCGAGACCATCACTACAAGAAGAAACATGCTTATGAAGGAGGCGGGATCATGCTTTGGAGTTGCATAACTATATATGGAGGGGCTACATGTCCTGGCTACAAAGTAATGTAAATGGTGAGCTATATACATCAGTACTTGAGGAGGAATACAAGGAAACATTGAAGTACTATGGCCTGCAAAGTAGTGACATGATCTTTCAACTAGATAATGTAAGCATCCATTGTGCTTCAGCTCCTTCAAAATGGTTCCAAAAGAACAAGGTTAAGCTCTTGAGTTAGCCAGCATACTCTCCTGACCTTAAACCAATTGAAAATGCATGGGCCATGCTTAAAAAGAGGGAACAGATGACAAGACCACCCCCCTTCCGTGATTGAGGCTGATCAAGCATTTTTTCACCGGGTTCCGAAGCTTTGGTATGATCTAGCAGCTCCAGAGTACTGTAGAAACCTTATTCGCTCCACGCCCCGTCGAGTTCGGGACGTAATCCAGCGTAAGGGCCGTGATACCAAGTACTAATTAAAATTCAAAGAAATAAAAATCCCGTTATTTTCAATATATCTTCTTATAACCTGTCGGAAAATAAAAACTACCAATCCCGACAAATATTGTCAGATTTGTCGAAAAAAGAGGTAAATTTTTCGTCAGCAAAGCGGAGCTCTAAGTATAATTCCCGGCGTGGCATTGCGAAAAAACCAAAAAACGGACTGATTTTGTCCCTTACTGTATAAATAGCCTTGGAATCTTTCTTTAATAAAAGTATTCGACTTTAGAACTATTGTTCGGTCTCGTTAATTCTTCTTTGTTCATATTTTTACACTTAAAACACTTCACGGAGGTCCCTCCTTCGACTGAGTCCATCCTAGGACTGAGTCCTTTCTTCAGCAAAAGTTACACCAACTGCGTCACAACATTAAAAATTGTTCTTGTGATCAGCATTGTTCTCTTGATCCAAAATTTCATCATTTGTGTTACACTATAAAAAGACTATTCGTGATCAAACACGAAACAAACCAAAAAATGGAAATGCTTAGCCCGACGGGGGGGTCGAACCCCCAACCTTGAGATTAAGAGTCTCACGCTCTACCGATTGAGCTAGCCGGGCACCTTTCTTTTGATAGCGTACTGGATATCAGTCGAGTAAACTCAAGTTGAGTTCGCCCACTGCAAATAATATAGAGACTTTGACGTAGATTTTTAACAGACCTGACAATCATAGATCCGTAGATTTTATAATTTTTTTATGAGAAACCATTATATCTTGCTGTATTACACCTTTTTTAATTTTGAAAAAAGATTTAGGTGCGAAAAAAATAAAGAAATTTATCGATATTTTTGTTTTTTTTGTAGGGTAAGTATTCATAAAGTTATTCACGTTTTAAAAAAGTATCTGTTTTTTTTCCAGATGATCTTTTTTTGGAAAGCCTGTTCCTCTCTATCGTTGAAAGACCGATATCTTCTTTTTTTTATTTTTGAGGCAAAATGCGGAAATCAAAAGCAATTTGCGGTTATTTTGTTCAGAAGAATACATATTAGGAAGGTGGTTTGTGATTTTTAGCTTAGATCATTACGAACGTGTTACAGAACATAGAAAAATAATCGTGTTTGGGAAAAAAATGACCTGGTAAAAAAAGACTTCGTAAAAAAAAAAGACTTCGTAAAAAAAAAAGACTTCGTAAAAAAAAAAGACTAAGTTAAAAAAAAAGACGAAGTGAAAAAAAAAAAGAGTCTAGCAATAGAAGGTTCATTGTTCAAATGAAAACAATCATCTAACAACAAGTACACTTCATAGAAATGCAAACTACTTTTACATTATAAAAAAAGAATACGTGTATATTCTAAAAGAATAGAAAAATAAAGAAGCTCTGCTAACATTTTGTTACAAGGCAGTTATAATTAACAAATACATACAAAACGTTTTTGTTTATCAAGTAAATAGATTGTTTTATTATTTTTTATGACAAATATTGTAAAAGAATATATGTTTTTAAGCTTATACTCGTTCATTACTTACTTTATGTTTGCACATGAGTATAATTTGCCATTAGCCATTAGTCATTAGTCATTAGAGATGTGAGCAATGGCAACTTTCTTTACCAAAAATAACTTTTCAGCAATAAACAGCAATATAAGTTTGATATTCTTATAGTTTTATCGTATTGGAAAGAACAACTTTGCCCATGAGTCTCATGTTCGTCATCCGAATGTGTGCCATTAGGAATTCCTAATGTAAGAAAAAAAGAAACCGACATTAGACTTGGTTGCTATTTTTTTTTTATAAACTTACATTTGACCAGAACTTGAGCTTTCTTTTTTATCTTTTGTACCTTGAGCATCTAGTGATAGTCCATGAAACAAAACCAGGGAAAAAAAATGTTACTTTAAGCACCGATTTTGTTTTTTGAAATTTAACCTTTTTTTTTTATCAGACACGTTTTCTCTTTCTACCTATTTTTTTGCTATTTCCAAATTTAAAAACTATAAACAACATGAACAACTTCAACGCCACCAAAATTGCTTGCACCTGTTCTGAATGCAGCAGCCAACCCAATGGATACAGAATGCTTGCAAAGAGAACTGTTAGAACTCATGTTCTTATGGATAGATATAGAAATAGAGATTTTTTTATTTTTCAGTGGAAATACAAACGTTCTAATGTAAAAAAAAAACAAACAATAGAATCGAGAAGAGTATCTGAAGCTAACGACAACGGGGAGGAAACTGTCGAATACTCGTCAGCCATTCCTGAGCCAGTAATTGAGGGTATATTTCAAACAACAAAGTATTTAATATAAGAAAGATTTTATTTATTGAAATATATTTTGCAACTTGTTAGACGGAATGAATGTTGACGAAGAGGAGGGAATGAGTGATGAACAGCAGCTTCGTCACCTTTTGCTGTTGTTCATTGTGCTTTTTCAAGCAAAGCACCTCTCGGTGAAAGCCGGTGAAGACTTGTTGGCCTTTCTTTCCTTTTTTGTCCGTTCTCTTGGCCATAGTATGGAGATTCCAACAAAGATCTCTACTGCCCGTACTATGGTCAATTATTCCAAGGCCACCGATGGTTTGTCCCGTTTTCTTGTTTGCTCTGCTTGTCGAAGCGTTTACACTTCTGGAAGCTTGCATTCTCGCTCCTGTGGATATGTACGCTTCCCTAACAACCCTTATCGACAAGCACAACCATGTGGAAATGCTCTTTTTGTAGGCAGCAGTTTAAAGCCAGTGCTTGAGTATCCCTACAACTCAATTGTTGAGACTTTAAAAAAGTTCTTTATGCGACCCAGCTTTAAACAACAGATTGAGCAATGGAGAAGAAGATCAGTTGATGAAGATGTCATGTTCGACATATATGATGGCAGAGTTTGGAATCAGCTTGTGGATTCAAATGGACAAGTCTTTACCAGCCAGCCAAGATCATTAATGGTATCATTGAATGTGGATTGGTTCCAGCCAAGTGACAATATGAAGCATTCTAGTGGTGCTATTTACCTTGCAATTAACAACTTGCCAAGAAATACGCGCATGAAGTTTTCCAACATCGTTTTGGTAGGTGTTATTCCTGGACCCCACGAACCAAATGATGATCAAATCCAGAACTTTTTAAAGCCATTGGTTGATGAATTGCTTGTATTGTACAATGGTGTTGTAATGCCCACTTACCAAAATCCTAACGGAGAAGTAGTTCGTGTGGCATTAATGTCCATCAACTGTGATATGCCTGCGGCAAGAAAAGTAGCTGGATACATGGGCGCCATGGCTACTAAAGCATGTAACAAGTGCTCAACTGCTTTTGGTCGTTTGTCAACCGGTACCAGGTCTTCAAAGCCAAATTTTTCCGATTTTGATGATGAAAACTGGGTGCAAAGAACGTGGGAGCAGCAAAGAGTTGATGCGTACGACTGGTTGACTGCTACGCACAAGGCACAACAAGAAGAAAAGCAAGCAAGTTCTGGTACAAAATGGAGTGAAGTACACCGACTTCCTTACTTTGACGTGGTGAGATATGTAACTGTCGATCCAATGCATAATTTGTTTCTTGGAACACCAAAAAAAATGATTGAAGTTTGGCAGGATTTTGGTTTGCTTGATTCTACTGATTTTTCAGCAATGGCAACAGAGTCAACTACCATAATCATTCCTCGGCAATACACTAAGCTATCTGAAGGTACGTAATACTGCTAGATTGTGCTTATATATACGCAAAATAAAACTTTATTGTATGATGGGGCAAGATACTTACTTTTTCTTTTTTAAAAAAAAAATAGGAAAAATCTCTGGTGCTTTTGCTAATATGAAATCAGATGAGTGGAGAACTTGGGTTGTTGCGTTGTCACCTTTCCTTCTCAAACAAAGACTGTCAGGTGAACATTTTGTGAACTGGTTGCGGTATGTCGATGCTGTGAAGCTGGTCACTGGCCCTTCCATCACAGTAGAAGACATAGATACAGCACATCTATTGATGAAAAACTTTGGCAAGACCTGTGTCGAGTTGTATGGTGAATCTATGCCCACTCCAAACATGCATATGCATCTTCATTTGAAAGAAAGCTTCCTGGACTTTGGTCCCTCATACTCTTTTTGGCTTTATGGCTTTGAACGTCTTAATGGCGATATGAAAGATATCAACATCAATTTTAAGACTGGATTTGAAACAACTTATGCTACTATGTTCATTCAAAATGTTCACACACAAGATCTAGTATATTCCTTACATTCCTTTATAAATTCAACAAACGAAAACATGCTCCTACTAACCAAATTTATAGAAGAGATAGGTGAGGTTACGAATGACGAGAGTGGTTTAACGCCATTTGATTACTCTCGTTTCATAGACGGACCTAGCTTATTTAATTCGACAATTACTGGTAGTGAGCCTCTGCCACCTACATCCTATCCTTTAAAATTCAATAAGAAGACAGAACTTATATGCCATGAACATTATGACGCTTTAAAAAATTATTATATGAACACCTATGCATCTATGACTACAAACACATACATTGATACCACTATACACTCATTCAAAAAAATCACTTTGCTTGGGCAGCTTTACCAGCCAGCAAGTGATAATTCATTATCATCATCACCATCATCATTCATTCAGGCCATTGTCGACAATCAACTGCGCATTGGTCAAATATCATATTTTTTTACTCATTCATTTGGTAACAACGCTCATTACTTTGCATTTGTCAATTGGTACAGCCATGCGACCCAACATTTTCCCACTTTTGATGGTACTGGCATCCAAGTGTGGAAGAATCAGTATGAACCAGTGTCAAGACTTAGCATACTTCCGATTCATCGCATTTATAATCCTGTTGCTGTCAAGCCATATATCGACAATAATATTCTCACTCTCTCTCTTCCAAGAAAAATTTATATGTAACAATTATGCAAAACTATTCAATCATTTATCATTATCATTATTATTATTTTATATATTTTACTAAAGAATCATTCAATAGACTACTTTTTTTTTAACAAATGTTTATTCAATTTGGTAAGAGACAGCAAAACAAGAAACAAAAAAAAAAGCAAACAAAAAAGTGGATGCCTATGGCATTGGGTTGGCAGCAGCAGAGGAGGAAGGACCAGAAACAGAAGTGGGGAAGCCAAGAGCAGGGGAAGAAAAAGCCCAGGAAGGGTAGTACTCATGATCGAGTTTATCTGGGAACTCCATCTCAACATTTTGCACTCTTCTTCTAATTGTTGGTGGAGCTCCCTTTTTCTTTAGTAATTCTTTGTACCCTTTCTGGAGCTCTTTGTGGAATTCCACTACCTGTAGGCAATTAAGGTATATTAGAAAATGAGATTTATTGATATGTCATACTTACTCTTTCACTTCTGAATGATGGCCGTTTGACAATAAACGTACGGCCATCTTCATCTTCTGGGCCATTCTCCTCATCAGAGGTCCAATCAACCGTCAAGATCTTTTCGGCAAATGGGAACCGTGCTTGGTATGCAGCTGCGTTAGCGTTGTAAGCAACCCTCCTGTTAAGGAGTTTCTATTATAAAGTATTGATGTAAGTATTATAGACATTTTATATTACAATTTTTAAATATCAAGTACTTACTGCATTTACGCGGCTGCGGCAGGCTGACATCGGTGTCGTCACAGCTTTCCCATTTGCCTTATCCACCATGTAATAGAACTTGCTTCTAATCATGGTGAATACTTGCGAATCAGTCAGGCCATTGAAGCGTTGGTGCTTCCTGACTTCATCGTGCAACAGATTTTTTACTTTTCTGTTGGCCTTGTCGGTGATGGACTTGAGCGTATCAAACTTGATGCTACGGCCAACCAAGTATTCACGGTAGTGATCAGCTATGTGATCCTATAATGTAAGTAAAAAAAAAAAGAAAAAAAAAAGAAATAAAGTTATTAAATTGTATTTGCTAATTGATACTTTAATTTTAGACTTACACTACACTGCTTTTTGATCCTGTTGATCTCAGCCATATCAACATACTGCTGCCCTTGCTGTGGCTGTTGAACTGGATGCTTCTGCTGCTGCTGCAGTTGTTGCTGTTGCCACATTTGAGCAAAAAACTGCATTTGAGCAGCCATCATCTCTGGCGTGAGACCAGAGGCTGCTCCGAAGGCCTCTGCACCAGTATGGCTGCCAAAGCTTGCAACAGGAGCAGAAACGAGGACAGGAGCGGACACGGGAATAGGAAAAGGAACAGAAGCAGAAGCAGAAGCGAAAACAGGATCAGGAGCGGGAGCGGGAGCGGGAGCAGAAGAAAGAGAAGAAGAAGGAGAAGGAACAACAGTGGACGATGATCCAGCAATGCCCATGGAAACTCTTGCCCTTTTGGGGGCATTGCTGGGAACGTTGATGGGGGTGGCGACGCGTCTGGACATTTTTTTAGATTAAGTATAAAGAAGGAAAAAAAAAAGAAAAATGTCCTACAATGTTTTTTTTATATTCTTCTGTTTCTTTTGTACTCTCTTTTTTTTAAAGAAAAAAACACTATTTGGGTTGTAGATGTTAAAGTTAACTAAAGAATAAATTTAACAATATATAAACAAGCTTTTTGAATATTTTAATAGCTGCTCTAATTTCAAAAATAGCGATAGAACGAGCTTTCATGGTTATTAGATTTGACTGATACCGAATAGTTGTAACACTAGTAAAATGAGACTATAAAAAAAGTATTTTTTTTCCCTTTTTGTTTTTTTTTTTTTTTTTTTAAAAAAAAAAAAAAAAAAACAATCTTCATAAAAGGTAAGTTCTTCATATTATATATACCATATTCCTGCTCTAACGGTGCTTTTACTTTAGAAAAATCATATCGGTTGCTTTCTTGATGTTTGAAATGGTCTTTATAAAGTCTCTTTCCCAGGATTATCGTTGCTTCCTTTACTTGTTGGTATAAGCTTAACTAGTGTCTTTTTTTCTTTTTTTTTCCTGTTCCATCTAAAGCAAGGTACTATTACTTCTATTACATAACCTATATAGCTAATAATTATCATAGATACATGCTGCTTCCTTTTTTATTTGCTGGTATAAGCTTAGCTAGTCTTCTGGCCTATCTAAAGAAAGGTACTATTACTTCTACTACGTATACTCAATAGCTAATAATTATTATAGATACGTGCTAATTTGCTTTGGCCTTTTACTGTTTCTTTCTCGTCCTTGCTTTGGTTCTTAAGTACTGATGTCTTTTCTTCTTTCGCTTTGAGTGCCTAAGTCCTTGAATCCTTGAATCTTTGAATCCTTGTGTCTTTGCATCCTTGAGCTTGGCCTTTTTTTTTTTTTTTTTTTTCTCATGAGAACCTTTTGAGTTCCACGAGATTAATTGATGTATTTTTAGATTAGATGATGCTTTTTTGGTGACGATAGGTAAGTCAAGTAAGCTTTTAAAACACTACAAGCAAAGAAATACTGTATATTGTTATTATTATTTTATTTAAATAAAAAAACCTATTTTTTATAAACCAAATCCCTATTTTTTTGTGTATATAAAGCAATATTTATTGCAATGTGAATGGTTAATAAAGAAGTATATAAAGCAATATGAGTGGTTTATAAAGAACAAAAAGACAAATAAAGCATTGATTTGAAAAGTATCATTGGTCCCCAATTTTTTTCTGACGTAGAAAAGACTATGAAAAGCAGCTACCAAGATAGACGTTCTCGCACATTAAGGATTAAATCTACTTAGAACTCTGAATTATCTCTCCCGTCAGTATCTGCATTAGCAAAACGCAGAATAAATAATAGAATTATAGGCCCGTAAAGTATGGCTGATATCGTCGTCGGCATAAATATGCATTCAATCACAGATTTTGATATTGTTGAACATAAAAGCATATACCTAACAATTAACGATTCGCAGAGTTTGCACGATTATTTGCAGTGGCCCACACTGGAAGTAATTTGTGATTGTCAACATCTACAGTCAGTTGTTGCATCTAAAAATCAACGTTTTTGACGTCTTTGATTAAATGAAAAAAATTAAATTTCGCTGTATTGGTCATTTTCGAATTTTGAAAAAAGATTCAGGTGCGAAAAAAATAAAGAAATTGAACAATATTTTTGTTTTTTTTGTAGCGTAAGTATTTATAAAGTTATTCATGTTTTAAAAAAATGTCTTTTTTTTCAAATGATCTTTTTTGGAAATCCTGTTCCTCTCTATCGTTGAAAGACCGATATCTTCGTTTTTGTCGTATTTTCCTTATTAAATACTCAAATGTCGTGTGAGATTACTCAAGATCTCCATGTCATATAATTTAAAACTACCTCTATATAACACTACGTGTTATATAGCCATCAGTACTCATAAACAACTTTAGTAATTTACATTGCGCAACTTCGGTTCTTCAATTATTAATTTTATAAAATCAGACGTAGTTTGTATTTAATGAGATCTCTCTCCTGTCTTCACTCAATAAAGAGGTTCAAGAGTCTCATCGATTATCAGTTTCCTGTTTACACTTTATTTTTACTTTTAATCGACTATAAACTACTCACCCAATACCACAGTTTTTTTTATTTTTGAGGGCAAAATGCGGAAATCAAAAGCAATTTGCGATTATTTTGTTCAGAAGAATATATATTAGGAAGGTAGTCTATGATTTTTAGCTTAGGTCATTACAAACGTGTTACAGAACGTAACAAAATAGTCGTGTTTGGGAAAAAAAAAATCTGGTAAAAAAAAGACTAAGTTAAAAAAAAAAAGAAAAGAAAAAAGTATAGCAATAAAAAGTTCATTGTTCAAATGAAAACAGTACTCTAACAACAAATATACTTTATATTTATGCAAATGCTATTACATTATAACAAAAGAATAAAAAAAAATAAAGAAGCTCTGTTAACATTTTGTTACAAGGCAGTTATAATTAACAAATACATACAAAACTCTTTTGTTTATCAAATAAATAGATTGCTTTATTATTCTTTATGACAAATAATATAAAAGAATATATGTTTTTTAAGCTTATACTAGTTCATTACTTACTTTATGTTTGCACATGGGTGTAATTTGCCATTAGCCATTAGCCATTAGAGATGTTAGCAATGACAACTTTCTTTACCAAAAAGAACTTTTTAGCAACAAGCAGTAATATAAGATTGATATTCCTATAGTTTCTTTAAGTTGGAAAGAACAACTTTGCCCATGAGTCTCATGTTAGTCATCCGAATGTGTCCCATTAGGAATTCCTAATGTAAAAAAAAGAAAAAAAAAAAAGAAACCAACATTAGACTTGGTTGTTATTATTTTTTTTTATAAACTTACATTTGAACCGTTGTTGAGCTTTCTTTTTTATCTTTTGTATCCGCAATGTTAAATATGCTCTCTGAAACAAAACAAGGGAAAAAAAAAAAACCAGTTCTTTTGAACACGTAAAATTGTTACTGTTTAAGAACCAACTTCCAAATTTAGTACATTTGCTTTAGTTTTTTTGATCACGCATTTTTTTATATCTTATTCCTTTACTAAATCCTGAATATTTTTTTTTTGAAATGAACGCCACCAACAACAAAGTTAAATGCCAATGCACCAAATGCAGCAACTGTCCTGAAGGATTCAAGTGGATTGCAAAGAAAACCGCTAACACTCATAAGCGCATAGACAAAGTTGGAGAAGGTACAATTTTTTTAAAGAAATGCAGCAAGACTAAAGTGCAATTAAAATAGTTTTGAGACAAAGAAGATTTGAAAACACCTTCGAGCAACCCACCACGTCTACCGAAAGAAGCACGTTTGAAGGTATATTTATAAATCCACCCCTTTTTTTTTATTAAACAAATTTAGAATTCGACATTGATGCTGACATGGATGTCGACATGGACGAAGAAATGACCAACGACCAACAACTGGCGTATCTCCTGGTCCTTTACCTTGTGCTTTTCCAAGCAAAGTACCTTTCAGTTGAAGCCGGTGAAGACTTGTTGGCCTTTCTTTCCTTTTTCGTTCGTGCTCTTGGCCATGGCATGGAGATTCCTACAAAGATCTCCACTGCTCGTACCATGGTCAATTATTCCTCTGCCAGTAGTGGTGTCTCCCGTTTCCTTGTCTGTTCTCTTTGCAGAAGTGTGTACGACACAGGGAGTTTGCATACTCGACAATGCCCTTTTGTTAGGTTTGCAAACAACCCACACAGACAAGAGCGCCCATGTGGTAATTCACTTTTTGTTGGCAGCAGCCTGAAGCCCGTCCTTGAGTTCCCGTACAACTCAATTGTGGAAATGTTGAAGAAGTTCTTTGTCCGTCCGAACTTTGAAACAGAGATTGAACAGTGGAGAGGTCGATATGTGGAGGAAGGTGTGTTGTATGACATCTATGATGGTCGAGTCTGGAATGAGATGGTCGACTCAGTTGGGGAGCCATTTGTGAGTAAAAGACGATTATTAATGGTGTCATTGAACGTTGATTGGTTTCAACCTAGTGATGGTATGCACTACTCTTGTGGTGGTGTATATCTGTTTAGGATAGGGGGTTTTAGGTAAAAGTAGTATAACAACAAAGATAAAGAAATACTGTTAGAACTTGGTATCTCTTTATTAAGTTAAGATAACTAAGATTGAATCTGATAAATTCTACATGTAAAAAGTGAGAGTATTTATAGACATGATACGGATAAAGAATTAGGACAGATTTATGATCAATTCGACAGAATAGATGATTACTATTTCTAATTATTAGTTTAGCCTGTTCCTAGCTTGTATTGTCAATTATGCTATTGGGATGGTTTCAGGTAGCTCTGGGCGTAGGACTATTTAGGAGACGGTACGGATGAATATAAAATCCTCTAGTTCCGTGATTGGATATTATGGCTAATAATATCTCAGTTAGGATAAAGGTTTACATGACTTAATGATGATCCGGTAAGTAATTGTCATTCCTTATTCAACATGCTCATATCATCAATAAACTATATTACAACCATGCCATATTATTTGACTATGTGAAGTTAATATGAATAAAGCTTAATATAAAAATCTAATCAAAGTCTTTTATTGATCTGTTCTGGGAATAATGTTATAAATGATTCCAAGTTATGTCAACATACTATTCAGGATCATATTTGATTCCTTTTACTAAAATAAAGTGACTATAATCTTATGTATCCTTAACAATATCTCACGATTAACAACCTTCCAAGGAGTTCTAGGATGAAGGTTTCCAACATCATCCTGGTTGGTATGATTCCTGGGCCTGGCGAGCCCACGGATGACCAGCTCCAAAACTTTTTGCGACCAATGATTGCAGAGCTGAATACCTTGTACGGAGGTATGATGATGCCAACGTACCAGAACAGAAACGGTAAAATGGTACGTGTTGCTTTGATGTCCGTTAACTGTGATATACCAGCAGCTCGCAAAGTAGCTGGGTTCATGGGTCAATCCGCGCACAAAGCCTGTAACAAATGTTCCACTGTGTTTTCGCGAATCAGTGCTGGTGCAAATTCAGCGAAGCCAGATTTTTCTGACTTTGACGATGAGCATTGGATTCTGCGAAACAATACCCAGCAGCGCCAAGAAGCATATGCTTCGCTAAATGCTACTCAAATTACGCAACAGCGAACCCTGCAGACGGACACAGGAAGTAAATGGAGTGAACTTCATCTACTAGAGTATTTTGATGTCGTGAGATTGACAACCGTTGATCCCATGCACAATTTATTTCTAGGTACGCCAAAAAGAATGGTTGAAGTTTGGGTAGATCACGGGCTTCTTACAACAGCTGATTTCAAAGCCATGGCTGATGAATCAGCTTCAATTGCTATCCCATCACAGTACTGTAAAATCTCTAAAGGTATACAAGTATAAAAGAATTTGTACTATTATGAATCTGAACACTAATTTTTTTGTTATAAAAAAAAAAAAAAAAAAAAAAAAAAAAAAAAAAAAAAAACGAAAAAGGCAAGATTGAAAGTACGTTTAGCAATGTGAAGGCTGATGAGTGGAGAACGTGGTGTGTTGTGCTTTCGCCTTTTCTCTTAAAGCAAAGATTAATCGGTGAACATTTCATCAATTGGATCAGATATGTAGAAGCAGTAAGGTTGGTGACTGGTCCTTTAATCACAGCAGATGAAATTCAGACAGCACACTCCTTATTTAAAGAATTCGGCAAGACCTGTGTTCAACTCTATGGAAAAACATGTATAACACCTAATATGCATATGCACATGCATTTGAAAGAATGCTTTTTGGACTTTGGTCCCTCCTATGCCTTTTGGCTTTATGGTTTTGAACGATTGAATGGTGATGTCAAAAAGATAAATATCAATTACAAGACAGGCTTCGAAACCACCTATGTCACTATGCTTACTCAAACCATTCATACGCAAGATATAATACATTCATTACCTACATTCATTAACAACAACGATCAAGGCATGCTCCTACTGATCAACTTCATAAAGGAAATAGGCGAGGTTACGAATGACGAGAGTGGTTTAACGCCATTTGATTACTCTCAGTTCATAGACGGGCCAAGTCTATTTAACCTGACGATTACTGGTAGTGAGCCTCTGCCACCACAAGCCCTTCCTTCAAAAATTAACAACAAACAAGAACTTTTATGCCCTGAACACTATGAAGCCTTACAAACTTTTTATATGGATATCTATGAAATACCTATTATAAATACAACCAGTACAACTATAAAATCATTCAAAAAAATTAACTTGCTTGGACAACACTACCAACAGTCAGACAATCATTCATCATCATCATGCATTCAAGCCTTTATGAACAATCAATTACGTATTGGTCAAATATCATACTTTTTCAGTCATTCATTTAACAACTCAACTCATTATTTTGCATTCATCAATTGGTACAGCCATGCGACTCAACATTTTCCCACCTTCGATGGTACTGGCATCCAAGTGTGGAAGAACCAATTTGATCCAGTTTCAAGCAACAGCATACTTCCAATTTATAGAATCTTCAATCCTGTTGCTGTATGCCCATATATCGATAATCACCTTCTTACTCTCGCTCTGCCAAGACGAATTTATATGTAACAACTATGCTAAATTATTCAAACCTTCTTTTATTACTATTATTATTATTTATTTTATTATATATTTTACTAAAGAATCATTTATTAGACTATTATTGTTATTTGTTTTTTTTTTAAAAAAAGATTTTATTCAATTTGCAGAGACAACAAAAGAGGCAGCAAAAAAAAAAAAAGGAAAAGAGAAAGTAAACGCTTACTGCATGGGATTAGCAGCAGCAGAAGAGGAAGAGCCAGAGACCTTAGCCGAAAAGCCAAGGCCAGGGGAAGAAAATGCCCAAGAGGGATAATCCTCATGGTCAAGGTTTGTAGGGAACTCCTTGTCGAAGTATTCCACCACCCTTCTTGTTCTATTGATGGTGCCTTTTTTCGACAAGGAATTCCTCCATGCTGTTCTTCAAAAAGCATGGAATTCGTCTACCTGTAGATTAAGTAAAGGTATATTAGAAAATAAACACCATTACAAAAATATTACTTACTGCTTTGCTTCGAAAGAGTGGTCTTTTTACTACAAACACAGGACCATGTTCATCCTCAGGACCATGTTCATCCTCAGGACCATCTTCTTCCTCTGACGTCCAATCGGTCATCAGAATTTGTTTTCCAAAAGGAAAACGAGCTTCAAATTCCTCAGGGGCCGCATTGTAAGCATTTCGCCTCATGGCGAGCTTCTAATGTAAAAAAGTAATGTACAGTAGGTCACAAAACTGCTGCAAGGAATCCATTTTTCTTGGTTTTTGTAGCGCACATCCTGTTACAATGGCACAAACTGCCTCTGTTCCCACATAGTAAATCTTCTACATGTCTTGAAGAATCCGAAAGAGTTTATACCTTATTGGATAAGTATTGAAGGAGGTATGAGGCGCGCAATTTGAAAATTTGAAAAAATGAAAATTTGAACGGAATGGACTTATTTATTAATATTTAGTTGGTCCTACTTTTCTATTAATAATCTCTTGAGTTCTTTCCGGAATGTTATCTACATGTCCTTGGCAAAGATCTTTATGGAAGTCATTTCATATTTCATCAACTCGTTCCCAAAACACATCCGTGTTCTTTGCTCTATGTTCGTAATAGTTGAGTTTCAACTTCAATTGATGTCCTACGTGCTCGATTGAATTTAAGTCGGGGATCTAAGCTGGCCAATAGTTAACATAGCTCTCTTGGTGACTACATAACTAGGCTATTGTAGATTATGCCTTGTGCTTTGTGTTATTATCATGCTAAAACTAAATGTTGGACCAGTCGAAATTGTACTACTTCATAGTATCACGAAGCGTAGTGTTCAAAATATGCTGGTAAACACCCGAGTTCAAGTTTCCATCGTAAATTTAGCAAGCATATCCTGGTCCTTCAGAGATTATACAACCCCAGGGCATCATTTTGCTAGCTCCGTGATTGATTGCAAAATCCAGGTCATGATGTTGAAGAAGGTCACTTGGCCTTTTCCGATAGTGATCATCACCATCAAAGCCCTATACGTCGATCTTGGTTTCATTAAAGTAAACGATTTGTTGTTAGTCAACCATTGCCCAATCCTGATGCTCCTTCTTCCATTTTAACTGATGCTACGTATGCACTTTTGTCTGAAATGGCTTCTTTTTTTCTATCAGAAAATGGAACTCCATTGATTTCAGTACGTTAATTTCTGACTGGTATGAGATATCATAGCCAAATCCAACCAGCTCCCGGTACACCTCTTTAGAAGCCTTTAGAACCCATTCCATGACTTTTCTTTTGATTAACCGCTTCGTCACTTTGGAGACTACTGTAGGTCTACCACCTGTGTTTACTGTCCTACTTGAAAACAGCCGTCTAGAGTATCTACTAACAGTTGATTAATGTAATCCAGGCTCCTTGGAAATATCATACATTGATGTGGATGCGGTCAATGCCTGTTTGTGATCGTTTATTTTCTCCTCTGACAGCCGTTTAGGCATGCGATTGACGATAGGGTAAAAAAGAGAAATAATTTAAATAAGGGAATATAAAATTTAAAATAAAGGAATTGTAAGCGCTTTTATATACTGGCATCATTCTAATCATGTCAAGAATGTGAAAAATTATGATAGCAACCGGTTGGGTCGTATTAAAATTCGTCATTTAAAACATATGTGTGTTGTAAGCATAGTTATTTTTATAAGATATCAGTTGTATTAAAATAAATAACGATACACAAAAGATTAAACTATGATTGAACAATTCCACACTTTTCCAAATTTAGAACAATAAGATCAGTATTTGTCATCCTAGCGAGTCTAATTAATTGTCAACCCCAAAAGTAATTAGATCAAAGTTAATTGACTGGTTATTATTTCTATTGTTCAACTTCAGATGCATATATTAGAACATCGACAAGCTTTAGCTTAATCATTGGTTCTTCAGCACGACATCGTTGCCGAGTCTATACCTTTTATATCTACGCTCACAAAGAATATAAATAGATGCCAACTTTTTATCCATTAAACGGGGCTCTTTGGCAATATAAAGAAATCTGCAATAAAGAAGGATTTTAATTTTATATTGCTGCTATTGTTTTTTTGTTTAATTTTTTTATTTAATCTTACGATTAAAACAAACACCATCTCATATCCAGGAGTATTTGGGATTCGAGTTCAACACCAAGAAGATGACAATCAGAGTTCCAAACTTGAAGATCAACAAACTGATGCAACGAATCAAGCAGGTGATGACACCCACAGTAAGGACATGTCAATGGATGGCGGGTCTAATAGGCAAGATAACAGCGATGATTCCAGCAGTAGGAGAGGCGTTATTGCACATACAGTGGCCGTCAAAACTGGTCGCATGTTTTCATATTTTGCCTATACGCACTATCTTCTTCTTCATTTCTTTGTCTATAGCAATGAAATATAGTTCATTCGAAAGAGCAAACTCTGGACAATTATATGGTAACACAGACATCACTGTAGAGCCAGTATACTGGTAGTAATTGGCACTTAAAGTCCGACGGTACATGCGACCAGTTTTGACGGCGTTTGTAAGTAACATAATATAGTCACAAAAATGTGGCTTAATTGCAATTTTTTCATATTTTTTTCTTCTCTTTCTTCTTTCATCGTAATATTATTTACATGTAAGTGTTTTTTTGTTAAATTGCAGCACTCCATTAAGACATTATACCATTGCAGATCCGACATGCGTGCAATTTCAAATGACAAAGCAAACAACATCTACTCATTGCTGAGATCCAAGAAGTCAAACAGCAAAATAGCAAAACAAGTTGGTGTTAGTCGTACCACTGTTCAGAAGTACTGCTCATCTCTTAAGATGAGTGGAAATGTTGATGAAGGTGGTCGCCCATCTCTAATTAGCCAACGCATGGTGAACTACATCCGGAGATTAGTCACCTTAGGAAAAAAAAATAACGCTGTAGAGATCCAAAAAGCTCTAAAAGAAGAATTTGGAATGTCAGTAAGTGACAGTACCGTACGCCGCGTTCTTAAAAAAGCTGGCTTTATAGCGTTTGTCAAGCCTCAAAAACCTTTGCTACGCATCCAAAACATCGTGAAACGCCTTCAGTGGGCCAAATCGCACCAACATTGGACTGTGGACGACTGGAAACGAGTCATATTCTCAGATGAGACTAAAGTAAATCGTTTTGTATCCGATGGAAAGGCCTATGCATGGAAACTACCTCATGAGGAATTGAACTCGCGACATGTACAGTAAACCGTCAAGCATGGGGGTGGTAATATCATGGTCTGGAGCTGCCTTACATGGGAAGGTGTTGGATGGATAGTTGATGTTGGTCATCGTATGAATAGTGAAGGCTATCTTGAGGTCTTAAAAGATGATTTACTCAAGACAATGGAAAGTTATGGCTTGGATTCCTCCAAAGTAGTGTTTCAGCAGGACAACGATCCAAAGCATACATCAAAGATAGTGAAAGAATGGATCAACCAGCAGCCATTTGAAGCATTGGAATGGCCTCCTCAATCACCAGACCTAAATCCCATAGAGCATATGTGGGCTCATTTAAAGAGAGAGCTATTTCATAGCTATGAGGCACCACCAACTAGTATGCATGAGCTATGGGAGCGTATAGGTCAGACCTGGTATGCCATTTCCAAAGAAGAATGCCAAAAATACATCGAAAGTATGCCGAAAAGGTGTGCTGCAGTTATTAAAACAAAAGGTCGTTGGACTAAATATTAATTTTTTTAAATAAAGTGTGTAAAAATGTTGACTTATTAATGCCGTCAAAAATGGTCGCATGTACCGTCGGACTTTAAGTGCCAATTACTACCAGTATACTGGCTCTACAGTGATGTCTGTGCTACCATATAATTGTCCAGAGTTTGCTCTTTCGAATGAACTATATTTCATTGCTATAGACAAAGAAATGAAGAAGAAGATAGTGCGTATAGGCAAAATATGAAAACATGCGACCAGCTTTGACGGCCACTGTACGTCATATCCAGAGAAGTTTGTCGAGAAGTTTGTCGACACAGGCGTACAATTGGGAAGGTCCTTGTTATCTGGATCAACAAGCGGTGGAGGAATTACAATGGCGGAAGACATTTCTAACCAAGAAGAATGGCCTACCAATACAGAGGATTGTGATGTATCCATCATTCATAACTCGATATGAAAACAGTATTAATAAGCTACATGATAAGATGCTGCGTAATTGCACGGTTAAACTATATTAAATCCAGGAACTAAATCACAGTCAGCCGCAGTCAATCATATACGAATATTCTATGACAAATATAACAATAGAAGAACACGTAACCCTTATCTATTTGTCATCAGCTATATCATACTCATTAATTATTAATCCATGACATGAAATATTATCCGTGTATAAAAAGTATAAATAGAGTACAATTTTCTTATTAAATAAAACAATCTCTTTATCGAGTCTCGTCCTCTCTTGTTCCTTTTTATTCTTGGATAAATCAGATTGCCTTGAAAAAACCTCAAATAACCATCACGACGGACAGTTCCGACACGGATTGGGGAGTAAACTCACCGATCATACAGACGTATGGATTCTGGACGAAGGAAGAAGCACAAATGTCAATAAACGTAAGAGAACTACAGAGTATCCTGTTTGCGCTGAAGTTACACGCAGAAAGATTCCGAAACTCCACCATCAAGATTCTGACGGACAACAAGACGTCCATCAAATATACAACCAAGGCTGGTGGCACAGCACAGAACACTTACAGAATATAGCAGTACAGATCCAGGATGTGTACAACAGCTACAACCTCCAAGTAATATACCAACATATCAAGGGGATCAACAATGTGGAAGCGGACAGATTATCCCGAATCAAGAAACCTCTATACGAAAGCACGATTCCAAGAAAATTTTTCAAGACCATCATGGAAAGATAGGGACCTCTAACCATCGACATGTTTGCTACCAGGCAGAATACACAACTATCAACTTACTGGAGTCAGCGACCAGACCCACAAGCAGCAGCAACGGATGCATTCTTACAACATTGGCCAATGGCGGGACTATATGCTTACCCTCCGTGGAAACTGATTCCACCAGTACTGCAAATGATAAAAAGGAAGAAAATCAAGAGAATACAGTGCGTTGCAAAACCCGGACATAAAACTCTTTACATGGGATAGATCGTCGAATATTAGTAGCATTGACGTAATTTAACTACTGTTAGATAGAGAAATTTATCTTATGCTAAACTGTGCCTTGAAAAGACGTCATGCATTAGTCATGTATAGCATGATTTGCCATAGACTAATATAGTACATTTACGTCAAAGTGGTTATTCATCTTTTATTCATCATTACATCACAGGAATTAAGTGTTGTGAAATGAACATTACATCATCTTGTAGCCCTAATCCCAGCCTGTAAGATGTATATTAAGTTACTGTAATTTCTTACATTTTAAAAATATTTCTCACTACGTAACTTTTCCTACTCTCAATTTTTTAAAATGCCTCGCAGAATTAGCTTTAGTAAGCTTGACAGCGTCAAACTCTACATACATAACAACGAAGCCACGTCAATTATTGCTGCAAAAACTGGGGTCTTTGATCGTACTGTGCGTCTCTTAAAGGCTACCTTAAAACCAGACAATATCCGACCTAAGGGCGGAAGACCAAAATATACTCAAAATCTCCGCACCAATACCCTTCGTTTAAAGCTCAGATCTGGTACCTTAAAGTCTATTGCTGATGTATGTTCTTATTTGAAGTCAATTGGATGTTCGGTGAGCAAATGGCAAGCAAAAAAGTTGATGAACGTGTTGTATAATGGTTTAAATAATAAAGGAAAAGGTAAAAACAAAGATCAAGAAACAGTTTGGGTACTTTTTGAGACTGATCTTTATTTCAGTTCAAGTTAAAGTAAAAATTATTCTAATTGAAGGCAGGTATTTATATCTTATTGAGTGAGTGGCTTGATATCTTCTATTGTTATCGTTCTTCTAATATTCAGGTACTTTAGCAAGTGTTATCTATAATTATGATTATGAAAACTTTTCATTTGTTCTTTTGTATGTCTGTCATAGATTATCTTTTATTCTGGGAATTCCTCACTGATTTGAATAACGTTATTTTACGCGTTATTTCAATTATGTGAAAGATTAGCAATATTCCTGACATTGGATTGGATTTGGTTATTTTAGTTGATACTTCTTCTTATCAAAGAACTCTCATGAATACAATACATATTCTAAAAGAACATGTTTAATTGGAACTGATTGTATGATCTTATTTAAATAAACTTATATTTTATTTTATTTTAATTATGATCTTGTATTAAGACTTATATTTATTAATGTCAACTACAATCAGTTACTGTTCTACAACATAATCCCCTCCCAGGTATGATTAATACCGTTTAGATCTTTTACGTCTACCTTGGCTCTTATTCTTCTCATCAATTGTTGTGGAAGAGTAGCTGGTTTCTTTTTGTTTAGGATAGGGGAGTTTTAGGTAAAAGTAGTATAACAACAAAGATAAAGAAATACTGTTAGAACCTGGTATCTCTTTATTAAGTTAAGATAACTAAGATTGAATCTGATAAATTCTACATGTAAAAAGTGAGAGTATTTATAGACATGATACGGATAAAGAATTAGGACAGATTTATGGTCAATTTGACAGAATAGATGATTACTATTTCTAATTATTAGTTTAGCCTGTTCCTAGCTTGTATTGTCAATTATGCTATTGGGATGGTTTCAGATAACTCTGGACGTAGGACTATTTAAGGAGACGGTACGGATGAATATAAAATCCTCTAGTTCCGTGATTGGATATTATGGCTAATAATAATATCTCAGTTAGGATAAAGGTTTACATGACTTAATGATGATCCGGTAAGTAATTGTCATTCCTTATTCAACATGCTCATATCATCAATAAACTATATTACAACCATGCCATATTATTTGACTATGTGAAGTTAATATGAATAAAGCTTAATATAAAAATCTAATCAAAGTCTTTTATTGATCTGTTCTGGGAATAATGTTATAAATGATTCCAAGTTATGTCAACATACTATTCAGGATCATATTTGATTCCTTTTACTAAAATAAAGTGACTATAATCTTATGTATCCTTAACACTTTTAAGTCTATTGATATTTTACGTTTACTTGACTGAGGATTAGATTCCTTATTTGTATTGTTTAATTTTTCTTTTTAATCAAGAATTTTATATTTTGTTTTAATGTCTTCAGGTACAATACCAATTCTTTGCCAATATTCAGTTATGAATTTAAGGTCTGCAAAGTGAGATGCAGGTTCCCAGGTATCTTCACTCTCATCATAACCTTTCCATCTACACTTATAAATATATTTTCCTTTAACTTTTTTATGTGCTAAGATGGCTTCAACTTGATAGAATTTATTTGAGGATATTACTTCATCCTGTGATATCATCTTGAGTGCGGATGGTGGGTAGTTTTTAGGTAATAAATCTCCTTTTTCATCTTCAAGCACATATGATCCACCTTGGGTGATCCTTTTAACTTTATAAGGTCCCTCATATGGAGCATCAAGCTTATTTGTTTTATAATTTACTGTTACCATTACATAACTATTTTCGGGGATTGATACAAGTTTATGTGACGCATTAAATTTTTCCTTTTGTTTGTTTGTTATTATTTTTGTTCTTTCGTATATAGCAGGAAATACAATTTCTGTCATCTTTTTTATATTTTTTAAAAGTTCTGTATTTAATTCTTCCTTAGTTGCTTCATTTTTTTCCTGACTGAAATCTTCAAAGTCATTTGGATTACGACCGAACATTAAAGTGAAGGGTGGCGTCTTAGTACGTTCATTATATTTACTATTTAGGTAGAGTTGTGTAGAAGGAACATATACAGTGGGTCAAAATACCTCACAAACCTCAGCATTTTTTGAGGTTGTAGTCTTCTGGATTACTCAATAATATTTGCATCTTTCTCAAATTTTGCACAGGTGCTGTCCAATACGTTGAGTATATTTGCACAAAGTTCCGACGACGGAAATTGAAAAATGAGCGAATAAGTAACTATGAACTGGAGGCGGTCTATTTGTGAGGTATTTTGACTTCCATCAATTATTTCTTTTCTCCGCCATAGGTCATTCCAAACAATGTTGCGGCAAGTTTTAAATATTTCCCGGATAGCGCAGTCACCCCGGGACATAAAATTTAAACTTTGGAAAAGAATTGGTTATTCTTTCTTTCGCTAATCCGTAAGTAAATTTCCATCTACAGCATCATCCATCTGTCTGCAAAAATGCCCAAATCCTTACCATACGAAGCTCAAATGGACATCAAATCAGCACTAGAGCATGATGTATCGACTGATGTTATTGCAAAACGGTTTGGAGTGCATCAAAACACCGTTATCAACTATGCAAATAAGTGGATGCCTAACCGGATTCGCAAGAAAGGTGGCAAACAACGCCTTGTAAGCGACATCACTCGTCGTCTAATCAAGCGAGAGGTCCTAAACGGCTCATTTAGGACTGCCAAGGAGGTCCACCTGAAGTTGGAAGAGTTGGGCTATTCTATGTCGTACCAATCCGCTATTAACGTTTTGCATTCTGTGGAGATTTTTGCCGAGATAAAAAAGAAGAAGCCTTTACTCACTGCACAGCACAAGAAAGCTCGATTAGCTTGGGCTAAAAAGCATCAGTATTGGACCATTCACGACTGGCGACGTGTCATCTTCTCGGATGAAACCAAAATTAATATTTGGGGCTCGGATGGCTGTAAATACTACTGGAAGCGTAAAGGAGACCGTCTTCAGCCTCACCACATTGAAGTTACAGTGAAGCATGGTGGTGGTGGTATCATGTTGTGGGGCTGTGTTAAGGATACATAAGATTATAGTCACTTTATTTTAGTAAAAGGAATCAAATATGATCCTGAATAGTATGTTGACATAACTTGGAATCATTTATAACATTATTCCCAGAACAGATCAATAAAAGACTTTGATTAGATTTTTATATTAAGCTTTATTCATATTAACTTCACATAGTCAAATAATATGGCATGGTTGTAATATAGTTTATTGATGATATGAGCATGTTGAATAAGGAATGATAATTACTTACCGGATCATCATTAAGTCATGTAAACCTTTATCCTAACTGAGATATTATTATTAGCCATAATATCCAATCACGGAACTAGAGGATTTTATATTCATCCGTACCGTCTCCTTAAATAGTCCTACGTCCAGAGTTATCTGAAACCATCCCAATAGCATAATTGACAATACAAGCTAGGAACAGGCTAAACTAATAATTAGAAATAGTAATCATCTATTCTGTCAAATTGACCATAAATCTATCCTAATTCTTTATCCGTATCATGTCTATAAATACTCTCACTTTTTACATGTAGAATTTATCATATTCAATCTTAGTTATCTTAACTTAATAAAGAGATACCAAGTTCTAACAGTATTTCTTTATCTTTGTTGTTATACTGCTTTTACCTAAAACCCCCCTATCCTAAACAGGCTGTATAACCAGTGAGGGACCCGGGTATGCCTGTCAGATATATGATGGCACCATGAATTCAGAGGTGTACCAAGAAATCCTTGGTACAAGCCTTAAAGACACGCTCGGGTACTATGGCCTAGATTGGAAATCATCCATTTTTCAGCATGACAACGACCCAAAACACCGATCAAAGTCAACAAAACAGTATATGGAAGATAACAGCATGTGTTGTATTGATGACTGGCCATCCCAAAGTCCTGATTTGAATCCAATCGAGCATATATGGCACCATCTTAAGCTGAAGCTAAGTATGTACGAAAATAGAGCAAAAAGCATGCACGAACTGTGGCAGAGGGTGGAAAAAGAGTGGAATTCCTTTACTAAGGATCAATGCTTGAAGTATATTGACAGTATGCCAGAAAGAATACAAGCTGTCATTGCTGAAAAGGGCGGATCAACTAGATATTAATAAAGTCAAAATACCTCACAAATAGACCGAGGTTAAGTATCTGTCTCCTAATAGATCTCAGCTAATGATCTGAGTTTAAAATTTTGGTACACAGTAGCATACATATGGATGACTTTATATTTCAAATTTGAAATGATTGAGCCAATTTCTCATGGAATTACATCAAAAATAAGTAAAAATCATCATACGTTTGTGAGGTATTTTGACCCACTGTAAATCCCGGCTAAATGAAAGATTTACCGTCCATCTTTTTGGAAGCCTGTAGCGGAGCTAAAATTAAGCGTACAGACGTATTCTATACATCATTCGAAAGCTTCGGTTATCTATTTTTAGATACTGTAACATTCGTCTTTAAAAAAGGCAATGCGCTGAAAATAATGAGGAAAGAAAATAGGCGCTATAGGCCGTCCATTGGTATCTTTATGGCTACAATGAAAGGTTTATTTGTTTATTTTAAGCAGTTCGGAGTTTCTTCACTGCTGTACTAGGAGCAGAAGTATCATTTTCGTCGGATTCGCTATTGGAATCTTCGTATGAGATAAAAATAAAGGGCTCCTCATCGCCCTGATCACCAGTGGCATCTTCTAAGACGGTTGTCAGCAAAGATACCAATGGACGGCCTATAGCGCCTATTTTCTTTCCTCATTATTTTCAGCGCATTGCCTTTTTTAAAGACGAATGTTACAGTATCTAAAAATAGATAACCGAAGCTTTCGAATGATGTATAGAATACGTCTGTACGCTTAATTTTAGCTCCGCTACAGGCTTCCAAAAAGATGGACGGTAAATCTTTCATTTAGCCGTTAAGGCATCTTCGGATGGTGTGGAGACATCCATTAACACGGACAGTTTGCCTTCAAAATAGCCACCACAGAAGAATTGTTTGATTTGACATACTTTTCCATAATGTCTAAGAGAGAGCAAAAGTTCTTCAAGCAGTTTATCTTCTTCCGGAATGTGCAAGAGATCCATTTGCACTCTAATCAAATTTTTGGGCTGGTCCCCTTTAGATGGAGCTGCCTTGATCACAACATTTTTGTGGGTAATGCCTAAATTGATCGCTTTGTCTGTATTTACAGCTTCGCGAAATTTAGCTTCGATCAAAAGTTCCTTATGGTTTCGACGATGGTCATATTTGCTGATGTTTCGGAAGCCATGTGCAGCTCCGATTTGATCTTCAATGCATTTGTATGCCTGGGTGTAATGGTCAAATAAAGATGTTGGAAATGAGAACAAAACTGAGCCAGGAGTCAGAGTTTGTTGGACAATTGATTGAGCTTTTTGCGCTATAAGAAGACGAGGAATGTCGGGAATCTCATAAATTATTTTAGATGTGGTAAACTCGCGAGGGTCATTGGTGACATCACGACGCTGTATGGGTGTGACGACTTTGGCTTTATGGCCTCGAGCCACAACATCGCTCCAGGATAGGTTATTCCCAGAGTCAAGTTCTGTCATTTTTTTCTATACTATACAATATTTATATTGTTCAAGCCCAATACTAAAAATTTTTATACAATATTTATATTGTTCAAGCTCAATACTAAAATTGAACTTGAACTCACTTCGGTCCCTGAATAATTTTATTTCCTATATAAAGGCGTAGTTTGATTAAATGGGTTCTCTCTCTCGTCTTGAAATCTAATAAAGAGGTTACATAGAGACTCATTCACTAGTTTTCAAGTACCATCTCCTTTTAATTCTCAAATTTTTATCTGCAAATATCTCAGATATTATGGCTAATAATAATATCTCAGTTAGGATAAATTTTTACATGATTAAAGATGATCCGGTAAGTAATTGTCATTCCTTATTCAACATGCTCATATCATCAATAAACTATATTACAACCACGCCATATATTTGACTGTGTGAAGTTCATATGAATAAAGCTTAATATAAAAATCTAATCAAAGTCTTTTATTGATCTGCGTTGGGAATAATGTTATAAATGATTCCAAGTTATGTCAGCATATTATTCAGGATCATATTTGATTCCTTTTACTAAAATAAAGTGACTATAATCTTATGTATCCTTAACAATGTATCCATCATTCATAACTCGATATGAAGATAGTATGAATAAGCTACATGTAAAGTATATCCAATAGATAGGCTACAGGTTAATTCTGATAATCTTCATTAAGGATAAGATGCTGCGTAATTGCACGGTTAAATTATATTAAATCCAGGAACTAAATCACAGTCAGCCGCAGTCAATTATATACGAGCATTCTATGACAAATATAACAATAGAAGGACACGTAACCCTTATCTATTTGTCATTGTTGTAGAACAGAGTCTGATCATAACGGACATTGAATAATCACAACTAAAAGAAGTATATTAAAATTGATAAAAGATAATAACTTAAATCTTTATTAAATAAAATATACTCTGCTTCTTTTTATATAAGACTATCACTGTTAGATTCATTCTATAAAGTAAACATGAATAATAGATAAGTCATGATCTTTACTATTCATCATTTCTGTAAATGGATAATAATGGATCAGGTACCTAGTCAACTTTGGTCTGACTGGAGGGAGGCATTTCATATAAATATATCTTTCCTCTCAATGAAGACGGGACAAAACTCCCAGATCAGTTAAAGAACAATAAGATCTATAAAAGCAACGAATTAAAAATTTTCATAATCGATTCAGTGATCATTCTTCAATCAAACATATCAATTATTGGATCTACGCTCATAACTACTCATTTACCCGCCAACTGATAGAAGAATATAAATAGTAGACTTTGTAATGATTTCTTTTTAACAATTAAGATTGTCTTAAATAAAGCTCAGTCTCAAAAAGTATTCTTTTGGTTTTTATTGCCACCTTTATAACTACCCTACTAGAATATAACAGTTTCTTTATCGAATCTTGTACTCTCTTATTCCTTTTATTATCTTTAATAAAACAATAACTTTAGAAACAAGAATAACATAAAAGCATGCTAATTAGTACATTTAAATACTAAAAACACATATTATATTAGTTTAGAGCAGGTGTCGACCAATGGTCATTTTTAGTATAATTCTTTGTGGTTTTTATTCGAAAAGTCAAAAAGGTTGAAAAGAGATGTGAATATAAAAACAATGTCAATGAATCATACCAAAACATACCGGAAAGAGTTTTTTGCGATAAATCTTTCTTAAAAAATGGGGGTTATTTTTGTCGTGTTTGCTAATAGCTCATCATCGAGTGCTCTTAACTTTACGAAAGAAATCACATCCATTAGAACTATATGCTTGGAAATTAAAGTAAGAATATTCCATTGATCTTAAAAAAAATAGGGTAAAGCAACTTATGTGCAGTCCCCACAAAAGAAAATCAAGATAAAAAGGACATACTTTTATTCTTTTTGTTGTAGGAAATAGGGAAATAGCTTACTTTAGTATGTCGAATTAACGAAGAGGTTTTACTTTGTTGATATAAAAACACAAGTGTATTTGCACTCATAATTGATGTAGATGCAGTACATATCTTCAGAAAAATGTCATAGAGTCGATTCTATACATAGGTGTGGTGGTCTACAAATGAAAACTTTATCTTCAGTAGAATAATGGAATTGTTAATGGATATATTTGCTGTCTTTTTTTTTTTTTTTTTTTTTTTTTTTTTTTTTTTTTTTTTTTTTTTTGGGAAAAAAAAAAATTCTTTGAAAAAAAAATTTCTCCAAATTTCCCGGCAAAAAAACGGGACTTTTTGGGCATCCAAATTACCTTTTTGGAAAAATATACGCCTGGTTTTGTGTTGGACCAGTTGGGACTATTTTTTGGGGGGCATTTGGAGCGGGGAATGCCCTTTTTTCCAGGGGCCACCCCAAACAATTTTATAAAAATTTTCTTTTAAAAAGGGAAAAAAAAACCCCAAAGTTTTTGTTATTAGGTTTTAAATAGCGAGATGTAGCGATTATTCTTACACTGTAGTTGGCTATTTAAAGCTGGCCATTATAAAAATATATACTTGTGAAAATAGCCAATAAAGAACAGTCTGTTTAGCATATCGGAACTTAAAACATCCATTTTGCGTCATCAATTGGTGGTCATTTTTGTTGAACGAATAAATTTTTTTCACAAAACATAAGGAGAAACATATTTTCTTTTTTTTCTTTTTCTTTCCTTCAGTATCCTTTTTTATATTAATTCGATTTACTTTTTAAAATGAGTGAAATTGACCACCCAGGTACGCAAATTTTAATATAAAAAGAAAAGACTAGGTATATTTATATCTATTTCAAAAGTTGACCATCAACGCGTGTCAGATGAAAGAGGTAGACGTTCCAGAAGTCGTTCCAGATCTCGTTCTCCTGGACGTGAGCATAGTGGACACAGATACAGAAGTCGTTCTCGCTCAAGAGAACCAATGTAGTAAAGTCTAATCTTGTATTTTTTTTAAAAAAGAAAATCTTACCTTTTATACTAGCGGTCGTGATGACGAAAACACTAATCCTGGTGACAACTTGTTTATTACTGGTTTGACAATAAGAACTAATGGAGCTGACTTGGAAGACATTTTCGGAAAATACGGCAAGGTAAGATTTATACATAATAAATAAAAACAATAAATAAATACTTTATTCTAGGTTATTAAAGCTGAAATTATGTATGACCCTCATACTCGTGAATCCCGCGGTTTTGGTTTTATACGCATGGCTAATGCTGAAGATGCTGAGAGAGCACTCAACGGTGTCAGTGGAACTGAAATTGATGGACGTGTCGTCACAGTTGAAAAGGTAAAAAAAAAAAATAAAAATAAAATATAAAATACTAGCTTTTAAACGCTTTGGTTAGGCGAAACGTTCAAGACCTAGAACACCTACTCCTGGCCGTTATTATGGCCCCCCTAAGCGTGGTCGTAAGTAAACGTTTTTTGTATTTAGAATGAAATTAATTTTTTTTCTGCGCAGCTCCTAGAGACAGAAGAGACCACGGTAGACCTCCTCGTGGTGACCCTCGATATGACCGTTACTATGAAAGATCTTACATTGACCGTTATGATCCTCCCAGATACGACCGTTATGAAAGGGATCGCTATGACCGCTATGATCGCTATGATAGGTACGACCGTTACGACCGCTATGACCGCTATGACCGTCGCCCACCACCACCAAGATATGATCCCTACCCTCCTCGTACCAGATCACCTTATTAAATGTTTTGAATCCAAAATATAAAAATATAAACTTTGTCAGTTTACTACATCAATCCTACACAGTCCACATAACACTTACACACAACATCAATAAGGAGGCAACTCGCTACATTTCTTGCCTTTTCTCTTATGTTTATTTCTATTTTTTTCATAAGTCTGTATTTCATTATTTTCCGCAGCATATACACACATTATCGACTGCACACAATACACACACATATACAGTAAAGCAGCTATAATCAATAAAGAGATAAAGAGAGATAGAGAGGGTATGCCATCTCCCAACCAAATCTCAGCTTGCTTTACCCGCATCATCATTTCAACTAAGAATCATATACGTACATAGGTAAGGCAATACATTGAAATGAAAGGTAAGTATTATTGTTGATAAAGCTTTTTTTTTAATAAAAACACAAAGCTTAATATAAGACATCCTCATTTTTACCAGAAGTTTTCTTTAAGATGCTTCTACTCCTTAAACTAAGATTAGATCTCGTTTCTCTGCACTATACAAAGCTATACGCACTTTTCAATTGCTTATACATCCCTTAAAAAAGGGGAAAATGTTTTATGGTTAATTGAACCATTCAAGCTTATAAATATTATTAGAAATGAGATTTTAGTCAATGTGAGCAAACAAGCGAATTTAGTCATGGTTTTATTAGAGCTCTTGTTCAATGGTTACATTTTGTTTTTTTCTTTCGAAAGAAAGCATTGGCTGACTTGTTTAGATGAAACCAAACCGGTTTTGCCTAAATTAGAAAATCTTGTTTGTCTCAACGTAAAGCTTTTCTTTCTTTCTTCCTTTATTTTCATCAATAAAAATGAAGCCGTTGTTATTAACAGGGTTATTTGGTTTAGCTTTTAGTGAATGGGCTGGTGATCAGCATGTTCTTCAAAGCACTCCATCTCCCATTCAAAAGTCTGTTGCTATTATAGGTATATAAAAAAAGCACACATAACTTTATTATAAAAGAATCTAACAAAAAAAAAAAAAAAAAAAAAAAAAGGTGGAGGCGCAGCAGGTACTTCAACAGCCTTCTGGTTAAATAGTGTATTTCCAAAAGACAAGATATCGATCACCTTATTTGAAAAAACACACCTTTTGGGTGGCAGAAGTACCACGGTCGCCATTAAAGATAATGCAACGGCCTGGGGAATGATTGAATTAGGAGCATCAATTTTTGTAGAAGCCAATAAGAATTTAATGAAAGCAACAGATGTTTTTCAATTAAAACGTACAGACCTAACAAGCGAAAGTAAAAAGGGAAGGCCAGGTTTAGGTATCTGGGATGGAAAGGAGTTCTTGTATGAGGAGACGGGGACTTACTGGGATAAGATTACACCAATTTGGAGATACGGTGTACTTTCTCCGCTCAAGGTATTCTTATGCTTTTCTTTTTTTTTGTTCCGTTTTGTTTTAATTTAAGGTATAGTTTCAAAGAAAGCAGAGATACGTGGTAGAGCAGTTCTTGAAATTATATGATGCAGATCATGGGTTTGAGAACATGGCTAAAATAGTAGAGAAACTTCAATTTAATGAACTCATGAATCAAACTGCTATTGATTATTTAAACCATGCGTTGGGGATCAATGATCGATTCTCATTCGAGGTACTTCAGTCAGCTACAAGAGGCAATTATTGTCAAGATTTAAATCAACTTCATGCTTTTGCTCTCATGGTAAATTATCTACTGTATTGTCCTGTTTACCAACAAAGCCGTTTAGGTATCCATGGAAGCAGGAAATGGCGTTTGGGCAGTAAAAGACGGCAATTTTCGTATATTTGAAGAGTTCGCATACCGTTCAGGTGCAGATATTCAACTTGAGACAGAGGTCACTGCTATCTTTAACATCACAGAACCTGATGAATTTGGAAATTTAGCAAGACGTTATGTGGTTGAGACATCGGATGGCACAAGTCAAATATTTGATGAAGTTGTCATGGCCACACCTCTTGCTTCATCAGGTATCGATTTCAATTTTCCTGTTACGGAACATCATCGAGATTATCATACTGTGCATGTAACATTAGTGGCTGGACATGTTAACTACAGCCATTTTGGAAAAGAGGATCTGGATACGATGCCTACTTTTGTGATCACCACAGGATATCCTTTAGGTAAGTCATAGAAGAGGATGGAAGGGAAGTGTTGTTTACTAAGCGAGCTATTAAAAAAAAAAAGTACAGCATTTTGAAAATGGCTCAGCACCTTTTCAAACATTCTCTGCTCACAGATATCTTGATAATGGTGAAGATGTTGTCAAGATATTTTCTTCAGACAAATTAAGTGAGGAGGAACTTGATGAATTATTCTTAAACAAAAGTTGGGTTTTTCATAAAGAATGGCATGCATTTCCAGAGTTACATCCAATCACTGACAAGAATAAATTTCCTCATTTTATATTAAAAGCATCTGAAGATGAACAAGAGGGTATTATCTACACTGGAGCGTTTGAGAATTTTATATCAGTAAATATATCTCATTATTCTCATTTTGTTTTTAATTAATATTTATGTAGACTATGGAGACTCAGACAGTTTCAGGTAAAAATGCAGCGAGATTGCTTTATGATAAATGGTGTCATGATCGTCACTGTCAACCATTTGGGGATGGTTGGGGATCTCATTGATTTCTTTATGAATAAAAGAAAAAATGAATATATAAAATGTATGCTGTTGATATTAATCTCAAAGAATATTATACATAATTCGATCTTTATAGGATCATCTAAAGCATTAAATGAGCTATGTAGCAATCATACCTTTTTTTTCTTTCTTTATTTCATTCTTGTCTAATTGACTTTAGTTGGTTAAATATGAATTGAGAGCTCTTATGATGATGTATATTAGAACGAGAACTTTATTTTTTTTTTATAAATCATACTTTGGATCTATTGATACCATCGTTGATATAATCACATAAAGTCTTTTCAAGAAGTTGATATCCAAACTAAGCGGAAATTTTTTCTAAAAGAACGGTATCGACAGAGAATAACAGAAGGAGACCATTCATAAATGGTTAAGAACACATAGAAATTGTAAATATAGAAGTTAGAAGGTTGCTTTCTTTTTATTTTATTCTATTTTTTTGTTAACAGAAGCTCGTACTGTATTTTTTTTTTTACTAAATAAAATTTAATACTTAAAGCTCAATTGTCATACTTTGCTATATTTTACTATACTATCTTGTAGAAGAATTAAACTAAAAGAACTGTTTGATATATTAATAAGACAATAATATTGCAAAGACTGGCTTTTTGATGACTATTGAGAATTTATAGTAAAAAGTTCATTACCAAATCAAACGAGCGATACACCTCAAAGCGTAAAGAACAAATTGGGAACAGAATATGCTGTAAATAAGACTTTATAATAAGTCCTGATTGAGGATGACTATGATGAATACTATGATATCAATAGAGTTTAATTTTTTTTAAAAAAAAAAGAACCACTGTTCATCAACTCAAATCATATAAAGTATTTAAATACCCTGTTCACGCTTTCATCAAAGAGTTCATTACGATCAACATAGTCTTAAGCTATGATGGGGATTTCACTAACAAAACTTATTTTTTTAAGAAAATAAATAAAAGCTTTAATATGTCTCCAGTGCCATCACAGTCCTTAATATTAAAAGTATAGAATAAACAAAGAGCCATGTTAGATTAATATATAAATTCTTTTTAACTATCTAGGTATTTAAGGTTAACATCCTCTTTTTTTCCAACAAAACAAACAGATATACATTTAGCACCTAAACAAATTTGCAAATGCAGTGTTTTGGTATGCACTTCATTCTTATGGGGCTGGGATCTTCGGATTGACGGGATTCGACCTTGTAAGGAAATCAAGATTTCTTAACCGATTGGCTTGCGGAGAAAATGCTGCTATCTTTGTTTGATATCTTAATTTGGTTTGAAGCCATTGCTTACAAGCCACAGAAGTCGGAAAGAAAAGTAAACGAGTCTAGGGCTCCAAAGGAATTCTTTAATAATGGTATCATTGGGTCCTGATTGAAATAGAGAGAGGAAAGAGCATGTCACTTTTAGTATTCTCTTTTAAAAACCAGACGAATAAAGAGTTTTTATTATTTTTGTTAATCAAGTAGTGTCTTTTTCAATATTGCAGTATTATCAAAAGCAAGACTTTTAAATAAGAAATCATGGTTATCTTGTAATTCAACACAGCATGATTGACGAATTATTCTTTTTTAAAAATATCAGTCAATCAAATGTGAATATTAGGCTTTTTTTTTTTTTTTTTGCTTAGTTTTTAATATCCTCTGATTCGAAATAGCCTTCTAAAAATATGACGGAACATCTCCACTGAAAAATCTAGCCTAAAAAAGGAAAGAAGTGTGATATCCAGTGTTTGCCAGCCTAATGACCGTGTTACGTAAGTGACACTAGTCGTATTATTGTTGTGCTACCTTTTTTCCATTGTCGATTTGATATGCAAATGTTTACAGATAAACAAGCTATTCTGTTTAGATTACCTTGTTTTCAAAATAGGAGAAAAGATATATACAAGCAAAGGTAGGGGTTTATTGATGAAACAATTGAATGACTCAGCCAATCCGGAATTAGAAAGGCACTTGTATTTTTACCTCGGATTTGTTTTTCTGTACAACAGAAAAGACCAAATAAAAAATTATTTTGTTTTCTTAATCTTTCTCTCCTTTCCTTTTTTTAAATGAAGTTTGGTGCTTATTTACAAGAAAATTTATTTCCACCATGGAGATTATCTTACTTTGGCTATGATCGATTAAAACAAGAACTTAAAATTCGACAACTTGATCATGAATGGACAGAGAAAGATGAAGAGGAATTTATTCAATTATTTGATAGTGAATTGATCAAAGTAAAGGACTTTATTCATGCTAAATTAGCCGAGATTGATGCTAGAATTCTTTATTGTGAACGCAGTGTTCAAAATGGCGACTCTTACAACGCTGTTGATGAAGCTTTAACAGACATCTTGTTTGATGTCAATGACCTCTCCAGGTTCACTCGACTCAATTATGTAGCGACTCAGAAAATGCTGAAAAAGCACGATCGTTGGACGGGACGAAAATTAAGACAAGGCTATCTTGAAAATCTGAGGCCTTTGGACAATCAACGATTTGATGTGCCTCTGGTTTACATATCTGCTTTACAAGATCTTTGTCGAAATCAAGGCAAGCCATCCAAGGTTCAAAAGAGTGATAAGGGAAACTCAGCAGAGAAAACGACATACTGGATTCATCCGGATAATATCACAGAAGTAAAATCTATTCTCATGCTTCATCTACCTGTGCTTCATGCCGCCAAGACATTTCAGCCTTCAGATGCCGCGGTGTCCAGCATCTATTTGGACAATTCCAACTTTGATTTATATACTGGACTTCTTCAAAAAGATGAAATGGCAGAAACAATTCAATTAAACTGGTAAAAGAAAAACAAATTTTCTTATTTTCATCATCGATTACTGAAACAATGTAGGCATGGTACATCAAACGAAACAAGCGTGAAAAAAGAAGTCTATCATGCTAATGAACAAGGTGGTACATTTGCCAAGAATGAGTTTTCTATAGATCAAAGCCAGGTCACTGGGGTCTTATCCGGTCAATCTACAGCAGACCAACTGACATTTGAAAAGAACAAGACGAGTCTTGCAACCGTAAAGGACATTCAAGACACCATCCAGCAAAAGAAACTGGAACCTATTTTGCGTATCTTTTATCACCGTACCGCCTTCCGATTATCAGAGGCTCAGCATATCCACTTAGATACCGACCTTGCCTTCATTCGAGAAGATCACTTGGATGGCAAAAAAAGACGTGAAAAGAATGATTGGCGACGGGCTGAGGTAGGCATCGATTATCCTTTCCACTACGTGACTCCTGAGGATATCCTTCGGTTTCCTTACGGCATATTAGAGACTGAACTGCGTTCAGCTGCACCTGCCTGGCTTACCTCGCTTGTCGAAAGTCATCTGGTGCATGAGGTGCCTCGATTCAACAGGTATCTTCACGGCGTGAGCCATTTTTATCGAGTTGCTCTCGTGCCCTGGTGGCTTTCTGAATTAGAGACCGAGATTCGAAAACCACGAACAGAGAATTTTGGATTAACTCGCTCTCGCAGTTTCAAGCCGTTGATTGATGGACAATACAAAAGGCTCGCTACCCCAAAGCAGCCTGAAAAGAAAAAGAAGCCTGTGGTGACAGCAAAAGGTGAAGAGTATGCTATGGTGGACATGGAGCAATTGAATCATTCTAAATCAGTCACTCAGCCTCTTCTCCCTCAAGATAAATCTGCCAGTAACAACAGTAGCACGGCCAATCTGAAAGGCGCCGTTCAGTTTTATGAAAATAAAGAGGTGACAGACAGCAAAGGAAATTTAATCTCATCCAAAAAGATATCCGACCCACCTGTGGATCTAGAGTCTGGTAAGCCAGTAAAGAAACTCAAAGTGGACCCCAAGACATTTTTTTCAAATGAACGTACCTTTATCTCTTGGCTTCAGTTTTGTGCGCTCTTGTTGACCGTTGCTTTGAATTTGCTCAACTTTGGCGATACTACGTCTCGTATTGTGGGTGGTGTATTTATTGGAGTGTCCGCTTCAGTGGCTCTTTATGCGTTATATAGATTTGAAAAGCGAGCATGGTAATATTTGTACTCTTGTTTCTATTAAAATGAAACTAACATTTGTATATATAGGATGATTAGTCATCGTTCACTTGGTAGATATGACGATCTTTGGGGTCCTGCTGTGCTCTGTGTTGTACTCGTAGTTGCTCTTATTGTAAGTGTATATTTCTTCAGTGTTACAATGTGTCTAACTATGTACACTTTTTAGATTAATCTTTATTTGCGTTTCCGATAAGAAAGAAAAAACAAAGTTATTTTTAATTATTTATATATCATTTTTTCATTCAAATTTTGCATATCAATTTTTTTAGATTGTCATTCAACAATATATCATAAATACATGATCCGAAATAAATAAGGAAAATTGAAGAGAGGATTGTGTGTGTTTGAATCAATTCCCTTTTTCTTTTTACTGTTCTTTCATCATCTTTCATTTCAATACTGTTGTTGCAAGATGATACGAGTCTTTTTAATGAAAATAAAAACTTACGAAAGTATTGAATTAGATGCAAGATCTCGATGGAATTTTTAATGAGTATCCAAGTGAACACTCTAACCATTCACAAAGAGCTTTCCACCCCGAAACACGCAATGATGCTCATAGTGATACAGTTAAAACAGGTAATAAAGCAATAAAGTATCTACTTTTTTGGGAGAGTTTTATAAAGCAGATACTTAATTTAGACCGTTTAAAATATGCGTCCTCCTATCTTAAACCCTTCATACTACTCATCACAGTCTCCGCTTGTCTGTTAGGTTGCATCTATAGACCTTTTCCCGTACAAGAGATGTTTTGTTCACTGTCATTTATTCCACAAGATCTCTGTGAATCTTTTGTCTTGCCTGGCTTTTCACACCTTGTTCAAACTCAAGCGTTCTTTTTGGATCGCGTGATACAACCCAAGGTGTGTCTCGAGCTCAAATGGTTTGAACTTGCCACTCGCGAGCTACATGCGACCTTGAAAACCAGGGACGGTTGGCTTCATTCTGATCTGCTCAAGTCCAAGCTACAGCAGTATAGTGGACGTCTACGCCAGGTGGAGCATGCGCTTCGGAGTGTACATGTTCAGACGCAGTCTGTGATGGATCGTTTGATGGCCCGTAGTGCCTACCTCCTTCAAAGAAAAATGACTCTTAAGAGAGGGTCGGATCAGCAGGCTTTAGGAGCCCTTTATGAGCATACGATGTTCCTGGTAGCAGACGAGTTGAGGCAGTTGATTTTGGTCATTGAACGGACGCGGGCATTGATTTTTTTATTAGAAGAAGATCTGTACGCAATTCATGAAATTATCTTTCAAGAGAAAAAGCATCAGTTATCTGTCAAGCCAAATAAGATTATGCATAGGTTGATGACGATAGCAGGCAGCAACACGCCTTGCCTGATACAGGATACTGTTGATTTACTCATAATGCTTGATACTGAAAGAAGAAAGGGATGTGAAAAACTGCTGCTGTTGTTGGATAAATTAGATAGTTTTCAAATGGATCTTGTAGAATTACGATCCCTTGTGGTGGCAACTATATTTGTTCCTGATGCAATACCACTTGAGATACGTATTGAGAGTATTCGAAAGACAACTGAAAGATTGAAAAAATAAACTCCTCACTTTCTTTTGGTGAATAAAAACTTTTTTTTATTTGCCATCATCTCTAGGATCCTTCATGCTAAATATCTTTAAATTGCCTGCGTACTTTCCATCTGAAGCTACTTCATCACCTGCATAAGCCAAATGATAATCGCGAGGGGACCAAGCGACAGTATTCATGGCTGCAGAACATTCAATATGATGAATGGATTCTCCACTTTCCACGTGTGACTATAAAAGTGTTTAAATGAATAGATCATTTCTCCTTCACGTCCCATTTACCACATCGATAAAATGATCTTCTGAAGCAGATGCAATATATTGACCATCAAAACTAAATCCAAGTGTTCTGACGGGCCAAGTCAACTCCTCAAAAGATCGAACACATTCAAATGTACGGGTATCCCACAAGGTTACCAAAGCATCGGCTGATCCCACTGCAAGGTATTTACTGGTCGGATCTGCCTCAACACAGTAACAGTTGGCCGTGTGTCCTCTCAGGTTCAGTTGTAGCTCAAAGGAGGGATAATCATAAACCTTGATAGTACCTTGACCTGTGGTCACAAAGAATTGATTGTTTGCATTATTCCAAGCAATCTCGTTTACTTCCACAGGGTGTTTGCGATTGTCAATGATTTTGTGTGTTGTTGTATCAATAATGCTGATCGTATCGTTCTTATCCCCCACTGCAATATGGTTTCCGTCTGGACTCCAGCAGATGTTGATGTTTTCACCTGCTGTTTGTATCATCGCTGTACATTTACCAGCTTATATAGAAATAGAGTGAGTGTGATGCTTTGGATTCACATATATATACACGTTACATCGCTGATCCCATAATCTGACAGTCTTATCACAAGAAGCAGTGGCTAATCTATCAGGATGAGTTGGATCCCAATCAAGTTGATCTACACTATCTGTATGTCCTTTAAGTTCAACCGAATATCTAATATCTGTCTATGTTGTAAAGTTATTAGTTTTTCCTTTGAACAAACAAAAATCTCTAGAATCCCTACTCCTCGATGAGGTGTCCATACGCGTGCTGTTTTATCTACAGAACCCGAAGCTAACTTTCTACCATCACAATTCCAAGCAACTGTATGTACTTTTTCTTTATGCCCTCGACATTCTCTAATTTTTGAATTTTCAAACATTTTATTCACCTAAGACATTGAGTTATTACTTTATTGTATACACATAATTTTTCTTTTTTTTACTTGATCTCTCGTAATGGAAGATCCTTTATAGAAAAAATCTTGCTTTTGACCCGTAGGTGGACTCCAATCATAAATAATCTTTCCCTCTTCAATATCTTCTAATTGCTCTGGTTCCATTGTTTATTTTTTTTTAAAAAAAAAAAAAGTGGAAAAGTCACTTTGAAAATATCAATTTTAAAAAATCCTCTCCTTTTTTACGGGTCCTTTTCATTATTCATAATGCTTAAAATATGATTTACTTTACTCAAGAGTATTCTTTGAATTAAACTAGCAGTGATTATTCCATTTGAATGTATCGTAGTTAATAAAGCGAGCAAATTTTGTACAAATAAACTTTTCATACTCTAGTCTTTTGATATCTTGAAACAGCTTGAGTAGCAAGTTGTTAAAGTATCTTTCGATGATCTCTGTGCACTAACTCCTCTTGCTTATTTAATAAGCTGCCCTTTTTACTCTTTCAAAGATAAAAGAAAGCTTTGATTAGCTACCAACTCCAAAGCAATAAAATGTTCTTTAACAAAAAAAAGTAAAAATATTATAAACCATTTCACTAAAAACAAATCTATTCATTGAAGGTGAATATACGCGAAAAAAAAAGTTTTAATGCAGTGAAACATATATGTGAAAATAGAATGTGATTTAGCACAAACAGATGTCTTTTCTTTGCTCCAGTTGAATATGTATTTACGCGCTCCGGTGTATCATTCCTCTAAAGAATTGTTTTCAACCCTTTCACAAACAAGCAAGCCTTTCAAAATGATGGTGAGCGCAGTAATAGAGCGGAGAAAAGTAACACTTTATTAAATCCGTCTTTGCCCTCTTTTTTTTATACTGCTTCCTTGAACATGGATCTTGGTAAACTAACTGAAATCTTTTCTACACTCCCCGAAGGCTATCTTCCCAAGTGGCTTTTGTTCACATCTGCCCTTGGCATCTTTAACTCGGTTCAAAACTTTTGTACTGATTCTCTTACGAAACGAGTATATGCCAACAAACCTCATGAAGGTAAATTATACAAAAAGAAAAGAATGACTTTTTTTAATTTTGTTTTATAAAGTGACACCTTTAAGTGGTCGACTGTTTGCTACCTGGACTTGGTCAGTGAGTATGATTCGTATTTATGCTGCTTTCCATCTTCAACACAAATTGTAAGTCGCATAAAACCGCGAGATAAAAATACTGGCTCATTCAACTTTGTATAGCATGTATGAACTTGGTATTTGGACCTATGTGATTGCTTTAACGCATTATGTTGGAGAACTCTTGGTGTTCAAAGGCTGTAAGTTGAATGGACCTTTCATGTCACCTTTGTTTGTTGCTGGTAAATACGATTAACAAAGAGCTGGATTCATTATTTAACTATGTGTATAGTAACATCTCTCATTTGGCTTACCCAAGTAAAGGACCAATATGTTAAGTTTGATTAATACTGGTTTTAATAATGTATGATTACAATGAATAAAATAATGTGCGTGTAAATAACTTGTTTTGAGTGTGTCATTTTGTATGAGAAATAAGGACATTTTAAACGATGTAGATTAAAATGTGGATTCATTGATTGTAGGAAGGTTTGACAAAGAATGTGAATAGGAACTTGTTGGAATACTTACATTAACAACATTTTTTGTCCACATCCTATTTGAAAAAGAAAGGGCGCCTAGACCAACAAAGAAAAGTTCCCACTGTTCATAACAGGTTCATTCTTTGTTTATAACTTGATGACAAACAATAGACGCATTGAATTGTATATAAAAGAGGTAGAATATCAAGTCAAAAAACGATATTCAAAATGATTAACACTCCTCCCGAAAGACCACTCAAGCCTGCTCTTCCATCTCCTTATCCTCGTCCTCCTCCTAGAAGATAGTCAAGATTTCAATGTGTGGGTTCCTCTCATTCAAGGTCGAAAGGAATCCTTTTTTCAAACAATTTTTTTTATTGATGAAAATAAAATCAAGATCTTCGTTTACGTTTTTTTGTTTTCGCAGTGTTCATGAATCACCCTTTGCTCTATAAAAATCTTTATGTATTAGCCCCTTTTGTAGCATACATTCAACCTTTCTTTAATTCCATCAGTTGTAAATCAAATACTCATTCTTTAAGCAAGATATGTTTTAGACGTAAAAAAAAAAAAAAAAAGAAAAAAGAAAAAGCAAAAACCAGACAGGAAGCGTGAAAGCGTTGAATAACGATTTTGTTTTATTAAATCAACCCATAAATTAAGCTTTCAGTTTTTACAAAAATTCAAATTAAAATCTAAAGTAATAACCAGGCTGCAACACCAGCAGCAGCAGCAACCAATGAACCTCCGATGCGAAGGTGATCAGCAGCGCTATTGACCACGTTCACACGAGTCGAGGCAGTAGAAGATTGAGTGACAGCAGCAGCAGCAGCACTGGACATCTTTGAAGGTTTCGAGGCAGCAGGACTAGCCGAGACAGCAGCTGCCGCCAAAGGCTTTTCAGATTCGGCAGCGGGCTCGACTGCAGCAGCAGGTTTGGAGGCGACCGCGTTCACACGAACACCTTCAATACGTCCCTTTTGACGAACACGGGCACGGCTGTGGCTCTTGCTGTGGTCACGATCATGATAAATGTCATGTGCACGGTCGTGGTTTGCATGTGTGCGTTCATGCTCACTGTTATCGTGGTCGAATCCCTTGGGTTCATGAGCTTCGGATTCACGGTCTTCAGATTCACGGCCTTCGGATTCACGGCCTTCGGATTCGTAGGTAGATGGGTCCTTGGCGGCTGGGTATGCAGGAGGATCAACCTAGAAGAGATCAGTTCCCAATCTCTCTTGTATATTTTATTAAACTTACTTTGGGTGTTGCGTGTGCAATGGCCCAAGGCTTGGTTAGCGTGACGGTTTTGAGGACGACGACAGGAGGCTTTGTTTGAATTTCATAGTTGGGTTCTTCTGGAGGAGAGTAAATGGGATCTCTGCCATGTTCATCGTAGGTATCTTTGCCCCCATCATAGCCATTTTTAACCCCACTAAAGCCACCCTTACCATCATGGTCGGTATGACCAACTTTATCATGGTCATCATGGCCACCTTTACCATCATTATTAATGTAGCCATTTTTGCCAAAATCATGGTCGATATGGTCAAAGCCTCCATGGTGTTGAATTTCAGCAGCAGCTAAACAAAATACATGAGTCATCTAGGTTTTACCACTCTCTCATCATCACTTACAAACAACACAAGTTAAAGCAGCAGCGACAGCAAGAATAGTCAATGACTTCATTTATGTAAGAGAAAGTACTTTTTGTTTAAAAAGCGAAAAAAAAAAATGAATCGAATCTGAAAGAGGAGAGAGAGAACGAAGGCTTTATACAATTTACATGATTTAGAAAATATGTTGTAAAAAAATATTTTACAACAGTTTGTTTTGATATACGTCTCTTTTACAATGTAGAACAAGCGTGTGAGAGTAAGAGAATGGAAAGTTGTCGGACGATGAATTCTCTATTTTTCCCTTTCTTTTTTATTTCAATCAAAACTAAACACAGTCAAATATGGGACTAAAACCTTATGGAGATCAGCTCACAGAAGAGACAGAGCAAGTCAAGAAGCAATCAGCAGTCCTTCAGGGCAGTGTTCGTTGTCATTCCGTGCTGTGTGATGAGGTGCAGGTGGTCAAGATGGAGCATGGCCTGAGTGGATTGCAACCTTTTGCTGTCGTGAGACAAGTCGTGAGAGACTCACCTGCGTATGGTGCTGGTATACGACGATTACACCAAATCATTGAATTTGGCCCTTTTCATATAAATAATCACTCAAGACTGTGTGCACTTCATGATTATGTTTGCCGACACGGGGATCAGCCGATAGATATTAAGGTACTTGAGCCAAATGGAAATGTATTGAATGTGACTGTAGTGCCAAGGATGGTGCCTGGCATACGTTGGTCCATAGGCTGTCTCTTGGTGCCCTTGTAAATCGTCGTGTAATGTAGTTTTGTATACCTTTTGTGTAAAAGTAATATTATATCCCTTATGTATTCCCCTCTTTTATGATTCTTTCGAGGACAATGGAAAGAATAAAGAAAATGAAATAAGCCTCAAATTAGCCTTATTCAAAGGAGGTAAGCTTTTTTGTTAATCATTTTTCAATATTCCAAATTCTTTCTTCAATATCAAAGGTGAATAAGGACAAGAGTGATAAAAAGAGATTTTATCTTATTTCAATCGTCTCTTCCTGCCTTTTCTTTCTTTGACCTTTTCATTCTCCTTAAAGCCGGCTTATCTAATACAGTATCAATCACGATTTCGTTTAAAATATAAAACTGTGATTGGATAATAGCATATTCGTGTTACACATCACGGCATAAGTAAGTAAGCTGTGTTCAGGCACCAAACAACTTTCTAGGACCGTCATTTAAATAATGAGCTTGCGAGACTTGTAACGCTCATATACATATTTCATTCTTTATGAACCCTGAATTAGGAAGTGTTGTCATCATTTTTTTGATAACAAGAAATATTCTCCCCCCCCTTTTTTTTTTTTTTTTTTTTTTTTTTGCAAAAACAAGGTAAGCTCTATTAAGAACAGGTCTAAGCCAAGAAAATCTGGATACAGACTCCAAGGGACTGAGTACGTGTTGAATTTGTTTGTGTGGTTGGTGAAAGTGTTTCATATCTTGGAGTCCTGGTTTTATAAAGTTATTAAATGTCGTTTTTGGATATGAACCTTTCAGGAGGAGCGATGAGACACAGTATCACCGTAAATTATAGTTTATCAACATGATTGAGTACATTGATTGTTTTACACAAGCTTTCTAAAATTTTCGTGTGTTTCAAAACGAGTTGCGTCTATGATGACGATTGGTCATGAAGAAATAAAAGTTTTAGACACACTTTGCTCAAACGACTGTCCTTGAAGTATCTTTCAAATCAGGCGTTTTTATTTTTTCAACCCACAAGGCTTGCTATAGCATAAAGTTCGCAAGACTTTGGCAGTGAAAAACATTCATGCTTCCACTGGTGTCAATCCTGCTGAATTTGACAGATTTCTATTCATTACATTCCATACACAACTAGTTTGCGTTCGTCTAGAGTCTGTATTTGCGATCAACTGGTTCGCTGCTTTGTAAATCACAGAAGTAAAAGATACTACCAGGATGAATACTTACGATGAATATAGAATGTATCTTGAAGGAATTCTCCTAAAGTCATGCATCATCAGTCGTGTTTGCCAACAATGAAAGAAAAAGAAGCATACTCTGATCTCAATTTCTCTCTTGATCTTTCACGCTACCCATAACCATCTCCCAGTAAGACCCATATTCAATCTCAGGGTTTTCAAGTTGATCCTGTAAGAATTCCAATCTATAATAGACTCCTTTACATTTGTTTGAAATTGATGGCACGATCTTATTTATATAAATCTATCTTTACTTTCTTTATTATGATCTTGGGTCAAGCCTTATATTTATAAATGTTGGCTACAAGCAGCTACGGCTCATGACTACACTCTCCACCTATAATAAAAAGAAAAATGCATAGAAAGAGAAAAGATGGTATGGACAAGATCTAGCAGTGAAACATCTAATTTATAGATAGCAATGCATCATTCTCTATGGTGCATGTCAGTTTATAAACAAGAGTAGCACGATAATTTGGGAATTCTTTTTGCATTCGAAAATAATAGGGGTTTTCACACTGAATACCGCGTTTTGTTTTTGGGTGCTGAGTCTAGATGCTCATTAGGACACTGGTGCAGTGACCTAAGCTGGCAAGAACAGAAGACGACCGAAGATCGGTGATTGAGTTTGCCTATACCCATTATGTTGCTGATGCAAAGATGGCATGTATTGCTCTCAAAGGGAAGAAAACATGTGCGAAAAAGGTCGTCAGCCTGATCTACAATGGTCACCGGCCGACGTGTGAGAAAGCCTATGAGAGATAGGATGACAGAGAGCGCGGGGATCAGAGGTTTGTCTGCAAGAATACTAACAGCATGGTCAATGACCATTCATCCACTTTTCTTGGTGGTGATATAACAACCTAAGCCTCTCTGAAGCGGTGGACGTGAACCCTGGATTGGTCGTTGGTGTCCTGGGTATTAGTGGCCTTGGACGCTTTGGTGTGCTATTTTCAAAAGCGATAGGCGCTGCTGTCATCGGTCTGTCTTTGAGCTAAAGAACGGGTAAATTTGCGTTTGAATTTGATTGTGATGACTATGGGGTCACGAGTCATGCTGAAGCAATGGATAAATACACCAACAAATTAGCACACATCCTTTGTACTGGTGTAGGCAAGATCTTTACTTGGAGTTTTTAAGTTGTTGAAATCTAACGGTGTGCTTATCAACATGAATGCTCCTGACTTCACCTACTCACCTGCTCCCTCGATGACATACATGTTCAAGCAAATCAAAATCAGTGAGTCGTCTGTCAGTTCTCCTGCAGAAGCTGAAGAAATGCTTCAATTTGCTGCTAGCAAACAATATTCGCGCCTGGTATAAAATAGTAGCCTATGAAGGATGTCAATAAGGCACTGAAAGATTTCATAGCTGACTTAGCTAGATTCAGATTAGTATTGGAAAACTAATTTACGAACAATACAACTTTAAACCACTTGTGCAGGTTAAACAAAACGTTTTTAGTGTGTGTACAACCATTGCTTCCATTCTCATCCACCTTGGCGTCAGGTAAAAGTAATGTGAAAAATAAGATAGTGAAGTAAAATATGTAGTACGTGATTTATTACGACACAAGATGAAAAGACTGTATATATTGTTTATTACCTGTGTCGAAGGTATGTAGTAATATAAGGTACATGTGGAAAGAAAGATGGTAAATCCTATTTTCACTTTTTTTTTTTTTTTTTGTATGATTCTTCATCTTAAAAGCCTTATGGTTCTATCTATTGTTTTGGAATATATCATCTATTACTTGCTCAATATAAGCAAAAATATTTCCAATATGGAGTTTTTCATATTCTTTTTTCTTTTTTTTAAAAAAAAAGAAATAGACAAAGCTTTATATCCATATTAAAATTGAAAAGCAATAGGATCCTATAAAAGTTAGTTTGAGTGTTCTATTAACAAAAGTTTAAAAATACATTTAGTTTTATTCTTAAGAGGTAACCATCCAATACTTTAGAAAGAAGGTATCTTTCATAAGAAATCTTACCCAGTCAGCAGCTTTTAGTACGTCTGATTTCAGTTTGATATGACAAAATGCTTCAAGGATGTCATATTCCGGTTGATCGGTTCAACAAGTCGCCCTTTATCACTTTTAATGCTCCATTATCGAACCCAAAGATACTGTCAGAACAGATTTTGAAATCGTCATTCTCTAAATAAATGATCTTTTCGATCTGACAACTTCCGTAAGAGTTTTTTTAACGATAAGGACCTCAAGGGTAGACACGAAAAGGTGGTAGATATGCTTCTTCTTTTGGTATAATAAAGGATCCTTTGTTATCTGATGTCATGCTTCACAAACAAATGCCTGATAGCGTCAACTTGGGTCATTTCTTGTTGACAAGGAGTGGGTTCGAATAGTTTCAGGGCATTGTCATTTTTTAATCAATTGACCCGCATTCAAATCATGGCCTGTGTAATCATCTTTTTCTTTTTGAATTCGGCTTTGACACCTTTTCTGTTGATGAACAGACTAAATCATGATTGACGTTTTGAAAAAATAAAATTGACTTGTTGATCAAGTACATTAATATATTCCTTGGCAATATTAGAGTAGCAACCTAATTACATTTGGTATCGCATTTGAATGTATTGTCCTAAACAAAGGAAATAAACATCAGCTTGAGACTAGGACACACTACGATCACCCTTGACCAAAGCTCAGTAACTATAGCCAATGCCAGCCATGCCTATCAGCACACTGGATTCATATCTTTTTTCATGATCTTTGAGCTGTAGTTAATAACAGATAAAAGTAGGATAGAAAGGGAAAAAATGGATTATCGGTGAGTCTCTTGAGTTTTATTATTGTGCAAAGACAAAAGAAAGAGCTCACCTAAAACAAATAATATTGTTATACAAGGACAAGTTTACAACAAGTCTAATGATCAGTGCTGTGTATGTTTGCGCTATAAGCGTAGCTATGAATCATACAACATGAAAATTCAGAGTACTCTTGGATGGCACGATTGCTGTAGAAATTGCAAGATGCCTTTCTTACAAGCTGTGAATCTAATCCATTCTCTTTTATCCAAGATGAGCCAAGACCGTCATCGTTAGTTTAGGGTCTTTAGTTCATTCTTTTAAAATGGACGGGTATGTTTTCAAAAACTTAACCTCTATTGAATCTGAATATCTTTTTTTCCATTCTGAATTTATCACATCATTTCATTCAACAGCTCTCATTACGTTCATTCTAAAGTCACAAGCTGACATTCAATCATGACCAAAAAAAAAAAAAAAAAAAAAAATAAAAATAAAGCATGAATTTTGGTTTCCTCCCCAAAAAAAATCCTTTTTTTCTCATACAAAAATAAATAACAAAATGGAAAAAGAGGATGATAGTTTCTCTGTAAGATGAAGATGAAAATAACAAAGAGGTTATTCATAGATATGAAATGATAGATGATTCATAATCCTACAGAGGTCATTAAGTTACTTTATTCAAAATCCAAAGTTTACATTCATCCTACTCACCAACAACATGATTTTATTCCTGGTTATCTAACCATGATTGATAAAGTAAATCATCCTAGAACCCCACACGCTATCTGTTCTTTAATCAAATCTAGACGTCACACGACTATTATGTAGCATGGACACCTGAAAGCTTGATGCCCAATAAGGAATCCTTTGTACAAGTAGATTATAATCCAGAAAACAATCAAGAAATCACAGGTAATACACCCAATCAGCAGAGAAGCCTTATTACTGATATTTGTGGCCAGCATCCACCATGATCAATTGCTTAGCAGATGGTTCACTCTATGCCTTCTCTTCCAGCCTGGATACCATTCATTCTCTTCTCATCATCCCACCTAATTTTTCAACTTGGTATGGCCAATTGATCATCAATCACAAGAATGGACAGACGACGGGACCTCTTTGGTTTCATGACGATGAAAGCACGAGTACGGTCTATCAGAAGAGATCGCAAGGGGGTAGCGAACGAGTCAAATGGGGTGGAGATGAATTTATCGAAAGGTTATCTCAATTGGTACCCGTCAAAAGGTAAACGAGGACCCCTCAAAGTTCGGTGACTAAGAAGTGTAGGTCAAACAGAGAGGATGGATTGTACTATGTGAATCCGGAAAAGGAGATGGCAGAGGAAGAGAGCCTGTTTGAATCAGCTCAAATGGATCCTATCATGGCAGTAAGACATGTGTGTTGGTAAAGACGGTATTGATGCCTTGTTTTAGACATTAAAAGAAGCCCGCTGGACTCTTTTTGAAAAGCTAGCTCAGGTCACCAAGTTCTCTCGAGAGGCCGCTGCAAGCTTGTTTCATAAGCCGGCTGCGATCACCGAAAACGAAACGGTCCGGTTGACGACGGATGATTATGATTCGGCGCGTCTGTTCTTGGCCAAGTGGGCTGCTGGATTAGCAGACGCGTCAGAAAAGAATGTGCCGAGTGAACAAAAGTATCGACAGGTGGGCCTCTGGGGACATGGGCTAGAAGAAGAAACGGGGTTGGGTGTCTTTGAAATAGTGAATGTAAGTCCCTCTTTAGTATTTCATCTTCTCATCTTTTATTAGTCTCAACATGATCTCTTGACCCATACAAGAACAGAGCCCGTAAGTGAGGTAGAAGGGTCAAGCTGGTTTGATCCTCAGGGTCAGTTGTTTCAGCTGTAAGGACATGGTACGAAAGAGGATATTTTGTGGTGGTGTGAATGAATCGATCAGGAAGGAAGTCTGGTTATTCTTGACCGGTGTCTATCCATGGCATTCTACTGCTCTCGAACGTCAATCGATCGTTGAGGATAAAAGGCAAGTGAACGAAAGTTTTGATGTTCAGTGGCTGATGATTGAACAGGAAAGAGTATGAGGCATTAAGGGATCAGTGGAAGAAGGATCCAAGGTATAGAAACACGGCAGAATACAAAGATCAAAAGCACAGGATAGGTAAGAAGGAATGAAAAGAGAAAAGAAGGCTAATGTTTCAAAGACAAAGATGTTCACAGAACAGATCGAACGATTGATTTATATGCGGATGAAACCATGACAAATCCTGATCCTTTATTTTTACATGTCGGGACCAACAAACACCTTGAGAGATTAAAGGATGTGTTGTGTACTTATAATGTGTATAATGGCACATTAGGTTATGTACAAGGCATGTCTGATTTGCTATCCCCACTTTATGCTATCACCAAAGAAGAACACCTATCCTTTTGGTCCTTTGTTCACTTTATGGAACGGATGGTGAGTGAAAAAGATTTGGAATGAGTCACTGACGATTTCAATAGAAATTCAACTTTTATAAGGATCAATCAGGTATGCACCATCAATTGCTCATCATGGATCATCTCCTTCGCTTCATGGATCCTTTACTCTATAGACATTTGCAAACCACAGAAAGTTGTAATTTCTTCTTTTGTTTCCGATGGTTACTTGTTTGGTATAAAAGAGAATTTCCTTGGGATGATATGCTGATGTTGTGGGAAGTACTCTGGACAGATTATTTGACAGACAAATTTCACTTGTTTATCGCACTGGCCATATTAGACAAGGTAAGGTTTTAATCATAAAGACGATGATTAAGATTATCATAGCACCGTGATCATATCATACAATATTTAATGAACTTTGATGAAGTATTAAAAGTAAGAAATATAGTTGAATTATATCTTTATTCATCAAATCATAGTACATGAATGATCTATCCATGACAATAGACCTTCAAGATATCCTTCAACGTGCTGAAATCTTATTTTATCAATTCAAACAGCGTGTAGATGCAATCGACAGTAAAAGAGAACAAATCAATTTGACCAACAAATCAGATTCCGATCAGTCACTTTACATTCATCCCATTTTACGTGAATTATTATCTCCTCAATAAACTTTTTTTTTTTTTTTTTATTCAATTATTTCAAAGTCAGGTTATCATCAAAAGAAGCAAGAGAGATAAAACCTGCCTATTTTGGAACTCTGACTCATCTATGATACATGACAGACAGACTATCACTTGGTTTGCTTTCCTCTCTTTATTTTGAAAAAGAAAAGCAGGCAAGAGCAGAAGATGAACAAGAAGAAGGATAGAGATCAGTCGATAGAAATCTATTTCTTTAATCTTAATAAAGGATCGCTTTCTTGGTTAAAAAAATGCATAAAGGAGAACAGCGGAGCTTTCCTGACTACTTTGAATAGTATATAAAGGAAAGAGAAAAAAAGTTTTAATTTCCCCTTTTTATCTATTTTTTTTTTTGTGCATTTAAAATGGCTGCTACTAAAGGAAAGGTTCTTCTTGCTTATTCTGGTGGATTGGATACCTCTGTCATTTTGGCTTGGTTAATTGAACAAGGCTATGAGACTTTGGCTTATATTGCTGATGTGGGTCAAGAAGAAGATTTTGAAGCTATCAAGAAGAAGGCCCTTGCTGTAGGTGCCAGTAAAGTGTTTGTGGAGGTAAAGAATTCATTGTCTAAAAGAATGAAAAGACTGATGACAAACTAGGACTTGAAAGAAGAGTTTGTAAAGACTCAGATCTTTCCTGCTATTCAAGCCAACGCTGTGTATGAATCTGTCTATCTCTTGGGTACTTCCTTGGCTCGTCCTGTCATTGCTCGTCGTCAAATTGAAATTGCTGCTCTTGAAGGTTGTCAGTATGTCTCTCATGGCTGTACCGGTAAGGGCAATGATCAAGTCCGTTTCGAATTGGCTTACTATGCCTTGAAGTCTGATATCCAAGTCATTGCTCCCTGGAGATTACCTGGTAAGTGTCATTTGATTTCATTTGGACAATCTATTCATCTTTATCTAGTCTTCTTTGAACGTTTCGCGGGTCGTAGCGCTCTTTTAGATTTCGCTGCCGAGAAGGGCATCGTGGTCACCCAAACCAAGGCCAAGCCCTGGTCGACCGATGAAAACCTGTTCCACATCTCTTATGAAGCGGGTATCCTCGAAGATCCCAACGTCACTCCTCCCAAGGAAATGTGGAAGTTGACGGTCGATCCTGAGGATGCTCCTGACCAACCCGAGCGTATCACGATCACCTTTGAAAAGGGTTTACCTGTCAAAGTTCTCAACCACAATGATGGTCATCAAGAAACTGAGCCCGTTCAACTTTTCACCTATCTGAACACTGTCGCTCGTCGTAATGGTATCGGTCGTATTGACATTGTCGAGTCTCGATTTATCGGTGTCAAATCTCGTGGTTGTTATGAAACTCCTGGTGGTACCATCTTGCGTACCGCTCACCAAGATTTGGAAGGCTTGACTTTGGATGGCCAACTGCGTGCTTTCCGTGATCAAAACATTACGATCCCTTACGGCCGATCTCTTTACAACGGACAATATTTCTCTCCCGAGTGTGAATTCTTGAGTCAAGCGATTCCTTTGACCCAAATCAACGTGACGGGTGATGTCAAATTGAAGCTCTACAAGGGTAACACGATTGTCGAAGGTCGTGTCGCTCGTGGTCCTGGTGCTAAATTGTATGATATGCAAGAGTCTTCGATGGATGAACAAGGTGGTTACAACCCTGAAGATGCTAATGGTTTCATCAAGTGTCATGCTATCCGTCTCAAGAAGTGGACTCCTCAATAAATAGTGTGTGTATTGTAATATAGAATGAATGATTTGAATAAAAAAGTAAATTTTTGTAAATGATTATTAAACAGAACCGGGTTGTATCCCTGCCTTTCTATTGACTTGGCCAATGATTTATACTGTCGCGAGCGTCAGGCACGAATAAAATTCCTTTCTATCTGCACATTGCCATTAGAAATCCTCCATCAAAAGACTAATGTATCTGGATTTTACTAGAGCATATTCTCTAAACAAAGCAAACTCTTCTTTCTCCTTCTTTGGTCCTGCTGCCTAAAGTTGTACTAATGAAAACTTGTGAACTTTGTGTGTTTGCTCTTTAGGATAGATGACTATTATTTATTAAATGGGTATGAATGCAATTATTCTTTTCTATTGGTACACTTTCAGAAAGCTTTTTATATCATCCCATGAAGGATACTTTATACTTTTGTCACTGCCTTGATAAAATCATCCTTGATCAAAAGTGAACTTTCTCCTAATCTGTACATCCTTTCTATTTTCCTCGGTACACTGCGTCATTGGCCAAGTTTCACTTTCAGAGAAATTTGAATCGATGGACTCAGCAGGTTTGTTCACGTCTAAAATGAATACAGCCAGCCTTTGTAAAATAACCTACTAGGTCTCTTTTACCGATATGTCTCAATGCAAGCAAAACTACGTGGCTTCCATCAAAAAGCCTTGCAGCCCCAGTGTGTTTTGAACGACAGGCTCTATCAAAACATACTGAATCACTTGATAGGGGCTAGCCATGACGAAACTTGTTCTTTTTGTCATAAAGTGTTGACTGAGGAAGAAATTTATTTTCTACAAATAATGGATCTTGAGAGATGAGTAGGTTTTATTGTTGTTTTTATCCAGTCCACTGCATCTAGTAAAACCCATTTTCAAAAACCTAAAGATAGTGCGTCGATGAAGCCACTGAAAGCAAAGGATGAAAGGAAGCGGCGAATGCTGGCCAAAGGTAAGTATGGAAAGAACATGATGCTATCACAGATAGTATCAAAGGTGTAAAATAGATAACCTCATCAAGATCCTGCGGGTGTTTCTTACTAGACTTCTTTTGGGGTTGTTATCCATTTCGATCGTCACCAAGAACATAAACTCAGCATGGTTACTGCTCATATTCAATCCTATCCTGTCAGCTCACTTTTTATTCTTTTGCAAAAATATTCTAAAACGACAGAAAAGCACGTCAGGGTAATGGAAAGTATGCGAACTTTAAATTTCCAAAGGTTGGAAATATTATTTTTAGAATCGCCGCCATCTTATTTAGGAAACGATAGACATCATTCGCATCCTACCTCTGTTGTCAACTTCCCTCCTTCTCTTTTTTATTGTAAAGTGAGAGATCTTTAGGGAGTTTGAATATCATTCAACCCTCGTCCTCTCTTTTCGATCCGTCCTCCTAAAAAAAAACTTTTTCGGGTCATCTTACCCGGGAAGCGCAGTTGATTCAAGTCATTCCATTGTGTAACTTCCGGTCTTTTTTTTTAATCTTTTTCCTCTCTTTTTTTTTTTTTTTTTTTTTTTTTTTTTTTCTTTTTATTTTGTTGTATAACCATGGAAACCCCTTACTACACCGCATCATCATCATCGAGTAGTAGCAATCATAATAACCCATCATTTCAAGCGCCTTATCCACCATATAATGATAACAGTAGTGAGCAAGTATATCCAGTAGATTTCTTTTTCGAACCCATCAACCATAATAATACCATGAAATATACCACAAATCATACCTATCAAACACCTACTGTAAGTTTATGAGTGAATGATGATTAAAAATAACCTTGTTACACATAGTCAAGTATGGATGATGATTATGTTCAAAACCTTTCAAATGAATTAAAACATACAAAAGAGCTATTAAAGCAGTATCAAATACGTACAGAACAGCTGATGGAATTAGTCACCAAGCAAACGAATAAAATTACTGATTTACGTGAACAACTAAAACAAGTTCAAGACAACAGCAACAACACTTAAAAATAAATATGAAATCAACTTTTTTTTATTTATTATTCTATTTATTTAAATAATATATATGCTTTATATATACACGCTGTGCGCGTATATGCAAAAAAAAAAGGTACAAGAGTGTGAGAGAGAGAGAGAGATGAGTTGAAGATTTATGCATTTCTATCATAAAAATCATTCGAGAAAAAAAAAAGATTCAAGTAGGTTTGTAGAAAGCTTAAAAATTATCTTTTTATATAAAAAAAACAAGTTTTAATTAGAAGCTCTGTATCCATGCTGGGATTAATCTGCCCTGTTTTAATCTACTTGATTATCTTGTGCTGTTTCAGGTTCGAAATAGGGGGGATGTCTAAAAAAAGCCTTCAATCCCTAAAATAGAAGTATCTCATTCCGATGAATTGCACTAAAAACCATGCCAAGTGAATAAAACAATAAAGACGAACAACGTGAACAAGCCAAGAAGGTGTTTTCTCAACTTGGTTTGATACAGTGATTGAATGTGACTGAGTTGGATCTGTAAAAGTCCTCATCTGATCAAAGTACCCATTCTCATTTCGTCTATTCGCTCATTCTCTCCCCCGCCTTCAAGCTGACTGTTGACTTGCAAAATAAAAAAGAGGTATCTTTGTTTCTCAAGCATAAAGCGATCTTGACATCTGGTCATCGGACCATGGCCGATTCTTTTATTCAACAGGACGACTTGAGGGAAATTCACAGTCGGATGATCAAATATCGCATTGTCCCAAAATCGGAAACTAAGTGGATTTTATGGGAACGGGTTTCAACACATGAATCGAGTGCCCATGTTTCGATCCGTGTATTGAAGACAGGAATTTGTTTGTTCATTCGACGCTTTCAGTGTCAAAACATATCATCATCTACCCGCATTTGCTGCCAAAACAAGAGTGTGATGCTTGTTTGTCACTCACCGTTTCTTATTGGTTGAACAAGTAAACGAAAGCGGAAACATGTCGGAAAAAAAAAGAGGGAATCTCTGAAGGTGACATGCGGTCTCTTGGCGTGCAGAGTAGTGTGGCCTAATAAGTAAGGATGACGGATTAGGATTTATGTAGAACGATGAATAGAATTCTACAGTTCTATCTACAGTCATCATGGACTGAGCTCTCTTGGAATGTTGGTGAACAAGCTTGCCCTAAAATAGTGATTATGCTATACGTCATCATGTTTGGGTACTTGCCACCTTTCAAACTGAATCCGATATTTTTTTAGGGGTGAAAATTTTCATGTTTATAAAAGAGTACAAGACTTTAAAAAGGTGTATGTGACAGTAGCTTACTAAAATACAAAAGGTATCAAAGAATTATAGGAAGATCATTTCAATAGTTCTTTCTGGATTTGATTGATGACAATCTTATCCAAGACAGGAGTCTATTCAAAGAATTTTCGCTAGTAAGCTTTCCATATGAATCGGATGTCTGTATCAAAAAAATCATGTATTGTAAACTTGCCATGATAATGTAAGTTGTAATACTTGGATAGTCCAAGTGTAGATAAATCCTAGACTGTTGAGCTGCAACTAGGAACTTTAGGATTTGACAAGTATTTCTTGAAAACTGCTTCCCACAAGTCTTGTTTTTGAATACAAGTAAAGAGCATGTACTGCCCTGTTTCTGATGTTAAGTCAAGCAATGGAAGCAATAAAGCATTGGGCAGATGAAACCAATACCAGAAGTTACTTGGCTCAAACTGTAAAAGTTTACTAAACGATGATGACCAGGAAACATTTAAAAACGCCATCCCTCCCTTCGATAAATCAATAAATAATTCAAAAATGCTCAGAATACAAGCAAAAACACTAAAGCAGGTTGGATAGCGAAACAGCAGATATTATTGATGCAATTTTTAGCAAGTCGAAAGCATTCCAGTTTGAGTAATTTGGTGAACATGATCTGCCTGACCATATTTTTGATTTAAAGGGAAATTTATTTTTCCGGAAAAACCCCCATTGTTTCCCTGAACTGGTTGGTTACGGGAAAGCCAAATTTAACCGGCCAGGCCTGCCTGGGTTTCCCCGTTTTTTTTTTGGGGGAAGGTAAGGAAAGTTTTTTTTTTTTTTTTTTTTTTTTTTTTTTTTTTTTTTTTTTTTTTTCTGTGAGTAGTGTAAGTTTGATAATAATATTATAATTTGTAAACTCAAGAACTGCCCTTTTTACAAACTGCAATTATCGGAATTCACTTGCGGCTTTTCGAAAAAGCTTTGGATCCTTTGAGGCTGTATACTGGGTTAATAATGAAGGATGGTGAGACTGTGAGTAACCCCATAAAGAGGATGTACATCTTTAACAAAGATGACAATTCATATGACAGAAGAATTGATCTGCTGGTCACTGATGATGAAGGGAAGGAGTTTAAAGTGTGCCCTATTGAGTTTAAGAAAAGCAACGTCAGTGGTTTCATATTGAAAAAACAACAAAGCAAAAGCTTTTAAATTAATACTTGTATTCCTAACTATATAAGTTTTGTTATTGGTAATCATGCTTCCGATCTAACTTGCCTTGAATTTGCCAGGCGACATGGTTGTCTTTCAAACGTTTTTTGTACCAAGGCCGCTTTGTTGCTCTTAAGGTTGGTGACTTTGCTATAATGAAGACTTTATTTGAGATCAGGCATCCCCAGCTATCAGTCGTTAGTATATTCACTTGGACTAAATGTATAATTGAGACACACCAAAAAATATGTTTAGGATGTGCAAACCTTAATAACAGGTAGGTTATGGCCGGCATTTCGGACTGTATAAATCCTTAATTTTCTTCATTACATGTTTTCCAGCCTGCTAAAATATGTCTCTCACTAAGGAAAGGTACGACATTCGCCTTTCCTAGGACCCCTTTGAAGAATTCTGGTCAAGGGTAGAATTTGATGTAAAAAGGAAAGCTTTTGACAATGGGGATACCATGACCCTCAGAATTATGAAATTGTGCTCAGAAGTAAATTTGAAAGATTGTCAAGGATAAAGAAGGCACTCTAGTTTTTTTGAGTACTGCTTAACTATGAAAGAAAGAGTTAAACTGATAAAGTATGGCTTTACTTTCACAAATGTATAATAAACTTTTGCCAAAACTAAAGCTAAACTTTTCAAATCCCCTCATAACACAGTCCTGCTTTATTCAACTTTAGTTTTTTTTTCTGCATCGTTTAAAAAATCAAAGAATAATAATATCAATGGTAATTGTTATGTGCATGCGCTTTTTAATATTTATCTCTTTACCTTTATTAAACAAGAGTAAAGATCGAATGAGATCCTTTGTTATAAATATTGATTCAAACGTACCACTTTTCAAATGAGGGAATCCTATACATGAATGCTTTTAAAATAGTCTTACCTGTCACATACATTTGTTCTTTTGTATTATTCACATCTTTATTTGCCTAGCAAATTCAAAAGATAGATAAACAAGTTTTATTAAAAGCTGTGTGTTATATATGCTTTAATTAAATGTAGTTTAAACACGTCGAGAGAAATGATTTGACGATATACAAATTGAATTACAACATTGTACTATCATTTATTTTAGTAAAGAATGAAATAAATAGCCAAATACGTTATATATACACGCTGAATTGATCTTTTAAAGCCATTTGCTACTACCTTTTAACTTTGAAAAAAAAAAAAAGCTTACTTTCTCTATCATTTATCTGTTGATTCTCAATTTCTAAAAATAGTGAAATATCCCGCCATTTCGCATTGACGCACAAACCTACTTTTTTTTTTTCTTTTTTTTTTTTTTAATGGATCGTTCAACAGATTGGATTCAATCAAATCATAAAAAGCAAACATTAAAAGCGAATTCAGTACCCAGCACACCTATTCTTCAACACAATCACTTCAACATTCTTTCGCCTACCACAACACATAAAAAGAACAACAGCAAGAAATACAAAAAGAGCAAGAGATCACAATCTGTCCGAGATGATCAGCAAGTGCCCGAACAACCTGCGGTAGAAGATGGCGTGAGATCCGTTTCGTTTTTAGATTATTTAAGAGATGAGTTGACTGTGGCTGATTTTGACAGCGCACAAGAGTTGAAGAGAGAAAGAGTGACCAATTTCCTGAGTGTACCTGGGGCGATTGAAAAGGTAAGAAAGGGAAAAAAGAGGATAGGGTTGAGACTGATGGATGTATACAGTTGATGGGCTTTGGATTCTTTGTATGTCTAGATTCATTTCTCTATACGTTTACTATTCTTCCCTTAAGGTTTTGTTTGGCCTTTTATCATTTCCTGATTTACATTATTTGCAACATCAAAGCTTACTTTTTAGATCAAAAGGAGAGGTAAGTTAGAACGAATTGCAACGAGGGCTGTGCTGACCCTCTGTTCATCTAGCTTCATCAGATTAAGACCTTCACAAAAATGCGACTTGTTGAAAGGATTCTTGGTGATGATAACCTGTGTGACGATGTATTCCTTTGATCCATCTCGCGTCTATCATTCAATTCGTGGGCAGGCCGTCTTGAAGCTGTATGTGGTTTACAATGTATTGGAGATTTGTGACAAGCTGTGCTGTTCACTTGGTGTTGATATATTAGATGCTTTGTTTTCCAAGTCTACTTTGGGTAATTCACCTAAAGACATTCGAGGTGCTGCTTATGCCAAGCGACAGTTGAAGCCGATTACATTGTTTATATTAGCCAGTGGATATATGAGTAAGAGATTGATAGGATGATGATAGCTAAATTAACAATTGTTCTAGTCTTGCATACTTTAGTCCTCTTCTTTCAAATGATCACACTCAATGTGGCCATCAACTTTTATTCCAATGCCTTGCTATCTTTATTGATATCAAATCAATTTGTCGAAATCAAGCAATCTGTATTTAAAAGATTTGAAAAAGAAAACTTGTTTCAACTGACATGCAGTGGTAAGTAACACGTAGGATCAAGAGAAACAAGATTAATTTGTAAGTAGACATTGTAGAGAGATTTCAGCAATCTGCGTTTCTATTCGTGATTACACTCCGCAATATCATTGAACTATCAGAATCAGGGCCTTCTTCCATTTTACCCTCAACCTTTGTTCCCTTATTTAAACTACCTGCATCCACATCACTCAATACACTTATGACGCCTGTCGTCATGGTCATCACCTCTGAGCTGGTCGTGGATTGGTTAAAACATGCGTTCATCACTAAGTTTAATCAGATCAGACCTTCGATCTATGGAAAATACATTGATATCCTCTGCAAGGACCTTGTCGTCGGCAGTCCAGGCCGAATGACAGGCAAGAATCATGCCTTTGTCGATCAATCACCAGTCGTGTCTCGCAGGATCGGGTTTCCTGTGCTGCCTCTCGCTTGTCTGGTAAGCTTACGACGCGATCGATTGAAACAGTTGCTCACGTCTTGATAGTATGTGCGTATGATGCAGCAGATCTTGCCCATGATGTTCATGTCACCAAGCCAACCTTCAACAACGATCACTGCTGCTTCAGTGATCGCAGGTTACATTCAAAGTTACCCATCTTTATTACCAGAGCGTGTTCAGTTGATGATGACATCGGCTGATTGGTTAGAGCACGGTTTGGATCGACTGTTTCGATGTATGATCTGGACTTGCTTTGTTGCAATCTTGGCCATAGTGTAAGTCGTCTGACAGTCATCAGTAATAAGACTCATGTTGTCCTAGTTTGTTAGCATTGAAAGTGTTGGTTGGAATGAACCTGCTGGGATTTGCTTATAAGAGATACTCTAGTATGGAAGAAAGAGATAAAGCAGAAGTGAAAAAGGATCAAGAAATGAAAGAGATGAGTAAAGATGAAAATGACTATCGCCAGTCCATTCATAATTATCTCAGCCAACCAGAGGATCATGTACCAAGACCGGTTAAATACACTTTAGAAACCGTCGATCGATTCTCAATGGTGAAAAGTAGAATTCCTTAATAATAAAATCACATTGTATTATACACCACGCCATCCATTCTTTTATACCATTATTCCCTTGGAAATGATCAACAAAACTAATAATCCAGATTGATATTGATAAATAAAGAGAGTGAAACTAACCATAGGAGAAAGACAAAGAAAAAGAAAAATGGGGACAAGGGAAAAAAATTAAAGTATGTAAAGAATCAAGCTAAAATAACTCAAATTACAGCAAAAACACGATCAAATGATAAGAAAAAGGGAATGAAAAAATTGCAAAAACCATGCTTTTTGGCTCCTTTTTTTTTTTTTTTTTTTTTTTTTTTTTTTTTTTTTTTTTGGGAGAGGGGGCAGGAAATGAACACAATTGATTTTTAAAGAAACACCTCTGAGCCATTCACTGTCATCTGTAGAACACTGACTTCATGCACTGTTCAAGGTTCTAATAAAAATGACTATTCATATCCGTTAACCAAGCCTTTCTCCACATTCTTTTTGTTCCTTTTTCAGGTTATAGTAAGCGTCTCTTTTAGAATACTCAGACAGTCTTCTCTTCCCCTCAAATAGCCAATCGCTTTCACTGGGCATAACAACGACATCTAAGGTTTGTCTCACATTGTTATTTTCTTTGCTGATATATGGGATAGGCCGTCTATCTAGCCAGGATCTATGATTCAGCATGAATATCTTGTGAGCGTCCTATTCTACTGCTACCGAGTGTCATCAGGCCTTTGTCAGACAACAGCGCATTGGTTCTCCCTTCCCCTTTCTGCCAGTATCTTGTGCTCACCCTGGCTTTCTATCCTTTGGATAACCTCGAATATTCATTCAAAAATAAAAGGTAGAGCAGTTGATGTTTCGATTTCTGGAAGAAGTCAAAGCGACCATCGATCGTTTTTACATTTTTCTCATCTTTTGTCAGCATGCTAAATGATTGGTGGCATAAAGCCATCGAGTGGTTGCAAGCTGTAGATAGATTGTCCAAGGCAGTATGGTGAGCAGTGTTCTACAAAACAATCGTATTGTTCTTTGATAATGTCTTCCAGTCTTCTTCGTTTGATGTGACCGTTCATGAGATCGTTGAACGGTTTCAGTCTGCTGCTTACTCTATGCTAAATCGTGTGCGTATAACTTTCTGTCGATCGCTTTGGTTTTGGGATCACTGTTGAATGTCCTGACATTTGAAAAAAGGCTTTGAAGGTAGAAAAATTCATTCTTGCTAACAGAACCTCTGCATTTTTTTTTTGTAGAGTCAAGAGAGAGGTAGCAGAACTCGTTCATTTTCACTGGTCCCTTTCGACCTCATTCTTCAGTCTATCCATCGTCCTTGGGCTGCTAAACATTTTCTGAATTTTTATAAAAGGAGTTGAGCTTATTGTCAACGTTCGTACTGTTCATACAGAACAAAAACGAGTAGGAAAACTGGGCCCTTTATGGATTGTTAAACGGAGATTCAATATTGTGCTCCTTCCATTTTTGCAACATTTTTAATTAAAGAAACTCTTTGTGGATAAAGAATTCATGCTTGTTCTATTTTGGTTCAATCACCCAAGTTTTCTCCTGTTTTCAATAATCCTAAAAATGGGCAGTAAAAAAGCAATCAATCTATCAGCCAAAAAAGAAAGATTGATTAAATTGTGATGAAATCATGTACATTCTGGTCGTGTACAGTAAAAAGACGTAATTTATATAAAGTATGTGTAACATCATTAAGGATCTACCCTTTGTTTCTCCTATTCATTGGCTCTCCTTTTTTCCATCTATTTTTTATAAGCAAAAAGAAAAACAAGAAAGGAAGTTGAACTATTTGCTTGTAAACTAAAATAGAATTCGCTCGTTTTGTAAAAAAAATAAAAAAAAAAAGAAAATAGAAAAAAAAAAGGAAAGACATTTTAATCACTGTGTGTAACTTTTCCATTCATTTTTCTACTTTTTATTTCCTTTTTTTTCATTTCTTTCCTTTTTACACCAAAAAGTTGAACAAAAAGAATACGCAAGGGAAGATGGAACAAGAAAAAGACATTGAATACAGACTAGTAGATAAAATCCTATTACCTGACTTTCAATCTTCTCTCATCTTTCTGCCAATCAACCAGAACCTGTGGAATACAGCACACAATGAACAGACAATAGACAAATCAATTAAAAAAGCAGTAAGATTTCTGTTTTTGAGGGAAAAAAAGATCATTTGTGTAACACGCATGATAGGAAACCACAATCGATGGATCAAAGAAAGAGCAAGAAGACTATTTCTACAAGATCTTTGCGGCTGACAGGAAAACAAAAAAGAAAGAAGCAGTGGAAAAGACGAGGGACGAAGAGAGATTCGATTTATGTTCTTTTGCCAGAGATTTATATGAAAATCGACTTTCAATGCTTGAAGAAAGCAAAGTGACGCTGATCAGCAACAAAGACCAGCAGAATCCACTTTTGGCCAAAATGAGCACAGAGCCCGACATGTCCAGCCTGGAGCGATCAGACAAAAGAGCAACTGACAAAAAAGATAAAGATGCAACCGAAAAAGAGATGAGTGAAAAGACCGAGGTGGACGAGGCATGGATAGCCCAGTTTGAAATCCAATCGACCTTTGCCACCACCCGACCTTCTCCCACACGCTCGACCCAGCCAACCAGGAGCCAAGCCAAAGGCGCCTCGGGCCTCAAGCGATCGCCCACAACGCCCGCGATGGCTAGTGTGGCATCCAGTCTGAAACGATCGACGTCCAGCCATCCAGCGCCCAGCAAAGCAGCCACACGAGCCAAACGCTCCCATACGATCGCGCATCCCAAGCCTCCGGTCCTCAAATGGGAAGACCAGGCGGTCGACCGATCACCCGTCAGGAAATCCGCCAGTCTGCTGGACAGCCTCACGAAGACTACCAAGGGCCTGGTACGGCATCTGAGCCATCGAAAACGATCCGCGAGCACCGGCCTCTCGCCCGCCGCCCTGGCTGTGCTGCAAGACCCACTGGTCCAAAACATGAACCGTCCAGAGATCAAGGCGGTCCAGAGAACGGTCTATGTGGAGCCGGATGCCTTGCATGGCTTATTGAAAAAGGGAGGCAAGATGTCCTCGTACGGGTCTGCGCCTGACGACCGTTTGCCCCCGGTCTCGTCTGATTCTCGTGACGGCCAGCGTCGACCGATCTCGACCGACAGCCAGATGAGTCGATCGGTTCTGTCGGATGATGACACGGTGCGGTCAAAAGAGTACGCGACAAGGGTCATCCGTCAGACCTCGGTGCGTCAACAGGTCGTGCATGGCCAGGTGTGTGCTGAAAAGCATTCAGCAATCGATTCTCTCAGCGTACCACCACCGATCCCCAGACGATCCTCCAGACGAAATCAAGAGACGATTTATCCTGGTGATGAATTATCGGTTGATGAACAATTGGATGAAATGATGCGGATGTTGACGGAAGGTTATTAAAGTTTTATATACAAAAAAATATACAATAGTTTTTATTATTTTAATCTTTGCCATAAGCCTTTTAAACGACTGGTTGTGGTTGTATTGGCTGTTGTTTTGGGTTCGATCTGAATCGATCGTTTGTATTGTGCCTATAAGAAAATAGATGAGCACAGGCAAGAGAGAGAGGATGCAACCTACGTACCTCATCTGATAAGATGGGATAATCTGCTATAAAAGAAAGCAACTTGAAATCGGGTTCAATAGAATAAGCGACATATTTGAATTTCATCATGAGCATAATGGTCTTTCCCATCAGTTTGAATTTATTCCAGTGAATACTTCCATCCTGACGAAAGTCCTTGTTGGCTTCATCAATCGATATCAAATCTTGATGATGCACGCCTCTAGAAAGTCAAAGGGTAAGAAGATGTTAAGAAGAGGAGGAAGAAGAGGAGGAGGAGAGGGGAGGGGGGATGTGATGACTTACAAATAGGGTATACCAGCTCCTTTTGTTTCCTCCAGTGCCTGACGATATAAACAATAGGATCCGTTGGTACTCATCAAGCTTTCCAAGCCTTCAAAGTCCTTGATCACCTTTGGATCCACCAACTGGCGAGTCTCTCTCAGTCTCAGGACGGATGCGTTATTGATCCCGGCCAGGACAGCCATGAGGGTATTGTAGTTGTTCAACTGACGGAGCTCGCTGGCGATCGACATCCAACGTGTCAGCAAGTTCGCCCTCCGACTCATCCTTGCTTCACTCACGATCATGGTCGAGACCCAGGCCGAGACAAAGTTGAAGTGGGTGATGGACGCCGAGAGTGCGTTGTGGGCCGAGAAAGAGCCGTGGTTCCAGAGATAGCGTACGAATTCACGAGGCTAAGGAAAAGAGGATCAGCATAGGAATAAGAAGATGTCCACTTGCCTTTATACGACAAAACAATTGGGATTCAATCAAGGTGAGTTGCTGAGCCAGATGACGATCGGATGCTTTGGAAAACAAGTCTTCTTTAGGTGTCATCCAATCCATCTGGCCACCAGCAAATTCAGGATCGGGTGGATTCAGACAAGGAGAAGAAGAATGAGAACCCCAATCACAATCCGGATCATTCACGGGTGGCTCGATGGTGAAGGGTGTCAGGGAGTGAGAGATGAAGGGATAGTGGGTCGAGATCTGGTTTAGAAAACAGCTCAATCTTTTTCTCGGCTGGGGCGCATAGAAATCATTCCAATAATGCGATAACCAGAGCAGCAAGATGGCATGAATCCTCTTTTGTTGTTCAGTGGGTTGTGGCAAGTACCCGTCATTTTCAAACCTTTTGAATGATTTAGTCTAAAGATGTGTAAAGAAGCAGACAAACCTTTCGATCAGATGACTGACAAGTTCAATGGGTTTCATGAACCTTCTGTAAAAAGTCAAGAAGATGGGCACCATATTTTCATCTGCTATTTTGTTAGTGAGAAATAAACCAAGTTTTTTTTATAAACCTTTTTGATTGTAATCTGTTAATAGCAAACGATCCAAGATGTCATTGATAGCCAAACTAAAAAATTTAATTGAATGAGTTTACTTTACTTTTTATTTTAATGCCACTTGCCTATGACTATTGTTATGATGAGACATGTTGGTTTGAAATGGAAAGAGAACAGAAGGATGAGCTATGGACTCATCAGGATTCACTTTTGATAGAGAATGATGAGTCTCGATTGTTTGATATAAAATATTCATATGTCAAATAGAAAAAAAAAAAAAAGTTGTTTTAATGCAGAAAATAATTTATATTTATTTTATATAAAAAAAGAAGGGAGAGAAAGGAAATAGGGAAGACACTATGGGGAAATAAAGAGGGAGATGAGTTGACAAGTATCAAATAAGAAATAAGGTGCTTTCTATAAAAGAACCTGTTTAAATAAAGAGAGAAAGAGAGAGAGAGAGTGAGTGAAAATAGACTTGAAAACTTGTGATCAAATATACAATTATTATTAATTTGCAGGGTTGAACAATAATAAACCAATTTTGGGATAGAACAAGGTTCATTGTTGAAAAAAAAAAAAAAAAAAAAAAAAAAAAAAAAAGGGGAAAGTAATTGACAACATGTTGAGACTCCTTAAGTCATTCTAGAAAGATAACCTTTTCTAAATAACAAGATCTCTTTTTCTCCAAATTGAATATCCTTTATGCTACACTCTTCTCCAAGTCCTTTGCTTGGTTATCAAGAATAGGATTCAATCGCATCTTTATTCTTTTCACCTATCTTCCTTATTCTCATCTTATTTGCCTATTTATTAAAGCACGGTCCATTCAGCTCGTCATGTTTTGTAATTAAAATAGAAATACCAAAAGAATCTACACTACTTTTATATACAAATAAGCATCTTATTCTCCTTTTCTTTATTCGCTTTGTCTCTATTCTTGCATGACTCCCACTACTTTCTTGTACAAGTATACACACAGGTGGTTCTTCCTTAAACTATTTTATAGGCTTGTGCTGTCTTGTTCACCAACACTCGAAAATCAGGTCTCATACTAGAGCAGACTGTTCTAATGTTGCCACAATTTTTTGAACAGTTGAATCATCTACAAGACGAATTGCTGACTTTTCTCTCTCTCTCTCTTTCAGTACTTATAATCCCTTTTGTTTCTTTTTTTTTGTGTGTGTCATAATTTAAACTTTTTCGTGCGTTGGATGATGACTTTAATGCTTACACTAATGACTCCTTCAGAAACAGCATTCAAAGCAAATTCAATCTGTACAAGCTTTCCTGATGGTGAAAAAGTAGCAAGTGAGAAACGGTAGCAAACGGCCAGTGGTAACAAAAGAAAGAAAAAAAAGCATGTATACTTCAAACAAGTCAATGCATTCACCTTTTGATGGCGCAATGATGATCTACCACATCAAAGATTCAAAAAGTAAAGATTTCTCAAACCGCTGGTCCTTTAGAAAAGCATTGACATCCTGCTCATACTCGTTCAACATTCTATCGTCACACGTACCTTTTATGCCTTTTTTTTTAAAAAAAAAACACATACACACACATATTATGCCATTTATAGCTTAAGGAATAGATGAGGGATGAAAAGTGCGAGAAAGCTAGATGACGGGTACTTGTTGGATTGAAATTATCCCTTGCCAAAGCCAGTATTAAACCTTATTGAATGATGTGAGAATAGAATGAACTAGGCTATCAAAAGTGGGTCATGAATATAAAAATAACAAAGCCCCCTTACTGGATACAAAACCAGTATGCGGATGATAAAGTGTGCACAAAGGATTTGTATCGAAATAATATTAACAAGTACTGAAACTAGCAAAAGCTTTTCTAGAGCAGAACCAGAGATCAAAAGAGATGTAAACGACACATTGGATACAGTGCGAGGGGTAAAGAAACAACAGGTTTCATTTAAAGATTTATTCGCTACAGTTTTGCTGAAGCTTACAAGAGACACGACTTTTGAAAAACCAAGTTATGTTTTGGTTATTATTGCATAAAGCTATCCTATTCAGTCTTGAACACATGAAAACAACTTTATGAAAAGCATTCTCTCTCTCTCTCTCTCTCTCTCTCTCTCTCTTCAATACCTTCGACATCAAAAATGAAAAGAGGGATTTTTGACGATAGTAACTGATAGATAGAGATGCAAAGGATTTATTATAAATTTTTCTAAATTCTATCCTGGTTTGCACAACTACTGTAAAGAAGGACAGACTAATACGATTCCTCTTTTATATACAAAGTTTCATAGGGACTACCATCCGCATAATGTGCTTGATACTGTAAATCACCCAGTCTATCTCCATTAAGCTCCAACCAGCCTCCGCCGGGTAATGTCATTGTGAAATGGGTAGAAGCCATACCATCCACGAGAACAAACATCTACTGGAGGTTAATGTCCTATCTAGATTATCATCCTATTCTTACAGAGAATTTAACCAGGTCATTTCTTCCATTTGATCTCACACAATCGCTTGTCGTATAAGGACAGCACGCATTTTCACCCGGCATCAACGTCTGACTGAAGCGACTAGGGAGAAGAGGAAGGATGAGCGACAAGGATGATTTCGATTGGGGACTTACGCGCGTTCATTAGCACCTGAATTATCTGCCAGTTGAAGGATATGTATCTTTGCCTGTTGAGATGTGTTGTAGATACAATAAGAAACTACACCTTGTAAGAAAGCAAAGTAGATGGCACAAAGAAATTTCATCAAGTTGAAATGAATTAGTTTTGTAAAGAGAGGGGGGGTATTTATATCAAGGTTGATTGTTCCGTCTGTGTTTCATTCTTTCTTTTTATCTCTTTTTGACAACATTTCATCCTTTCTTACACACACACACATCAATTCTTTCCTTTTGTCTCTTTTTTTTTTTTTTTTTTTTTTTTTTTTTTTTTTTTTTTTTTTTTTTTTGGAACGCTAGCATTTTCCTCTGTAAAGATAGCAACAGACAGTAGAGAAATAGGTTTGTAAAAAAAAAAAAAAAGAAAAAGAAACAATGAATAGAGGGTGATAAAGAAATGGTACTCACTGCATGTTTTCAACTCAGTTTAATTTCTTTCTTTGTCCATTCTTTACCAACCGACTGATGGCACGTATTCTATAAAGAGCACAGACAAATGATTTCAACAAAAAAAAAAGTTTATTTCAAACGCTAAGAGGAACCGATGTTTTCTTGGGCAGGCCAAATTTAAAGAAGGATCGAAAAGAGGATGTGAAGGATATCTTACTTTGTGGTTTATAATGATGATCAAGCCAAGTGATTTGTGGTTTATTAAAGGCACCTCTTCGCTTTCTTCGGATGAATTCGATGGCATCCAAAGGTTCCATGCCCAATTCAATCAATCCGATCGCTACCAGGACAGGCGCACGACCTAATCCCGCCACACAGTGAACGGCGATGGTTGTCGCGTTGGGACGTTCATGATCGATCAATTGAAGCCATGGCTGGATGACTCTCATCGGTGGCTAGACAAACAGGATGTTAGACAAAGAAGTGTATCAATCAAAATACGTACAACACCACCGTCTTTAAAAGGCAAATCATACACTTGAATGCCTTGTTCATTGAGTGATGATGCATTATAAGTGGGTTGGCAGCATCGTACGATATGTGTTACTTGATATCGTTTGAATTCTTCCAGATAATAAGATAAAGTACTCTCAGTTGGACAATCCAAGATGAGAAAACGAAGGGAACTTGAAGGAACTTCGATCAGTGTGAGCATACGTCCAAGTGAGGATCTAGATTGTTTGTTCATGAATGGTTTAAGCTATCCAGGATCAGAACCTTGAGGGTATTGAACAAGAGTAAAAGAAAATGCTACAGAACGACTACAGAATATATTTTGAATTTGAATTGTTTTAGATTGTAAGAAATGTTTCATAAGTTGAAGGTGTTGATATTGCTTTTGTTTCGCTCTCTTTTTATTAAAAAAGCATAATTTTATCTCTTTTCCTCCCCCTTTTTTTTTTCTTGTAAAGAAAAAGAGGGTCCATCTGCTGCCTGCTTTATTCATGTTTTATAAATACCGCAATTTATCTGATTGGTCCACATGCTTTGAGGCATTTTTCTACATCGCAGTCAAATCACAAAGTGGTTTTTGCCATCTTTTCTGTAAAGTAAAAAAGATGCGTACGTCATTGATTCCTTGACTGGAGCCATATGAACAAGACACGTTATGAGTTGTGTCATGAACCAGTAAAAGAAGAAGGCAAGATAACTGAATAAAGATTGTGAACACAGCATGATATGATCATTTGAATCACAAAAAAGATAAACCATAAATGAACCACACCATCTATTTGTGTTGCCAACAAATTTCTGTTTATTATAAACAGATGGATTTGCTTAGATTCATAAACAGAGATGGTATACTTTATTATCCTTCTATTTGAATACTACCCTTGGAGTACAAGAAAAAGCAAAGGACGGATGAGCATTTCAGTCAAAGCAGGAAAAAAAATAAAATAAAAAAAAAAGTAAAATGAATGCTGTTTGTTAAACATAAACTTGTCAACACATTCTTTGACATTTCGAGTAAACAAATGAAATCCCTCTTTTGAGCTTTGGTACACTTTTATTTCTGCTATTCAATCAACCTTTTTGATGGCTTCGTTTTAAGCAAAGTTGCTCAAGAGATTGTTAAAAAAAAAAAAAGAGGACGAAAAGCATGTCCTGACAGGCCATTCTGATATACACACATTGTCAATTATTTTCTCTATTTTTATTTCAAAAGACACTGTCATCTTACTCACATCAAAGGATGAAGAAAGGGGAGATGGTTCGCATGATGTTAGAGATGCAGAAAAAGGGAAATTTTATTGATTTAAATAGATGCGTTCAAGTCTTCTGTGGGGTGCCACATTTGTTTTGAGACATGGTCTAATAAGGATTGACGAGACATGGTTTTGATGGTCTCATCCTGACAGAGATCCTCCCGAATCGATTCTTCAATCACGGCCACAGCCACCTCACGACTGACCTCTCTAATACGAGTCAGAGAAGGATAGAGCCAGTGTTGGTCCAATTCTTCTGTGGTCAAGGCATCCGCCAGGGCCTTGGAGGCGCTGTAGATCATCTTGCTCGAGATCTGTTTGGGTTGAGCAAGGACGGCACCGAGACCCAAACCGGGGAAGATGTACATGTTGTTACCCTGTCCAGGCACGTGAGTCTCGCCTGTGGGAGTGGTATAATTAGGAAAGGCCGTGCCTGAGGCAAATATCACCCGGTTCTTGGTGGCTTCCATGGCTTCAGCAAAAGTACATTCGGCTTGTGTGGCAGGGTTGGAGAGGGGGAATATGACGGGTAAAGGATTGAGTTCCGCAAGGCGTTCGAGGGCCTTTCGGTGGAAGGCGCCTGTGGTAGATGAAAGACCGATTAATCTGTTCTTGAGGAAATGGTGAGATGAGAACGAAAGGCATTAGGAAACACTTACGCAGTAGGTTTGACGTAATTGATGATATCCATCAAGTCTTTATATTGTTGACCTTCGTTATCGTTACGAGCAAAATATGTTTTATGTTGAGCTAATCTATCACCACGATCCAAGGTGACAAGACCCTGTTGAATTCAGATAAGCAACAAGGCATGGATGACTGAGCAGTACAACTTACTTTAGAATCCACAATCCAAAACACCTTTTTAGCTTCTTCTTCAGTCATGCCAAGTTCAGTTTCAAAGTACTGCTGAATTTGACGACCGACACCAATCGCGGCTGATCCTGCTCCATAGAAAAGAATACGATGCTCTCGAGGATCTAATCCGGTCTCTTTCTGAACCCGTCTGATCGCGTTGATAACACCCGATAGGATAACAGCACCAGTGCCTTGAATGTCATCATTAAAGCAAAGCAATTTGTCTTGATATTTCTCTAATAAACCAAAAGCGTGCTCACTTGACCAATCTTCAAATTGAATGAGCAGCTTAGGATAGACAGCATGTAAAGTTTGAAGTACTTTATCTACAATGCTATAAAACTAAAACACACATCAGCTTCAATTCTTTTCATTCATCCATTCAACTTACTTGATCATCAGCCGGACGGTGTTGACGTAGACCGAGATAGAACTCATCTTGAAGTAGTTTTTCATTGTTTGTGCCAAGATCCAGAACGATAGGTAAAGTACGACGAGGATCAATACCTGCAACAGCAACGTACAGCTGTAGTTTACCGATACTGATACCGATCCCGTTGGATCCCAAATCACCAAGACCCAAGATACGTGAGCCATCTGTGATCACAGCAATCTCTGGTGAGAAGTCAGGTACGGGCTGATAGTTGCGAATCGTTTGTTCCAATTCACTCATGCGATCACTGTTGATATACAACCCATCGGGAACACCGGGTGCAGCCAAGAAGGGATAAATGTTGGAGTATTCGATACAGGCCGTACCGACTGTGGGCGTATAGATGATGGGTGCAAATTCTTGCAGGTTATCCATCACGAGCTTGTAAAAGAGTGGTGTATTTGAGGTACGTAATTGGGCCAAAAAGATGTATTTCTCGAGTGGAGTCGATTTGGATCGTACTTGTAAAAGGGCTCGACGACGTTGGACGTCAAATGTTTCCACGCCGGAGGGTAATAGGCCAGTGAGACCAAGTGTCTTACGCTTCGAGTGCTGAATCGCAGTGCCTGTCAAGAAAGGTTGCATTAAAGATAAAGCTTTTTTTGAGGCAATTGAGGGAGTCATTGTGTATGAAATAAGCAAATGTTTTTTTTTTATTATTATTTCCTTCACTCTCTTTCTCTATTTATATATCAATCCCAAACCATCTAAACTCATTTGCTAAATTTGGAACACGCCTTTACACAGTCCGCCCAATAAACGAAAATAAACAGGATAGACTATGTATGACTAATAATGCTCTGTACTTTCCCATTCGACCATCTTCTTTGTCTCCCCTTTCTGAGAGGAGATCATGTATACTAAAGTGTTTGTCTGATGTTATCTTTCAAGTTCGCGTACATAAAATCCCTTAATTTCTTATCTGGTTTAAATAACAGGTGATTTATTCGGGATTAAACGCGATGGAATAGAAGATCATCCTTTACCTACCCTCTTTCTTTCCTTCACTTTCGCCACTCATTAGACATTTTGATTCCAATCCAAAATGTGGGGGGTGGGAATTTCAGGCTTAATAAGACTGGATTAACTGGGAAAAAACTTTTTTTCTTTTGGGGAATCAAATAAAGAAAAGGGGTATGAGTCATTTTAAACCCAGACTGGGCATCAAAGAAGAGCAAGAATAAGGTGATTGAAGAAAATTGGATGACATATACACTCAGCCATCATACACGTGTATCGTTCGGATGTACTAAAGTGGAACCTAGGTTGATCACCCATTTTGGGCTCAATTCCATATGTTCTGGTATCTTTCCGTTGGATCACTTTCTCCAACAGGGATGAACCCGGAAGGAGGTGGATAAATTGTGAAAGAGCTCATCTTGGCTTGGATTAAATTAAATTGGGTGGATCGAGACTGTGATCAATCACTTGGCAAGTGACAGGATGAGGTGACGGCCAATCACAACATTCATTCAGGGACCACAATCACTCCTTTCATCCTCCAATTCCGTATCCTTCAACTCACACAAGCACACACATACTCCTTTGCTCCCCAAAGCAACTAGATCCATAAAGCTTGTTATTTTACACATGATAAACTGCCTTACTTGTATGTTGGAATCATTGACTGTAACTTCTTACGCTCAGAGTGCTCATGATTCAAGGATGCATGCTGGGTTATAAATACTAGCCAATAGTAACAAGGGCATGAAATTCTTATTCTTTGCAATACATTCAATTGCTTTAAAAAGGTTATTCTAAAGGATAGAGTTCTATTCAAAAGAGGGAGGGGTCTTCTAACCATTATAATCAGGAACAGGAAATCTAATAAAGTTTTAAAATAACATGTCTCGGGAATTCTTATTGAGTTGGATCGTCTTTCTTGAGTGTATTGAATGTACTTTGGGGTATGTTCAAAATAACTGGTTCCTTAAATAATGACTTGTTTGCATATAATTCCTTTTTAATCAGATTGAAAATAAGGGAAAACAGAAAAAAAAAATCCTTAATCTCTTGATGTGCCATTAAGGATTTGAAGGATACGTAGGAACAAGTTGATCATGTCAAGATATAAACTAGTAGAAGCCATGATATAATCTTCAGGCGAATAACGATTGAAGATCAAGTAGGTATCAAAGATGATATAACCAGAAAAAATCACAACACCACCGGCAGCTAGAGGTAATTCCATTCCAGAGCTAAAAGGAACCAAGAAGCCTCCAATAAGAAGAACCCAAATGCCAGCAAACAAGCTACAATCCTTAGTCTCTTTCTTTTTGTGTCTATCATCCCTTTTATCTTACATGGGTGCCATGCCACTAAAATCCCATTTTGATTGAAGAGTAAACAAAGTCAATGCAAGGAATACACCAAAAGTAATAATCAATGCTTGAAGTGCAACACTTTTGTCATAATAAGTAACTAATGAACATAAGCGAATGAATACAGAAAAGAAAATAAACTCCTTTTACCTATTGTTCCGACCATATGACTTTCACATAAAGTGAATAATGCCAAAAGATAATAGTTTAAAGGCGTTGAACGTGCTTTCCACATCAAGGAGAAAAGGATTCCAATGGATCCAAATAGAGATAACAGAAGCATCCAAGGACTGTATCAACTTTAGCTGGTGATTCATCTTTTTTTTATTTTGTAGCCTTACTTGTTTTGAACCCAGGTTTTTATACTTGCAGTAGACATATAAAGAGCGGATACTAAAGCAGTGCCTAATATCTGTACAGTCAAGATTGAATAAACTTTTCTAACAAATTCTAAATACAAAAAAAAAGCACAGTTTAGCCTTCAAAACAGCTACTTTTAGTAGAAACAAGATTGTCTTTACGCATTCTGATTTCCAAGGTTGAATTAGCGACTGTTTCTTTATACATGTCTTCGCCAGCAACGAATTGTTCATCAGCTTCCAAGAAAGGTCTTGTAGACTCAGCCTCATAAGCAGGCGGTGATTGCTCGTATTGTTCAATACCTCTGTTCATTCTTACGTTTGCAAAAGAAAAAAAGAAGAAAAAATAACTCAATGCCGCAACAATTTTCGCTTTTTCAAATAGAAAATACAGATTTGCTCCTAAAATGTATCCTCCTCTTCTTTGTTACACTGTCAAGGTATGACAACAATGCTAATATTGAACAATTTGCCAAGGTGTTTAGATTGAAGCATAAGAGGACAAGACTTTGGGTCACTGCTCTAGGAATTTGTAGGAGAATAGCGTGTGCAGGAACGAACGTTAGCCAATCAAATGCATTATCCCTAATTTGGTAACCTCTTCCTTCTGTTGTGACTGTGAATACTTCTTACTCTGCGCCCAATGATCGCAATTAATTTTTCCATCCAGCAATTTTTTTATTTATTTTTCTTTCAACACACAACCATGAGCGAATCGAATACTGTTATTGGTATTAACTTTGGTACCGCCTATACCTCTATTGCCTATCTTAACAAGGTAATTCGTTTATAAGCTTTATACCACATGTTTCTGACTTTTATACAGGAAGGCCGTGCTGATTGTCTTGCCAATGAAGAAGGTGACAGACAGATCTCTTCTACTCTCGCTTTCCACGGTGATGAAGAGGTAATCTATTGAAGAAAACAAGAAAAGGTGATGGAAATGAAGAAACTAAAAAGAATTGGATAATTAGGTTGTTGGTTCTCAAGCCAAATCTGACATTCCTCGTCATCCCGACACGACTGTTGCCAACTTCCGTGCTAATCTTGGCAAGAGGTACACTATAAAAAAAAAAGAGGATGGTCGAATATGTTTATTAACTTAAATCCCCTACAGTTTTGCTGATGCCGAAAACTTGACAGGTTCTGCTGCACCTGTTGTTGAAAAGAATGGCTTACCTGCCTATGAAATCACCTTACCCGAAGGCAAGACTGTTTTCACTGCTCAAGAAATCTCCACCAAATTTTTGCGCCACATCCGTGAATCGGCCGAAGCCTTCTTGGGTACTGCCGTCAGCGGTGCTGTGATCGCTGTGCCCTCTTACTTTACTGAGAAGCAACGTGAGGAGCTGATTGCTGCTGCCGAGGGAGCCGGTATTAAGGTCAAGCAAGTCATTCATGAATCTGCTGCTGCTGCTCTTGCCTACGGTATCGGTCAGGAATCCAGCAACAGCAAGCCAGAGGATAAGACGATTGTTGTGTGTGATTTGGGTGGCCATTCTTTTGACGTGACCGTCTTGGCTGTTCGTTCAGGCATGTACACCATCTTGGCCACAGCGCATGATACCAAGGTGGGTGGTGCCTCCTTTGATGACAACTTGATCAAACACTTTACATCTGAATTCCAAAAGAAATCCAAGATTGACATCTCCTCCAACAAGAAGGCTTTGGCCAAGCTCCGTAATGCAGTCGAAGTCACCAAAAAGATGTTGTCCAGCGGTAACTCTGCACCCTGTTTTGTCGAATCCTTGGCTGAAGGCGTTGATTTCCACAGCACAGTAAACCGTATGCGATTCGAACTTTTGTCAAAGAATGTTTTTGGTCAACTTCAAACAGTCATCAACCAAGTATTGGAAAAGAGTCAATTGGATGCCTCTGAAATCGATCAAGTCCTTCTCGCTGGTGGATCCGCTCGTATCCCCAAGTTTGCCTTGAAGATTCGTGAAGTTTTCTCCAGCGAACACACCAAGGTCTTGAACGAATTGGAAGCAGATGAAGTCGTTGCTCGTGGTTGTGCTATCCAAGGTGCTTTGATTGCCGGATTTGAAAAGGAAGATGTGGATGCTGCTACTCATCCTGTCGTCAGTCTTGTTCCTCACACATCCAAAGCCATCGGTATCCTTAATGCTAAAAATGAGTTTGTCACTATCCTTCCCCGCGGTACTGCTCTTCCTGCTCGTCGTATCTTTGAATTCTCTAATGCTCAAGATAACCAAACTCACGCCTACGTTGCTTTGTATGAAGGAGATCACACAATTGAAAAGATTGAAGTGAAACCTGAACCTGTGCCAGTAGAAGAAGGTGAAGAACCTTATGAAGAAGAACCTGAAATTCATACCAAGGTTTACAACAAGCCTGCTGCTCAGTTGATTGAAGCCTCTCTTGCTCTTGAAAAGGGTGCTAAAGCCAAGGAAAGTAAGATTGAAGTTCAAATCACAATTGATGCTCAATCTGCTGTGACTCTGGTCTTGCGTGAAAAGAATGGTAAAAATATTGTCAAGGCCGAATCCAAGAAATAAATAATCCCCACTTTTGATGTAAAATAAAAAAAAAAACCACCTTTTTTCATGCATTTGATTTTTGAAATAATTGTGGCTTATTTACTGTCACACAATATCAAAATTCGAAAAAAGAAAAAAAAATAAATCTCTTCTTCCTAATGTTATTCTGTCCAAACTGTGCTAATCTCTTACTAATTGAAAACGACGGTGGACAAGCATTCTATTGTCAATCTTGTCCATATGTTTACAGTATACAGAGCAGAGTAAGTTGTGAATTATTTTTGTGAAAACACTTTTCTAAACGTAGTACACAGCACACGACCCGAAAACAATTAAAACGAAAAGAAGTGGACGATGTATTGGGTGGTGCTGATGCTTGGAAGAATGTTGACTCAACAGAAGGTATTTGGGAAATTATTTAAAAGCAGGATCCAGTGTAGACTCATTTATATTGTTAGCTACCTGTCCCAAATGTGAACACGATAGAGCTTATTTTATGCAAATTCAGATTCGTTCTGCTGATGAACCTTCTTCTCTCTTCTTTAAATGTTGTAATGAAGATTGTCAACACCAATGGCGTGAAGGATAAAAAGTCCAATAGATGTTTATACAATGAAAATGATTCCCCCCTCTCCACTTTTCTTACTTTTTTTTTTTTTTTAAATAGAAACTGCCATAGGATACAAAATAAACTTTTTTCTTTTATATCTCATATATTTTATTATACACACAATATTAATAGGCAGGTGTAGAAGCCATTCCGTTGACAGGACTCTTTTGATTAACAGCATCTCTCAACATGTTCAATTGAATTTCATAATCTTCAATATTCATTTTGGCTTCAGTCAAAGCATCCTCACGTTCGTGAAGAGCAGTTGTCAGACGATCGATATCATCCATACTTTCTGCCAATTTTTGTCTCAATGCGGCCGATTCATTGCGGGCCTTTAAATTAGCGGCCTCCAACTGAGATGCTTTCAGTTGGGCTTCAGAAACATCTTGACTTTTGAAAGCCGGTTGAGCTGTGAGCGTTTCACTGAGCTGCTGTGTAAGATTGACAATCTTGATAGTATTTTCGCGTACTTGTGCTTCTGCTCTGGTGGCTCTTGCATAAACAGCTTGCAGCTCTTCTAGGGCGCGTTGATGAGCTCCTTGCGCCTCCTCGGCTCGTTCATGGGCCTCTTTTGCTCGCTCCTCTGTTGCCAATCGAGCAGCCTGATCATGCTCGGATCGCTTTTGAAGTTGAATCAATAACTTGCTCTTTGTCTCGTTTTCAGCTAGGGCTACTGCCAGACGTCTCTCGAGCTCATCACTTCGAGAGATTTCTAAATGCTCTAGGTCAGATTGGCGACGTGATTTGATGGCCAGATATTTAGATTTGAAATAAGCTGCTTCTTGCAAAGCTGCTGTTCGCATACGATCTGCTTGCTGGACCTTGTCCGACATGGGTTCCGCCTGCTGAAGGATGCTCTGACGGACTCGATCTAATTCAGCCTTGACAGTGATCAGCTGTTGGAGCACTTTGGCTTGATCTTGTGGCAAATCATTCTCGACCAGGTTTTTGCCTTGCAGCTTACGAGCCATTGCGACCTCAGCGCGCCACCAGTTTTCCTTCTTTTTCATTTCTTCAATGATGGCGTCGCGTGACTTGATCTCACGTAAAAGCATCTCGCGTTCTTCATCTGTTGCCGTAGAATGATCCTTTTTGAGCTCTTCTACTTCATGGATTACTCCTTCTTCAGTTGGATACGGATGACGGGAATCAGGATCAATAGGTGATGGGTTAGGGGATGAGGTTGTACGTGGGCGAAGAAGGGCAGCTTCAGGAGCAACAGATGCGTGTCTTGGAGGTCTAGGAGGTGGCTAGAAAAACAGTTAGAGAAAAGGAAAGGAGATAAGCTGCCCTGTTTACCTGATTTTCTCGGTAATAAGATCGATTGACCGGACTGCCTGTTGTAGGTGAATCTTGTTGAGCTTCGTTATTAGGACTGTTTGCATTAGGAACAACTCTTAATGGTGGTTTTTGTGCAGGGGAAGCTTGCTCATTTCTTTGCTTTTGATCCATGGCTTGATAGTTTTGTAAAGATTGTTGTCGTTGTAAATATGGTTGCTGTGGCTGTACTGGCTGTGGTTGTACTGGCTGTGGTTGTGATTGTGGTTGGTATTGAGCTTCGGTTGAATTGTCACGAGGTGGTATCACTTTTTCTTCAGAAGGAGGTTGGGTAGTAACAGGCACTGTTGATTCTAAAGGAAATTTGATCTTTGTGCTATCCAGTATGTAGACATGGGAAGCATCTTCCATCTTTGCAAAATCATTGTCACCACCAACTACAAATAAGCGGTTTCCGATAGCTGTTATGGTCTGGCCATGACGTGGAGATGGTGATGGTCCCATATTTTGAAATGTAAACCAATAACGATCTATGATATTTGTGAGCAACACATTGTGTGACATCTCTTCTTACTTTTAATCTTGTAGGCACACAAATCGTTGAGCTGAACACCGTCTTCTCCTCTACCACCAAAAATATAGATAATGTCATCCACTACAGCAGAAGAACAACCTTCACGAGCCACCGGCAAAGATCCATTGGGGTCTATCTTTGCCCAAGCGCTTTTTTTAAAATCAAACGACCAAAGATCATTAAAGACTTGCTTTCCGTTTGTTCCTCCAAAACTATAATATAGTTTGTGAAACCAAGCCACGAGGTGTTGCCTAATTTGGAGACTTACATGTACATTTTGTCTTCATAAATAGCAGATATATGACCTGCTCTTGGTTCAGGGCAACTATCAGAGTTTAATTGATCCCATCTCGGTGCTTTAAAGAAATAGTTTAGTGTTAATAAAAAAAAACATGTGTTTGTGATTTACTTGGATTGATATTAAAGAGAAATAAATCATTTAAATAACGCCCCTCTTTTTGTCCTCCCCAAATGTAAATTATGCCTTCATGCATTACACATGAGTGACCTGCTCTTTCGGATGGAGCTAGCTTTCCATCTGTAGGCAAACGACTCCACTGCTTGTTTTCTAGTAATAAAAATCGATTAGTTTTATACCATTGGGCTGTTATCATTAACTACTTGCGCAAGTTTAAAAGATAGACGCTTGGATCATATTGTTCTTCAGAAGAAATTGATTTACCGCCATAAACTAATGAAAGAAAAGGCCCTTTTTGATTAGAAAACATGCTTTTTAGCAGTAAAACAAAAACTTTACGTAAAATATGACTATTGAAGTGAAGAATAGTGGGTGAGATTCTTGTGTTGGGTATATCTCCAATTGTCATCATACTCATAGCGGACATAGTATCTATCAATCTCTGTCAATATTTTTATCCAAACTCGGAATTCTTAATTTTTACTTGTATCAATCAGTAAAATATCTTTCTTGGGTGTTCCTCGATGTACGCCGCCATAAATCAATATGGCGTCAGATGAGATGGCCGCTGCTGCATGTCTAACTCTTGGTAAAGCGTTGCTTGTTCCTCCCAATTTCTTTTGTGACCATGGATAGAGCGCTTTGTCGTTGTTTTTAGAAAGCTTGGAAAATAATGACATGATAAGGAACGAATAGATTATAAAAAAGAGTGAAAAAGAAAGGAAAGAAAAGAAAGCTTAATAAACCTAAGAGTTGTGCAAGATAATTAAATAAACAATTGTTAGCAAGGAACGTGGAAAGATATTGAATCTCAATTTTCTGTCTTAATTCATCCAATGTAAAGCATTTTCACTTGAGATTCAGACAAATCTTTTTCTCGTTTCAGACTTTTGGTTCACTTAAATTAGATACAATAAAATAAAGCTTGTATTGTATATTTGCTACTGTTTAGGCGTTATGACAGTTTAATCTTTTAAACATATGCAACTTGATTCATTCAAGTATGTTTTAAAATGTATTTTCACATCGCAACCACTTCTCAGTTTAAGGAAAGGATGTCTTCTATACTAGGAAAAATACAATGGACATTTTATTCGTTGAGGCAAGTCACAAGTGATTTCTATAACAAGTTGGCTCTTGTGGTAAATATAATGCTTCCTTGCGCTTTGATTTAACTTTGTTCTGTCTCGTTCATTTAGTTTTTGAGCTCTTCTAGAACGAAACGCAGGCAAAGCACTATTTGTTACAGGAAAATTGTGAAAATGAAGTACCACTTAAAATACTTGATCATCTGAGGGCAAATAATGTAATCAATATTTTTAGGCATGTTGATCACTTTATAATGCTTAGTTTGTCATATAGCATGATGAGTAAGGATATATTCTAATCATAAACAACACTTCCATTCCTCATTCTAAAGAGTTAAAAGAAGCTATGATTTTGTTTATTTGCATCCATATTCATCATTTTTAAACCCTATCAAAAGAATATTGGAGCAAATTAAGCAATTTTTCGTAGAAATCGCTTCAGCGATGGTTAACCACAACTTGAGATATAAATAATCATAATTGCAAAAATAAATAACAGCAAGTTGAAAAGGAAAAAACTGCACATATAAAGCACCGCCAATTGACCCGTAAGCAGATCTCAGATTCAAAAACTTATGCGTCTATCAAAAATAAGCCACCCTTTTTTCTGTGTCTGTGCCTCTCACCTGAAAGAAATTAAGTTTTTTTTTTTCTTTTTTTCTTTTTTTTTTTTTTTAATTATTACCAATTACAATGTCAAAAGAAACAATTGTAGAAAATGGAACCAAATCAACTACAGCTGATGGTAAAACATATTGTCGACTTTTATTAAATTGAAATACTTATTTTGATTATTAGAAACTGTTGAATTCACTAAAATTGTAAAAGATTTAAAAGCAAAAGTAGTTGATATGAAGAACATTTTAAAACCTTTAAAAGAAAAGTAAAGCGCATCATTCTCTTTTTGAGTCAAACAAATCTTGCTGATAATTCATTGTTAATTTAGAATAGAAAACAAAGCCATTCAAACTTCAAAAGGTGTTTCCTTTCTCGAAGTTAAATACCAACTCATGTTACAATATGTTCTTGAGATTGCTTACATTGTTCACCTCAAAATCTCTGGAAAAAAGATTGAAAATCACCCAGTGATAGAATCACTTGTCGAATTACGTGTGATCCTTGACAAGATGAAACCTGTTGAAAATAAATTGAAATATCAAGTCGATAAATTGGTTCGAGCTGCAGTCATCGGTAACAAGAAGGATGAAGCAGTTGTAGCCAAGACAACGATGGAGGCTGTCGCTGCTGATCCACTGGCATTCAAACCTAATCCAATGAACTTGATCAATAAGGATCAAGAAGAAGAGGAGGAAGAGGAAGAAAAGGCAGATGTTTACAGACCACCCAAATTGGCCCCTGTGGCTTACAATGAAGGTGCAGACCAAAAGAATAGAAAGAAGGAAAGAGATGAGGAAAGAATGAAGGAGAAGGCATCACGATCAAGAATCATGAAGGATTTGATGGCTGAAATGACGGAGAATCCAGAAGAGGTTGGCGTATTTGGTGGTGTGAATGAGGGTATTGGTTACGGTGATCGCATTGATAACCTGATGGCCGAAAAGAACAAATATGAAGAAGAAAATTATGTGCGTCTGGCAGTAACTCGAAAGGAAAAACAACGAATGAATGCAAACAAAAAGATGCGATTCGAGAGTGAATTTGAGGTAAAAAACAGAAAACATATTAGCCAACTTGCAATATGAATTAATAATATTTTTAATTGCAGAACTTGGATGATTTCTCTAATTTGGTTGGATTACAAGATGTAGAAGAAGAAGAGAATAAGCGATTCCGCAATGTACTCAATCGCAAGAAATTAAAGAATGAATCAAATCCCAAGAGACAAAGAGAGAATGAAGATGCAGAAGGTGATTATGATGGTTTGTTTGAAGGTGGTAAGAGATCAAGGGGTAAATTCAATAGCGCAAGAAATAGAAGCAACAAAAAGAAGAGAAGATCATAAAGTGTGCATAACAATAAACATAGAATTCCCATTTTTTTTTAATAATGCAAACTTTTATTTTTTTTTATACACATAACCTAAGGTTCCAAACGCTTAGGATCACGAGGGAACAAGCTTGAACGACGAATGTTACCAAGCCCAAGGTAGAGCATGACAACACGCTCTAAACCGATACCACCACCAGCATGAGGAGGTGCACCAATCTTGAAAGCATCAATATAAGGTTGAATAGTAGAAAGATCAATCTTATGAGCCTTGGCACGCTCTGTCAAGTATTCAGCGTCATGGACACGTTGAGCGCCCGACAAGATTTCTTCACCACGCATAAAAAAATCATACGAGTTAGAGTAACCAGGGTTTTGAGGATCAGGCATGGTATAGAAGGGACGAACCGCCAAGGGGAATTTATCGAGCACATAGAAATCAGTGTGGTATTTTTCCTTGACGAGTTTGCCCAAAAACTTTTCATTGGCTGTGCTCAAATCTTCAAAGTCGCCCAGCTCAACACCGGCCTCTCTCAGCATATTGATACCTTCAGAGAAGGAAAGGCGAAGGGTCTTGGGTAAGAACTCAAAGTCTTCAAATTTATATTGTTTTTTGACAGTTTCAATTTCTTCCTTGAAGCGATTCTTGAGGTTCGTAAAGATGTAGACAAAGAGGTTTTCCAAGACTTCCAGCACTTCGTGATAATGTTCATTGAATGCCATTTCCATATCAAGACCCATGAATTCAGTCATGTGGCGGTGTGTATTGGAGTCTTCAGCACGAAAGACGGGAGCGATCTCAAATACTTTACCAAAATCGGCAGCAATGCACATTTGTTTGTAAAGCTGAGGAGATTGAGCCAAGAAGGCACTCGACTTGAAGTAAGAGACTTTGAAGACGTTGGATCCACCTTCAGAGGCAGCACCAATCAATTTGGGTGTGTGGATTTCCATAAAACCACGTTCGACAAGGAACTCTCTAAATAATAAACAAACAGCAGATTGTAAACGGAAAATGGCATGATTGGTGGTCGTACGGAGATCAAGTACACGGTTGTTGAGACGTGTATCGAGGTTGACACGAACCAGTTGAGTGTCTTCTTCAAAAGAACTTTCTGGTCGAGAAACATCGTCTAAAGAAAAGGCCAAACGGACCTGAACATCAGACACAATGTGAATCCTTTCAATAGCGAGTTCAGCACATGAAACAGTACAGCTCTTGACCTCTTCCAAGGGTTTGACAATCTTGGCCTGTATCACTACAATGGATTCAGGGGTAATGCCAATACAAAATTTGACCATCTTCTTGGAGATCTTTTCTTCGTCAGCAGTGATAATACCCTGTATAGTAGCAACTCCTTGACGAAGAACAAAAAAGCACATCTTACTGCCGGTTGCACGAGAGGTTTGAACACGGACACGGACAGTAATGGTTTCACCGGCACGAGAAGCATTGATGGTAGAAATATCGTCATATTTGGTCTCTACACAAATGGATTAGAATAATCTTTGAGATTTTCCTCTATTTTTTTTTTTTTTTTTTTTTTTTTTTTTGCCTGCCTGAGCGATTTTGAGATTGATTCATTGGAAGTTTGCCATAGCGATCAGCCGAAACGTCCTATGTAAATTTTCTCAATGTGAACATCCTTATCTTTATATCGATCCCACATGCATGCGTATATTAAAACTTACAACCTTTGATTCTCTTTCAGCCTTTTCAGCAGCAAGTTTAGTAGCAGTAGCTGACTTTCTTTCGGCCTTCTCTTTATCCTTTTGTAGCTTCTTATAAGCCTTTTTTGAAATGGGATTTTTTTCATCACTTTTATATATCAATGTATTATATAGATTCTATTTATATTTATGGACTTACTCAAAAAAAAGTTCCTCGGTATTTTGGGTGATTTCTTCGATTGTTACGTCTTTGGTAGGTTTTGACATTTTTATTTTTATTAGGAAAAACGGTGTTTAAAGGCAACTCCTTTTATTCTTAGCAGATATATTTAATTGCCGCCATGGTCTCAGTCATCAGGCTTTTTTGTGGGTGTGCAAATGTATTATGAATAAGAGCGACCTAATTCAGGAACAGATGACTCAACTTGTCATAATAAGTACTTTCAAGCAATGAGTCATCAAGACTCCCATTTCCATAAAAGCTTATAAAATGTGAGAATAATAAACAAAATATAGCATGTTATTGTTAAAAAATTATCTCGTTACCTTTCGGTTTATAATATTTCTAAATTCCGATTTCCAACACATTTTATTTTTTAGAAAGTGTGGTTCACATAGGATCAATCCTACATAATCATAAGCAGAATCGTCTACTAGTATTGTTCCTTGAGACCCTACTGGGGAGTTACAATGTTTTGTTTCGATATTTAAATTGTTCTTACTAAACTTTCTAAAAGTCATTAAAGTATAACTACACCTGGTACCTTGATACAATGACTTTAAAAGTTAAGTACCCACAATGAAACCTTTTACAGCAGAAGCTTAAAGTCATGCTAACCATTGCTTATTTTATCGCAGTTCATTGATAAGAATTATTTTCCTATATGAATTGCAAGAATAACAAAAAACTAAAACTATGCTCTGATTCGCTTAAAGTAACAGTGTACAACCTTTGTCACAAAAAAAATCCAAAGGAGAGCAAATTTCAAATGATATTGCAAAATGGTATATGTACTTGAATGATAAACAAAACTAACAACATTTTTTAAAGGTTGTTTTGTTTCATTGTCTGTTAATTTCAGAATGAAGAGGACAAAGAAACTGCTACTTTAAATTCTTTATAAAATGGTTAAAAAAACATATTAAAAAGAGAAACAGCAATAAAAAGCCTTTTTTCACCTTATACAATGCTTTCGGAACAAAAAATTATCCGGTTATGCAACACATGCCATCTCTGTCACAAACAATATTCAAGTCCCTATTCATTAAGAAGACATTATCAAAATATACACAATGTAGAATTTAAAAATCGAAAACAGGTTGGCAGAAGAACCAACACGGATAAATACTTCTATGTTGAAGATCCTTCATTTCCCGGTGCTTCAGTGCATCATGCCTGTACTGGTTGTTCATACCATACTCGGAATTTAGAAAATCTTGAAAAACATATCTTGAAAGAACATGAACCCTATGAACTCGAGGATTAGGATGAGGATGAATACAGTGAAAATAAAAAAAAGGAGAGTGGGCGTCGAAAGGTGAGGATCCTAAGTGTACGACATAGTAGAATATCAGCTAGAGAAGAGTCCGCTGAAGATTTGGCTAATGAAGCCATGAGGATCATTATCAAGAAACTAGATAATTGTTTGATTTTCGATAATTAAACACGCGTATTATACTTTTCACTAACGAAATAATAAAAAAATCAAATTTATTTTCTTCTTCACATTTGCTTTTTCTCCTATTGAATTATCCACAGTGTACCTTATAAAAGAAATAAGGATGCTTTCTTTTCTTTTGGTGGTTCATTGTAGCGATAAAGAGTTGTCTTTTTGATAATACAGCATTCACACTAAAATGACGTTCTATTTCTCTTATTTTAAATATAAAACTTCATAGACTACAAGTTAAAGATGTAATAGCAATATATTTAATTTTCATTATAACTACAAGTAAAAAGCTGCATATAATATATCTATATAAGTCTTGGTATAGAGTAAGCTAAAACTCAAAAGTTTCATTATGAGACGCAAAGTGTCGTTTAGCAGCTTCATTCACTACTGTTTTCGTTAGAGCAGTTGGTCCACATGTATGAACCCAAACTCTTTGATGAGGATGGAGTGTCTTGACTTTATCTAGACTACGGCTCACATCAGGTCTTGAACCATAAATAATATTGAAACCGTACATGTCTTCAAAATAATCAGGTCCCTCTTTCATACGAGTCACATAGACGTTAAAGCTCAAATTGATGGGCAGAATAGTCTTGCTGATTGTATCATGCCAATAAGTAAACATATCCATAAAAGGAATTATTTCCTCTATTAAAAAATGTTATGATTGATTTTATGATTAGAAAAGAACGGCGTTTACCAGAGGATTTTATAGCCCAAGTGAGATATATTTGCTCAGTAGCAACCGTCTTAATGCCAATTGATCTACGTTCAATGCAATCCTTAACAATGACCATAGCAGGTGTAACACCAATACCAGCGCCAAAGAGTGAAACAACAGGATAATCTTGGTACTGAAGCTGAGGACCAAAAGGACCATCTACAGCAACCTGAATGGGCTCATTTCGGGAAACAGCATTCAGAATATCTTCTGTATATCGACCGAGAGCCTTGGCGTGGAAAGTGGCCACAGTCACATCACCGCTTAGATTGGCACGGCGACGAAGACCAGACAGACCATGTACTTGACCTTCAGAATTCTTTTCCTTTTCTGATATGCCATCAATGACACGTTCTTCAATAGCATGATCATTTTGACTGAAACGAAAGATTTCAGAGATGGTGAATGGATGCCAGTTAGCATATCCCAAAAGACGGCTGCCTTTTTTAGCCATGGACACAAATACGTATTGACCCGGTCTGAAATTAGCCATACCAGGATACTCAAATAGAACTCGAAAGATGCCTTCTTGTGTTGCCGTTGTTGACGCCACCTCATCTAATCGAACCGACGTGGATTTAATTATCCAAGATTGATAGGAACGTATAGCGCGATCAACAACCCAAAGGATGGTTGCAGGGATAAAAAAGATGAAGCAACTGATTTCGTGAATGCAAGCAAAGATGATTGCCACAATAATACCAATAATATGGCAATAATAAAATATTTCAAAATAGTTACGGCGAATATATTCAAAGGAGGTAACAAAAAGCAAAAGAAAACCAAGCATGGAAATGGTGCCAGAAGTTTGCTCCAAATCATAAAAAAGGGTGTCTTTTGCAACATGCCGTATAAGGTAGCGATCATACCTAAAGATATATAAGTGACTTAAATAGTAAAAGTCTGAAACCTACATTCTGTAGACAAAATGAGTCATAAATTCAGCCAAGCCAATACGAGAGATCCATCGATGAAAAGGAATGAGTTCTTCAAATGTAAGACCAGACATTTTAGGTAAAATTGAGTTTCTTTGAGCCAGGAAAAAGACAAACCCCCAATTGACCATACCCACAAAGGCAGCACGACGTTCCATGATACTAATAGAGCATATATAAAAATCCATTTGCATCTTAAAAGGAGCATAGATGATGAAGATCACGTTGATGACAAGGAAAAGAAAGACGCCAATGATGTGCTTTATAGGAATCATCTCGGTTACAAAAGGAATCCTTATGACATGATTAAGACATGAAAAAAGATGAACTCCAGGTAAGGATGTCACTATCTTTTCTTGACCAGCGATTCGTTTCTTTCGGATAAAGTAGATACGTAACCGATTGAGTTGGTAACCAATACAGTAAAGAGAAAATAAAACCCACCAAAATACAGCATACGAATAGCCACAGGTAAACAAGGGTGTCGTAGTTCTGATATACATGTTTAAAATAAAAAAAAAATGAGCCTGTCGTGTACTTAGATTGAATTTATATAAAAAAAAGATGGAAGCCGATCCATGTATTCATTTAGTGTAACAATAAAATTATCTGATCTTCTCGTTGATTGAAGCAGGATTTATCAGATCAATGGTTACAGATTTTACAATTAGCATCTCCGAACATAGGAAATCACTCTGTTGCTATTATAAAAAGAAGATGGTTCTTAATAGTTATACATATTATAATGTACTAGATTATTTCAACTTTAAATCGATGCTAGTTTCTACTGGTTATAGCGCTACTGCCTATCCTTTCTATTACATTTAATCTATTTATGCAAAGTGGTACAAATGAACTACTGCAAGGAACTCTTGGATTCTTCTATAATTATCCTCTTTTAACCCGATATAGACTATTTTACTATTTTGTATAAATTCTTTGCAAAAAAAGGAGGGAAGAAAACACAATAAGCGTTAGTTTATTAGATCAAGCAAAGTAAGAAAAGCATTGTACAAACATTAGCTGCCTCAATATCAGATTCATTCTCTAAACGTAAGCTGTTCATGTTTGTGATCGTCCGGATACACGTTTTGACGTTTTTGTACTTACAATGACTGGGGTTCGTTACACGGACATGGGCAATTTGAGGTCCTTTTTTATTTTGCCAAGCAACATAATCATCCCATATTCAATAAAAGATTATTAATGACTTTTAAACTAACAATTGCTTGTGCTGTTTTTTCAAAAAAAAAAAAAAAAAAAAAAAAGAAACCAGCTTTTTATATATAAAGCTTTGTTTGACTTGGAGCTTATTTTAAATGATATGCTCTTGATAAAACATCAGTTTTTTTTTTTTTATTTTTTTATTTTATTTTTTATATTAGTTAAAGAGTCATTACATGTCCTTGTGCTTAACAACAGCTTATAACTTCACTACTGGCTTAAACTCCTTCATCAAAAGGCTTTCATGTTTGCTTGTAGCACTTGTTTGCTTTTTGGGTTTATCTCACAGTATTTCAATACAAACTAGGCTCTTCTTTGTTTTGGTTGGATCTTTGATCCAGTTAGAATTCTGATCCATTTAGACGCGATACTTTCGTAAAATCAATACATTTTCCCAACTAATTCAAAATAAGACTTATTATCAGTAATAGTAACAGAGTTTTCTAGTTTGATAATATATTACGAATGTTTTTTTTTTTTTTTTTTTTTTTTTTTTTTTGGTAAGCTTCACTATCAAGAAACTGGGATAACTGCTTACATAGAGAGCTTCCGTTTTAATCAAAAGTTGAGCAGATACCGTTAAATTTTGTATACTTAAAATTTAGCTGCAAATGATTATTTGAGTTCTTTTGATTGCAAGCGACAAAGCTTCATTTGGGTTGAAGTGTTACAAGAGCAGAGTTTTCGTCATTAGAGTTTATGTATTCAAAGCTATTAACCAACTCATCCGCTTTAATGCATAAAGAGATACAAAGGCTTATTTGACAAACAGCGTCTAATTGATGGCTTTTTTTTTTGTATTTGTCTTTTATTCATACACATCAAGAAAAGAACAATTCCTTTCTTCAACTGAAGCTTTTTAAATCTCATATTTCAACATCTATGCAGTCAACGCAGTCTTCTTTTTCTTATTATTCTTCTTCTTCTTTTTAGGTGAGCTCGTTTCTGATACTGCATCCACTTTATCTATCGGTCTTTTTACATTATCGTCTTGTCCCTTTCTAACAAAACATGAAACAAAGAACCCGTTGGTCAAATCTTCTGCAGGTATTGTTCGCACTACACAGTCAGCCAAATCTAGAAAGATGTAAGCACTATGATAGCATTCTATATATGTAAACATATTTACCCTTATTGTCATCTATCTCTTCTGGTATACCACGACGATGCCAAGTTGGTAAAACTGAATCACGCTTAGCCAATTCAAACTGAGGATTGTTTTTTAAAATAGCCTTTACAACATGTTCATTTTCTTCTGCGTGAATGGAACAAGTAGAATATACAATACGTTTTGCTTTTGGAACTATACAAAGAATAATAAATTGACTATTACTATAGTAGATAGGTAATACTTTACATTTCATAGCATGTTCTATAATGGATATTTGAAACTCTGAAAGGTTCTTTAGTCTTTCTTCTTGCGTTTGTTCATTCTTTTGATCACTAGTGTCATCTAAAATAACATTTAGTATCTCTTGAAGGATGCATACACATGTTAACTTACTCTCTGTGTCATTGTCGTCAACCAAATGGTCCAGTCGACTAATAATACCTGATCCAGAGCATGAAGGATCTAGAAGAAGGTACTCTACCTTTTATAAATGAGTTAAAGAATGTTTTTAAAGAAAAGAAACAGTCTATTACCTGAGCATATTGGGGATCATTAGGATCCGTTTCCAAAAAGGAGCCATGAATAGGGTTAATGTCTAAAAGACTCCTTTTTAGTTTTTACACAAAATATAAAATCAAAACTCTTACTTTTACATCCAGCCCTGCCAGTTAATTTTTTTAATAAACCTAAACGACGAGAGTCCAAATCAAATGCCCAGATCTTCCCTGTATTCTTCATCAGTGCTGATAAATGAGAGGTTTTATTTCCGGGTGCTGCACAAGCATCAATCGCATGCACTCCTTCAGGCGGATGGCATACGTGAGCAGGAAAACAAGAGGCTTTATCCTACAAACATTACTTAATCCCTTTTTTCTCTCTTGCTTTTATATCGTATTTTACCTGAAGAATGATTTGACCTGATTTATACAATGCATGATCATGAAAGTCTGTCCTTTGATGAAACACAAGCATATCTGAAAGATGTCGATCGATACAAAATTGTTTAGGCCTATAAATAAAAAGTTGGATTTTAAACTGAACAAGTTGCATGCTTTTGTATCATTACTGTAGCTCTTTAAGATTTTCAGGATATTCAATAAGTGTGAATCCTTCTTTTTGAAATGCCTCTATTGCTTTCTTGACTGTTGTTTTATGTTCATTGACACGAGCATATCTTGGTATTAAAACTATAAATTCCCTTTTAGAACGTCTGAAAAAAAAAAAATAGTAATTTATGTATACCAGCATCTTTGACTTTTTGACTAACAAGATCATCATTAGATGTTACCCCTCTTTTCACTTTGATCTTTGTCAATTCTGCTTTTAATCTAGCTTGATGACGTATAACGCATTGCTTCAAAGGTACATCATTACGGACTGTAATTCCTCTCTTTGTAAATAATAAATCATGAATCAATACAAGTGCTAGACTTCGTTTCAACTTTATAAAGTGGTCAATTACTTGTAAAATAGCAGATAATGACAAACCTTTTTTTCAATCTCACAAATCTTTGTCTTGTCAATCAACTCATTAAGCACTTGTTTATCTAATCAGATAGATCAGTATAAAGATCAAGCAACAGTGAAATATAGATTACATTTCAATGTTTCACAGACAAGAGCATACATCTTCTTTTTGTCTTGTACTTTTGGATCACCAATTACAAGACCTTTAATCGTTCCTTCGTGTCTTGCAAGTTTATCAAGAATTCGACCTGCATGTTGATAAAAATTCATTTTTACAAACAATGAAAAAAAAATTGTTCCTGCATGGATTTTTTTTTTTTTTTTTTTTACTATTCAGATAGTCACACAGAAAGTTTCAAAGAACTGTATTTATTAGTATTATTAAGATAGATTGAATGGTATAAATTTAATTTTTTAAGCCTTTTGTTTAGCATTCCTATTATAAAAGGATATTAGTATATAAGTATTCAAAGCCACTGGAAATAATTTACATGGCATCCAGTTCCTTTTTGTATGCTTTTGTGATCTCAGGACGTTTTATCTTTTGAGCAGCAGTCAACATACCCGAATCCGTTGTCCATTCCTCATGACACAGATGAACATCATTGATGAGTTCTGCTCCCTTCAATTCCCCTTCTTTGGCTTGTGCCAAAAGAGCTTGTAAAATAGTTTTCTTGATTGTCTCATGCTCACAAAGCTTTACCCAATCCGTCTCACTCACATTCTTCTCAGTAGCCAAGCGACGAATGATAGGCTCAGAGACAACGGCCAGGGCAACCGGTTTGGGGAAAAGGGGGTCAGCATAAATACAGATATTGGTGACATACAAACAACTCTTGTAAATCGATTCTAATTTTTCAAGTGCAATATATTCACCATTGCTCAATTTGACCAAATTCTTTTTACGATCAATGATACTCAACGTGCCATTCTCATTCCATTCAGCAATATCACCCGTCTGAAGCCAATTGTTTTCCGTAAATGTTTCTTGCGTCAAGTCATCTCGTTTCCAATATCCCTTGGTGATGGCCGGACCACGTACCCAGACCTCACCTTGAGGCTTTGGGTTGGTAGAAAAGTAGTTGGCTTCAGGAACATCAACCAGTTTGATTTCACAGCAGGGTACAGGTGAGCCTACATGACCATATCCAAATTGTTCTGGAATCATAATACAACACATACCACAACCTATACAAGTTAACACCTGCCCTTTCTCTTTATTATTTTCATCAGACACTTACTTTCCGTCATACCAAATCCACCCAAGATGGGACACACAGTCACCGACAAAAATTTTTGTGTCTCGATAGACATTGGGGCGCCTCCTGAGAGAGCAAAGCGAAGTCTGCCACCGACCTGGTCCTTGATCTTGTTAAAGACAACTTTGTCAATAAACCTTGTAGGTAAATGACGTTCGAGAAGCCAAGCTTTGGTAGCATAGGCTTTGTGGAACATCTTTTGCGCCTTGGGTGAAGCAGAGGCCAATTTGGCAAGGACACCCTTACGAATCGATTCCCATACGGCAGGTACACCGGTCATCAGGGTAGGTCTAAATTCCTTGATGTCTCCCTTACAGTTACGAACAGAGCTATCGGTCAGTGTACGCACCGAACCATAACCGAGCCTATGATTGACGTTAAAATCGTGTGTGTATAACCATGTCAATTTATTTACGTGGCGCCCCAAAATATACAAAGATTTTCTACTACAAACTCTAATACGTGAGCTAAAGGAAGATAGGCCATCATTGAATCATGATCAGTAACCAAATGACCAAGAATTGTATTTACACCAGCAACTAGGATAACGCTTTAAGAGATGCCTTTCTTTTTTCAATACAACTTACTGGCAGCAATAATATTTTTATGAGACAACATCACTCCCTTTGGGTTTCCTGTACTTCCAGATGTGTACATAATGCAACACAGATCTTCTGGTTCTGGTTGTCTTGGTTCCTTTGGGTGTTCTCTTCCTAGTTTTGCCACCTCATCCAATGAGATAACCTTTTGAGAGACTGATTTTTGCACCTTCTCGAGCACATCCCATTTGATTTCACCACTGTAAATGATGTATTTTAAACTAGGGCATTTATTGGCCACCTTGGAAACCGTGGTGAGTAGTTCGCCCACAGTATAGACAGCCTCTACTTCAGTCTCGTTCATTGAGTGAAGTAAACCAGCTTCACCCAATGTATCATAGGCGGTAACGATGGTCATATTTTGAGTGAAACAACCATGAGCTGTCAATAGCCAATACATACTATTTAAAAGAAACTGAATGAGAACTTCTTGGATTGATTTTAAGAATGATGGACTTACTTTGTAGGAGAAAAGACTTCAATTTTTGATTTTTCCCTTAGTCCCAACTGCACCAAACCAGCACCCACATCATGTGTTAATCTGGAGGCCTCTCGGTAGGTTAAATAAAAGTAAGGTGACAATTGAAAATATTTCCAAGTCTTCTTTTCCTTGACCTCTTCTCCATTTATAAATTTGGATACCTCTTTTTCTTCCTCAACCACCTTATCAACCTTTCGAAATCCAAATCCTTTTCGATCAGGAAACCTCTTGGCGCTATTGACCAATACATCATAGAGTGTATGGATATGAGGTGCTGGAACACGAACGAGAGCATCTGGAGAAAAAATAGATCTTCGTGTACGGCCTCCTTGTGGTTGTTCAGGACCTACTTCAACTGTGTAATTTTTCATAAAGAAAAAAGAAAGAAAAAAAAAAAGAATCCGCAATTTTTTTATTGTTTTTTTTCTGTATTACACCCACTTTCTCTTTTTCTCTCTCTCCGCGCAATTCCCATTTATGGTTCAATACTAAGAGAAGATCCCCTTTTATTCACATGAAAGTTTTTGTTTATTCTTTTTTTTTCTAAACAAACTCAGCTAGTTGCTCAGTTTTTAGTTTTTCCAATTCTGGAGATGTCGTCCGTGCTTAAATGTTATACATTTTAACTAAGCCAGAAAGCAAAATTAAAAGAGAATGGTCTCAAGACAAAAAGAACTTATGTATCTTTGTTAGAATAATAGAATGTGCTCATATATAATCAACCCTTGCCCATTGAAATACACAATAAATGACACATCAATCAGCCCTTGGGTTAATAATGAAAATAGAGATATCTCTTTTGTGTAATGATCAATGCTTCTTCTTCACATGCTATTCTGTTTAGTAGATGAAAGAACGTGTAGTATATGTACCAGTAAAGCATGCTTAACCAATTAAATATGTTTTATTGTTGACAATGCTTACAAACTGTCATGTTTCAATTGCAGTCAACATGACTGAAATTCCCATATTATCGGCAGTCTAACGTAGCTTGAACACAGTATACTTTGCTTATCCTAAAAAAGCGCGCGTTATCTTTTCCCCTTACAAATCTGATCATATCATTTGGAGAACGGGAGGATAAGATGGGAGAGAGAAGGGAGTTAAAGGAAATTTTTAATTTGAAAATGATCTCGAAGGTCAAAAAAAAAAAAAAAAAAAAAAAAAAAAAAAAAAAAAGATCACTTGGGATTTAGCTATCAATAGTAATGAAACTAAAGATACTGAGCTTACTGCCAACTTCTCCCTGCTTTCAACATAGGCTGATTCCTCCTTGGCTTTTGTATCACTAAGCAAAAAGATCAGAATGAACGAGTTATTTGCTTTCTGTGACCTTTATATACACGCATACACACAGACATACGCACAAATAGACTTCTTTTGTTGATTTGTATTGAATTGTATCATGAATCTGCTCCAAGGCAGCCTAAGCTCTCTAAAAGCTTTGAGATCATAATGCTCCAGCGTCTCGTATCCGATGGCTTCGTTTGGGACTAAATGCAATGGTTGATTATCAAGCCATATACTCAGTTCGAGTGAAGTGTCTGATAGATGAAATGTGTTGTCTGAGGAGTTTATCTCTGTGATATGAAACTATGCGAGTTATACTAGATATAGAAAGATATGCTATTTGTGAAATAATCATCTTTTTTTGTAAGACTATTATGAAAACATCATAAATCAATGAGACAAAAATGTATAAATAAATAATAAAGAATCTATAAAGTGTGGCAAAACATCGTACACTCATTTTTTTTAATTTGTACTAGTGCTTTTCTCAATCTGTAGGACGAAAGGTTAGACTTGAAAGTATGGATGAATAAATCATGATCAAGTTTAATGAGTCGATTAAATATTTTTTCTAATGATTTGCGCCTCCATTGTGCCACGCTAAAAAATCATTCATTTGTGTCGCCTTGTACTAAATGTGATTGAACCCTTTAAATTGCGTGCTTATTGTTCGTTTCCTATTTGCAGCAGATCATTAAAGGTTTAAGGTTGACATATCACTTTCCAAGTCATGATTATTAAATAGTCAGCCTATTGTTTCCATTTTAAGCATTATTTGATGTAAATAGGACAAGTTCACATTGATCGGTTGCTTATTTTTCTAATCATTTGTGCTATATACAGCAGGGATTTATTGAACACCAAATTAAACTATTTGATTCATAGAAACTCCTGATGTGAACTACATAAATGTCAAGCCTTATGTATTGCTCTTATAACTTTTGCTAGCGAACATGATGTCAATTCAATTAATATCGCCTTTCTTTTATTGAATACTACGCTTACATTCTTCTGTGAACAAAGAGGTACAAAGAGCATTCTGAAACCTTTCTCCTCCCCCCCCTAAATTACATAACTTACACAGTGCAACTGTTTCTTTGTGTCAAACCGCGACTTACATAAAGTCCACAGTCTGCAAGAGGTAAATTATGTTCAAGTTTGTTCAAGAATCCTAGGATATCTTCTTTAATATTCATCGTACGATGGATTTTACTGTTGGTGCAATATTCTTGGCTACCTCCATAATGTTTTAAATAGATTTCTTTGCAAATGTCTATTCAAATGATCCAATTAATATAAGTTAACTCTATTTCAATGTCCGCATTAATCAGGTTGTGTTGTCGATAATCAAATTACATTAATGTTAGCTCAAGTCAAACTTTTTTAATCAGTTCTTTAGAAATAACAACAGCATCAATTAGCAAAAGTTATTATTTTCGTTTAGATGGGCTTCAACACTAAAAATAACTCCCGTATTGCTACAACTTATAAACCAGAAGTAGAATGACATTCAGTACTTAAAATAATGGAACAAGGTTTACATGTCTAGTGGGCCCAAATTATGCAAATTGTTTAAAATAGCAGCTACTCTTTAACTTGCAAACCAACAATTCATATCTATGTAGTATTAAAAGCAATACTCGTCAATTACACAAATAAAATTTACTGCTTTCTCTTCAGCACTTGAGGACAACAGTCTGAGAATAATTGGTAACCCAAGCATGATTAATCAGTTTTTGTAAATTGCTTGCCAAACATACTTTTCTTTTTTTTTTTTTAAGCGGATCACTTTTTTATCAGACTTTGAAGACACCATGAAAATGACTATGTTTTTCAAAAATGAGAGGAGATATTCTTATCAACTGTTTATTCGCATATTGAGCTGTATCGATGGTTTTTTCTTTGCATTCTTATTTTTATTACTCATTGCATAATTATAAATTTCTTAAAACATTAGGATAAAATGCTTTTGTATATTATAATTTTTGTACTGAAATACGGTTTACATAAAGATGTATGTCTGTATGGATTAAGCAATGCTTGAGTTCATTCAAAAACTTCGAAATGTCCTCTTCACTGTTTATTCCCATGAGTGGCTTTATCCCCGAGATTGTGCCTTTCGCTAGCTCAACAAAGTCCCAAGCAAACTTCTTTGTAGTAGCTGTATTGGAATCTAATATAAAGCTCAGTATGCTTTTACCAGCTATTTTTCTGTAACCTTACTCAAGTTGCAATGCCGAGTATCTTGCTCAGTAACTTTGATCAAGTTGGTTTCCAAAAGTAGCTTTTCCAGTTGATAAGTAATGTGAAGATCCTGTCCTTTGGAAGTGCATACAGAATCGACTATAAAAAAATGAGTATAATGCTCACTCAGTCTAAGGAATAGATGTATATGGACATACGTGCTTTTATGAATTTATTGTAGGCTGAGGAATCATCCTCTGATAGCTACAACAAACATGAAGATTATTAGAAACATCAAAGTAAATAAATTACAAACTTACTCTAAAGTCTGGTTCCATTAATTGAATCATCCCTCCAGGCTTTGTCAAACGTATGATCTCTTTCAGGGCTATAGGCCATTCTTCTTTACGAAGAGCAGCTGTAAAAAGTCTCATTTGAACAAAATCAAATGTATTATCCTCATAAGGAAGACCTTGGATTACATTTCCAAAATTGAAAGTAAACTGATCTATCTTTAGGTTCTTATTGGTTACATCTACGATATCACAACCATGATATGTACAGTTGGGATAGTCTTGAGTCATGTCCTGCGAAGTTCAAGTAGAAAGTAAGGCATGTGCAGACTTTCTGATGTCAAGTAAACAAACTGTCTATAAAACCTTACCATGATCCATGCTCCTGGTCCACAGCCAACATCCAGCACAGAGATACCTTTTTCAAAATCTAAATTTCTTTGGACGCTGCGCGAAAGATTCCTTTTGCAATAAAAGTCTGTTAGGAAGATTGCAATGTAAGCTGGTACCAAAAGTTATATTACCCTTCAAATAGCTCCTTAAGAGCGAAATGTTGCTAGTTACATAAAGCATAAGTCATCATATTTGTTTTGCCATACAATGTAACAATCATTTACCCCTGTCAATCTCTGTTGCTCTTCCTCGTCTTTTGGTAGCCAATAAGTGCACGTTTCCTCGTTATGGAATTCTCTCTCTCTATTGATCGTAGTGTAATCCATGACTAAGGTTGTATCAACTGTTGTTGCTGTTGTTGCTTCTTGAGTAGTGACCATCCTTTTATTATCTTGCTTTAAACCTGTATTATCTATGCAGATCATTCGCTTAACAATAAACATCTGTGGCAAGGGCATACAGTTTCCCATTTTTTTTTAGCTTTGTATAAAAGCCAACAACAAACCTTTTCCCTTTGTATAAAAGATATAAATATCAAAAGATGAAAGAAAAGTTCTCAAATGCTGAATATCATCTGTTTTGTGCAAGTGTTATGAATGAGATTGAAGTATATTGTGATACAAATTTACAATTTGTTCTTGCTTCCTTTTACTTGTACCTTCATACTACAATACACAATTTATAGCTCGTGATTTTTTTAATGCTTTTAGCTCCTCGAACTTAGTGATGACATCATATAATAATGACAATGTCATAAATGCAAATCTAGAGAAAATATTCTGCAGCTTCTAAAAATCGTCCCAAGTTACATTTTTAGCACTCTAGACAAATGCCTCAGCGTTATTATTACAATTCTAAAGCAAAAGGCATGAAGGCCAATCTAGTCTCTATTCACTTGCTGAATTACACTTTAAATGGCCTCACACAAAATATAGGCTTCTGCTTAGAAAACGGAATTTACGTTTGAATGTTCGTACAACTCGCATAGTTTCATATCACAGAGACAAACTCCTCAGACAACACATTTCATCTATCAGACACTTCACTCGAACTGAGTATATGGCTTGATAATCAACCATTGCATTTAGTCCCAAACGAAGCCATCGGATACGAGACGCTGGAGCATTATGATCTCAAAGCTTTTAGAGAGCTTAGGCTGCCTTGGAGCAGATTCATGATACAATTCAATACAAATCAACAAAAGAAGTCTATTTGTGCGTATGTCTGTGTGTATGCGTGTATATAAAGGTCACAGAAAGCAAATAACTCGTTCATTCTGATCTTTTTGCTTAGTGATACAAAAGCCAAGGAGGAATCAGCCTATGTTGAAAGCAGGGAGAAGTTGGCAGTAAGCTCAGTATCTTTAGTTTCATTACTATTGATAGCTAAATCCCAAGTGATCTTTTTTTTTTTTTTTTTTTTTTTTTTTTTTTTTTTTTGACCTTCGAGATCATTATCAAATTGAAAGCACGTTTTTTTGGAAAGTCTGTCCACTGTCAAATGTCATTTTATGAATGATATTCTCAGTATGCAGCAAACATGACCAGTTGGAATGTCCATCATCATTCACTGAATACCTGAGCCTGCTCTTAGAGAAATATTTAGTGAATCGAACTGATATGGTACGACTATTAAACCCAGATACCACTGTAAGGACACATCAGTGTTGAGTTAGTGTAGCCTGCTTGATAGAAACTTCAGTAGCTCAAAGAAAGCTTCTTCAGAAGCACTTGGTACTCTAACAGTGGTATTTTAATAATATTCGTACTATTAATTTTCGTGCAATTTGTTGTCATCGTATAGGAAGGATAAACTAAGCTTTTGATTGACAGAATTTTGCCTATTAGATCCAGTTTCTTATGGTTTCTGCTGCTGGTCATTGAGGTGTATTGAATAAAGTTTATTGATAAATCTTTTATAGAAATTACTGTCTTTAAGTCGTCAAAACAAATGCTACAAAATTTGTAGAACCACTGTAGAAAATGACACTATCTTTAGTTGATTGGTAGAAATAATCAAGCAATCGTAGTTCCAATGTATAAATGAGCACTTTGTACCCAAAAACCTGTTTTTCCTTTAATTAGCTTAGTGTAAGCCTATTAAAGGCGTTTATGCAACTATATAGTGTATTTCTAGATAAATATGCCTCCAATCAAAACAATTAGTTAACAAGTGCACCAAATTTAATACAACTACTTCCATTGTTGGGCGCCTTAACTATATCAATGGGACAAACACCTAATAAAAACACAAGATAGATGGCTAATTATTAAAAAAATACACACCATTTATTCATAATTGCTATTTTGGCACATATCAAGGAAATGATGTCAACTACGCTTAATAATCCATAGAAAAAGACTACACTTAAGTTCTGTAACCATTCATCAGAGTGACATTGAGAAATCACCAATATCTTATACAAACTTAATAATTTTTTTTCAACATATGCTTTTTCAATCCATTTGCTTAAAAGTGTAAAAATAAAGGTATCACTTAGTTCCTTTTTAAGAAAAATGAAGAGTGTAAGCCAACGAGCTAAGAGCGTATTAGAAGGACAATTCAACTGTATCAAATAGTTTTGGCTCTAAGGCCAAGGAGCTTGAGCAACGTCAGAACCGAAATAATCTGGATTTCGTGCTATGCGGCCAGTTTGAAAGAGAAAGTAGAAAAATAAAGAATGCAGAAAAGTTTTCTCTTGTATATTACAAAGTTGATACCAGACCGATAGAAAAAGCCTGGTGCAAGTACAAAGTACAAAGTCTTTGAAAGGAGTATTCTGGTGCATTCATTAGCTTATCTGTTATGTAAAAATTATTGAGCACTATTTGTTTTACTTTTATTAACGAACATTGATACAAATCCAAATGATTTTTATTGTTATCTTTGTTATTAAACATGTGTATTTATTAACAATAAAGATAAATATTAAGGTAAACAACTTTTAAATGACTCTATAATTTTTGTGCTAAAATATAGTCTGCATGAATATAACAGTCTGTGTTAGACAGGCAGTATCTAAGTTCATTGATGTAATTCAAAATGTCTTCTTTACTGCTTAGCCCTAAAGTTGAGCGTGCAAAAGGCATGGCGCTTTTTGCACTTTCAACAAGATCCCATACAAACTTCTTTGCAGTAACTGTGTTGGAACCTATCACAAGTATATGAATTCAACAATCTGTAAGCAATTTTTCATCAAATATCACTCATAGCAATTTTATAAAGCTTACTCATGTTGCAACCTCGTTTATCATGTTCGACAATCTTGACCATGTTTGTTTCCAAAAAGAATCCTTCCAATTGAGAAGCAATTAAAAAGTCTTGTCCTCTTGAGTGAGCTACAGAATGAACTATAGAAAAACTTTATATTTACTAGACTAAATAGCAAACATAATACAAAGTACATACAAGATTTTATAAGCCTATGGTAGGCTGAAGAACTATCTTTTGGCAACTATAAATTGCAAAATAATGATTAGATATATTGAAATAAGCATAACATTAAACTCACTTCAAGATCTGGCTCCATTACTTGAATCATCCCTCCTGGCTTGACAACACGAATGATTTCTTTTATAGCAAGTGGCCATTCTTCTTTGCGGAGTGCAAGAATGAAAAATCGCATTTGAACAAAATCAAACGTGTTATCTTCATAGGGAAGTCCTACTAGTACGTTTCCATAACTGTAGGTAAACTGATCCACCTTTAGAATTTTGTTTGTAGTATCTACGATATCACAACCATGATATGTACAGTTAGGGTAATCATTGATCATATCCTATACATAATATAGAAAAGTAAGATGCTTGTCGTCTTCAACACTTATCAAATGAGCATAGTGCCCATAATACCTTACCATAATCCATACACCTGACCCACAGCCTACATCAAGCACAGAGATTCCTTCCTTAAAATTAAGGACTTCGTGAGCCTTGCGAGATATATTTCTTTGTAACAAAAGTAAAAGCAATGTTAGAAAAGAAAGGATGACATCCAGATTCTATTACCCTTCAAATAATTCTTTAAATGCAAAATGTTGCTATTAAAGTAAAATATGAGTGATAAAGTAACACTAAAATGTATTATATAGCTTGCTTACTCCTGTTAGTCTTTGCTGCTCATCTTCATCTTTTGGCAGCCAATAAGTGGATGTTTCCTCATTGTGAAACTCTCTATTTATATTGATCGTAGTGTGGTTCATATCTAAGGTTGTATCGACTGCTGTTGTTGTTGCTTGGCTTGTGAATATCCTTTCGCTATGTTGCTCCGATTCAGTGCTATCCATATTGGTTATTTGTTTAGCATTAAATATCTGTGGCAATACAATGCAGTTGCCCATTTTTTTTTTTTTGGATTAATATTAACCTAACAACAAACCTTCTTGCTTGTGAGAGATATATAAACACAAAAAGATTAAAAAAGTTCTCAAATTCTGAATATACACTTGTACAATCCTTATTAATCCTTTGTCAATGAAATTGAAGTACAGGTGATACGAATCTAAATTTGCTCTCATTTCTTTTGGTGATACACACTTGTGCTACTATACAGCTAACTCATACTTTACAATGTGAAGGCTATTATGCTGCTTGTTATAGTCATAGTGCTTGTAAGGAAAATATGATAAAATCATGGAGATAGACTTAGCAAGAGTAATTTATGAATTATCCAACCCTTCGCGTTTAATCATTATATCTTTATTCATAAAGTTCTTAACCCGAAGAGGCTTTAGTTAGTATGAACTGTAGGCCATCAACAGAAAAGTCTGTAATTAGATGCTATAAATTTAAATAGCTTAGTTTTTTTAGATCTTGACAAAGTCAATAATCTTTTGCACGCCTCTATATCTTGTGAAAATGACTCAAAGCCAAAGCGTTCTATCAAAGTATATACAAATTGACTTAAAATACACTGCCCATTCACCATGCAATACCGATATATATAATGCAGAACCATATCTTAGCAGGCTAGAAGGTATTTATTCTGTGTTTTGTAATGAATATTGCACCAAACTAAGTGATATCATGGTTTTTTATTGAGCGACTATGTATCTCTTTGTTAATGTGGCACACAAAGCACATTAAATAAATTACACATGCACTATATTATAACTTTTGCGCCGAAACACAGCTTGCATAAACATAACAATCTGTATGAGACAAGCAATGTTCAAGCTCATCTAGAAATCTGGAAATTTCCTCTTTGGTATTTAATCCTAAATTTGGACCTATGAAACGCAAAAGGCTTTTTGCAATTTCAACAAAATCCCATATGAATTTTTTTGCAGTAGCTGTATTGGAACCTAGCATGGGTATGTAAGCTTACGATTGTGTTATTATTAAGTGTACTCTATAATCCTACTCATGTTGCAATGTCGAATATCATGCTGAATAATTTTTACCATGTTTGTCTCAGTAAGTAATTTTTCTAATTGATAAGCAATGTACGAATCTTGCCCTTTAGTATGGGCTACAGACCGAACTACCAAACATTTTACTAATTCAAACATTGGAATTCTATAACAAAACATACCTGCTTTTATAAATTTGTAGTAAGCCGAAGAATTATTATCTGGTAACTTTAGGTTATGCTATAGTAAGTACATGCATCATATTAAGCAAGTATTTAAACCTACTTGCATCCCTGGCTCTGTTAACTGGATTATTTCTCCTGGCTTCACAACGCGTATTGCTTCTTTCAAAGCTATCGGCCATTCTTCCTTACGGAGAGCAAGTGCGAAAAATCACATATGGACAAAGTCAAACGTGTTATCTTCATAGGGAAGCCCCGTTGCTACATTTCCGTGGCTATAAGTAAACTGATCCACCTTTAGGATCTTGTTGGTAGCATCTGCAATGTCACAACCATGATATGTACAGTTGGGGTAGTCATTGACCATATCCTATAACATATATAAAATGATACATTAAGTAATTTTAGAATAATGGTAATATTCTGTATTTACCATGATCCATACACCTGACCCACAGCCTACATCAAGCACAGATATACCTTTTTCAAAATCAAGGGTTTGCCGTACACTGCTAGATATATTTCTATGAAGAAGGATTGTTGAAAAAGATGTAACAGAAATGACAGCGAAATGCTCTTACCCTTCAAATAATTCTTTAAATGCAAAATGTTGCTATTAAAGTAAAATATGAGTGATAAAGTAACACTAAAATGTATTATATAGCTTGCTTACTCCTGTTAGTCTTTGCTGCTCATCTTCATCTTTTGGCAGCCAATAAGTGGATGTTTCCTCATTGTGAAACTCTCTATTTATATTGATCGTAGTGTGGTTCATATCTAAGGTTGTATCGACTGCTGTTGTTGTTGCTTGGCTTGTGAATATCCTTTCGCTATGTTGCTCCGATTCAGTGCTATCCATATTGGTTATTTGTTTAGCATTAAATATCTGTGGCAATACAATGCAGTTGCCCATTTTTTTTTTTTTTTTGGATTAATATTAACCTAACAACAAACCTTCTTGCTTGTGAGAGATATATAAACACAAAAAGATTAAAAAAGTTCTCAAATTCTGAACATGTATCTTGTACAAGAGTAATCATTGAGATTAAAGTATAGTGTAGTACAAAACTACACCATGTTCTTGCTTCTATCACCTTGTACTCCTCTTGCAATACAGCTGGGCAGCTTGTTGTTTATATTGTACGCCTCATTATAGCCTTTTTTATTTTATTTTTTATTTATTTTTTTTTTTTTTTTACTAAACGGGTAATATTAGTAAAGGTCAACAGAATCATAGAGGTGAATTCAATAGTATGCCCAATATAGTTCTTTCAAGGACCACATTTTTTGTTTAATTCAATTATACAAACAGCGATCAACAACTCAGAGTCCTCTCAATTAATATTGTTACCTTGCCTAATTGTCTTGAAAGTTAATGGTTGATATATCATCCAATGTATATGCGTGATCAAACGGATCATATCAAAACTGAAATGTCTTGCTAGACCTCGGTTAGCATATAAGTTCAATGGATATATTATATACTTGAAATAATCAATATTAGTTGTGCTTTAAAATAGCTCATGTACGATGAACAACCAGTGAAAGCAATTTATAATTAGCCACAGTAGTTAATGAGCTGTCTTGTGTATTCCCTTGTTCTACCCTCATATTTCATGCACACAAGTTTGATTGTTGAGAAAATTTAGTAGTGATACCAGCGTGACAAATAGCCTAGCCTTCTGCATCAGAAGCCACATCAACTCTTCTTTTTGCACCCTTGTCGACACAGAAGCAAACTTAAATATGGTTGCCGACACGGATTCAAAATATACTACTGGCTTTTCCAATGAATTTGCGTTACAGTCGAAGCTAGATTCAAGAGTCAGACGTCTATCCATTAGTGACGCTGAATGTTTAATCCCCTTTTTGAAATTCATCCACTGTCATTAAAATTATAACGCAGAATAAAAGTTTCCGCTGGCCTCTCGGCTGGCTAGCTGGAGAGCTTCCATGATAGTGCCACTGTCCGTCTCACCGTCTGTCTAAACAACCTGTTTCCACTGTTTACGAATTCATCTCAAGCCCCAGTGTTCCACGTTCTCAACAAACTTCCAAAAAAAGCTCGCACAAGCGGATTCATGCCAGCATTTCTGATCCCATAACTAACCTATATTCGGTCGCTTGTTCTCTGATGTTGATGTTATCCAACATTATGAACCTCTTCCTTCCAATAAAGATTCACTTGAGCTACTCATTTGTCAATTGAAGCGATAAAACAACTACCCATTCACTCATTTACACTGCCTTTCCTTTTTTCTTCTTTACATGATCTTAATGGAGTCTTTCAGCGTTTTGTACCTGTGAAATTAAACTGGTCTGGGTGATAAAGGTGTAACGACGTCCTGTGTTCATTTAAGACTGTAGGTCAACAAAGCTTTGCTTTGATGCAACAGCGAGATGACCATGTTTATAAAATCAGATATAACTCAACTCACTGTGGATTCATCATACATATCATACAAACGCTTTTATTTCTTCATACAACTTGCCCAGACTGAAATAAACTCGAATAAAAAGATTGTATTAGTTTAAAGCGAACAGATATTTCAATATAAAAAAGCTTTGCAAATCCAACCAGCATCGATTTTGACAAAAAGTCACTTTATTTTGGCTATTTAGAATAATAATGATAATAATAGCATTAAGCATACTAAGAGTATGCTTACTGTGATCCTTGTTCCATTATCCTTCTTTTAGAACCTTAAAAACATGTTTATTTATACATGAATTCTTTGAAAAAGAAAGAGACCAATTCTGTTTGAGATTTCAATGCTTGATAAAATAGCATTATTATTATTTTTTTTTGAAAAGCTTTATTTTTCTTTCTTGGGATGATTGATGTTTATAACAAAAGTAGTCAAATCACTTTTTTTGTTTCATGTTGCAACATGACTGAAAATAAATATTAAAAAGCTTATAATTCATGGGCTTTACGGAAGTTTTCGCCCGCATAGATGGCACTTGATCCCAATTCTTCTTCAATACGAAGCAACTGATTAAGTTTAGCTAATCTTTCACTTCTGCAAGGAGCACCTGTCTTGATCTGTCCTGTACGAAGACCAACGACGAGGTCAGCGATAGTCGTGTCTTCGGTTTCACCAGAACGGTGAGAGACCATGACACCCCAACCGGCAGCTTGAGAGTCGAGAGCAGCTTGAATGGATTCGGTAACTGTACCGATTTGATTCACTTTGAGTAAAAGAGCGTTACAGGCCTTCTTTTCGATAGCCGTGGCAATACGTAAAGGATTAGTGACCGTCAAGTCGTCACCGACCAATTGGAATTCTGAGGTCTCTAAAAGATGAGCCCAGTTTTCCCAGTCGTCTTGATCAAAGGCATCTTCAATAGAAGCGACTAGATGGATATGAGTAAGGTGATTTCTATCAAACGAAATACTTACTTGGGTATTTTTCAGCAAATGATTTGTAGAGTTCAGCAAGCTGTTGGCCCGTAATACGTTCCTCAGGTTTAGAATTGGGATTCTTAAAGTCCAAATCATATTTTCCATCAACATAAAATTCACTAGCAGCACAATCCATTGCGATCTTGACCTTGCCAGTATATCCAGCCTTTTCGATAGCTGTCACCAACAACTCAAGACCCTCACTGTTGTCCTGAATATTAGGAGCAAATCCACCTTCATCACCTACATTGGTAGCATCTTGACCATATTTATCCTTGATCACACCCTTCAAGGTATGATAGACCTCAGTACCAATTTTCATTGCCTCAGAGAAGGAGGCTGCTCCGGTAGGCATAATCATAAATTCTTGCATAGCCAACTTGTTACCCGCGTGAGAACCACCGTTGATGACATTAAAGGAAGGAACTGGCAAGACAAATGGTTTCTTGGAACCGGCCAAGTCGGCAAAATGTACATAGAGCGGCACTTCTTTTTCCGCCGCACCTGCTTTGGCCACAGCCAGGGAAACACCCAGGATGGCATTCGCACCCAACTTGCTCTTGTTGGTCGTGCCGTCAAGGTTGATCAGGAAGGTGTCAATCGCCTTTTGATCCGTGACCAGAAGACCCGAGTCAACAAGGGCAGGGCCAATTGTTTGATTTACATTTTCAATGGCTTGAAGCACACCTAAAGGAGAATGGGTCAAACGTCTGTGCCCGATCCTGTCTTTCTTACCTTTTCCACAATAGTCTGCCTTGATCTTATCACGAAGTTCAAGTGCTTCATGAATACCAGTGGAAGCACCAGATGGAACGTCGGCACGGAAAGCACCTTTTGCAGTCATGATTTCAACTTCTACAGTCGGATTACCGCGAGAATCAAAGATTTGTCGAGCGTGCACTTTGGTGACAGACATGTTGGAGAAAGATAAAAAGTAGGGAAGAAAAAGAAGAGAGGAAAAGAACTTTAAATAGTCTAAAGTGCGCGTAAGGTGATGTTCTTTTTTTCACATGACGTAAAGTGTATTCATGGCGTGTTTATCCGATTCATTTCAAGGAACTCTTGTGGTCAATCCGAAAGGGCGAGTTGATCGGAAGTTTAAAGTGTGAAAGGAACACATGAATTCAACGAGTGATGGTTGCCAAAGAGTGTCGATTGAAGAAGGTGCAATATTACATGGCGAATTGGAACAAAGGCCATAAAGACACTTTATTTCTGGGTTGTTCAACTTATGTTTTACTATTTTTAATTCTGTGCATTTAAATCGAATGTTTTTGATTCTACAGACACTAAAATCGTTTCATTTCTTATCTGAACATCTCTACAGCCATATCATAATAACAAAGCTCTGTTAATTGGTATATTAAAGTGCATTGGATAATAAATATTAATCGAGAACCATCAAAATTAGATGTCTTTGTATTTATCAAAGTCTGCAGAAAGTCCTCAAGCTTTACAAAGATCAAACAAGACCATATCTAAATGAGTGAATATCAATGCTATCTCATTTTGGTATTAGCCAGGAACACATCTTTCAATGTAAATTCAATAGCTTAAGCACAACTAAAATCTGCATAAAAATCCATCTTGTGAAAGCAAACAGCTTTTTTTTTGTCTATTTTCTACACCTTCCGATGAACGGGTGAACCCGTGCAGGACCCTCCTTTCGTTACACAAATGTTATTCTCCATACTTAATGAAAAAACACGTCTTTTTTTTTTTATATATCAACATGATTAGACATCATTCACAATAGAATTCATAGACATAACAAGTCAATTTGCTCATGAGCCATCTTGATGTTTCCATAAAAGTAAAAAAAAAAATGCTGAAAAAAAAACACACACACACATTGGCTAAAGGTATATGATATCCAAGCTCATCTACTGCACAGGATCTTTGCTTTCTTTTTCTCATTTTTACTTGATCTACTCCAGTTGATTATGAGACTGATCATCATGATTTCAAAGTACGCGTTTGCTCTTTTTAATGACTGCTTTTTTTCTTTTCTTCAGGTTTTAATCTCTTTTTTTTTTTTATTTTTTTATTGCTTGTTCAGAATCCCAAAAAAAAGGAAGAGAAAATGTTTAAAAAGTAATTGATTGAATCCAACAATAAAAATAAAAACTTAAAGCCTTTACTTTTTTTTTTCTTTGCAGATTTAATTTCTCTGAAAATATTGCTGGTCAATCGCAATTGAAGTCTTCTGTCCAAAGAAACATTCGCGCAAAACTCGGTGACGAGTATCCGGGACTGGAGACTATTTTGGATGACTTGATTCCAAAGAAACAACCTATTATTCAAATCAAAGGGTACACACGTAATTAGTAGACAATGGCATTCTCTAACAACTCTGTAGTCATGAACACATCTCGTTTCTTTCTGTCAATGGAGAAATTCTCTTTTTTCAACACTTTGATGGTCCTTTTTTCCCAACACTTGCCTTGTTACATAAATGTAAATAGGAGTGATAGGTGAAGTGAAGATAATAACGTTTCTTTTATAGATCCAAACATCCTTCCAAAGTTACAAGTAGACCGTGGAGCCATTAAATTTGTATTATCAGGAGCCAATATTATGTGTCCTGGATTGACATCAAAGGGTGCACGTATGGATGAGAATTTACCAGCTGGTGCAGTGGTTGCCATTATGGCAGAAGGAAAAGAAAATGCTCTTGCTATCGGACAACTCAAGATGAGCACAGAGGACATGTAAGTTGACAAGAGTTGTGTTAAATAGTCTATTCATCATCTACAAATAGTAAAAAAGTAAACAAGGGAATCGGTGTTGACAACATTCATTATTTGACTGATCCTCTTTGGAAAGAAATTATTCACATGTAAAGATATTTTATATTAAAATCGATCCATACTCTCTTTTTTTAAAAAAACACAGTTTTATATTTCTTATTGTTCATGTTGTATAGTCAAGAAGAGGGAAGGGGCGATATTTGAATGCAGTGTTTAAGTGTATTGAGATGTTTTTCTGAGAAGGGGAGTTTGGGGTTTCTGGAATGTTGTATGTTTTCTTTATTGAATAGATGGAGTAAAGTAGATGAGAGTATAAGGAACTCATAGTATGTGTCTTGTCATAGCCATCCTTGGAGAGAAACACATATCAACCTTGAGTCAGCAAAGGAATTGAATGAGCAATTGTAAAAAGATAAGAGACGAAGGGGTATACGACTAACGACAACTAGGAAAAAAAAAAAAAAAAAAAAAAAAAAAAAAAAAAAAAAAAAAAAAAAAAAAAAGGATGTGAAAGTAGCAAAGGGAAAAGCAGAAAAGAGAAGCTAGAAAAGCACTTGCAAATAATTTCAAAGCAAGGAAATGTATAGCTTGACTTTAAAAAAAAAGCCAATTTCTGGAGACAACTGATGATAAAATACAATTGAGTGATCTCATCAAGTAGAGAGACATTGACTAAAAAGAGTGAATTAGTACAAAACGATTCAAAAATCAATAGCAAACATAACGACACGCATAAAGAACAAATGACTATCAAAACAAATCCGTTTCGAAAGGAGGCAGATCATCGTTGGCCATAAACAAAGAGACAACCTGATTTGGATGTCAATTCCTTGGACTTTACCAATCTGTTATAAGGTCCGTTAAGGAAGAATAAGCCGCAAGCAGGAGTGGATAAGGATCAAGGCAGTGATAAGTAACTGGTTTATACAAAGCAGATGCCAAGGACGCTGTCAATATGCCTTTTTAAGAAATAGAACGGATACCTCTTCTTTGATAGGCCTTTGACAATGTATGGATGATGGTTGGTTGATCAATCATGAATCGATCGTTAGTCATCACAGTAAAAATGGGTGGTAAAAGTAAATCTGTTTAGGAAGGAATCGTAAAACACAATTGATTTAAGCACAGTTTGGAGGTGTGATGAGAACAAGATGTATAAAAAAAAGAATGTAAACTACAAATGATCAACATGTACACAAAAAAGAGTGTGGATGACATCAGATAAAAAAGAATCCTTTTATTTAAAAAAAGTCTTATATTTTTTTGCTATAAACAAGGTATAATATGTAATGCATATCTATGTACAAGATGATTTGAAGGGGGTGAAACAAGAAAGGAGTATGTGCTGTACATAAAAAATTATTTGGGTAATAAGGGTTCTCTTTGGTCATCTTGAGATGATTTAAAAAGTAGTGAGAGTATCAGGCTCCAAAGGCTGATTATATAAATAACAAGACGATTCAATAGACTGTCTGGTTGACAGTAACGTTTGATGGTTTTGATGAACCAACTCGAAGAAGAGATGCTGCCTTGTTCTGAGAGATGAGTGACAGCAGAACCATAGTTGGACAAGGATGAGTACTCGCTGTTTTCGAGAATAGTGCCTTTCAATGACGGTTGAGATCTTGCGGTCACATAAGAATTTGAGCTGAAAAAAGTAGAAGATCGATGAACGTCTGGATCGATTGTGAATGTGGTATCATACAAGTTCATCAAGTCATAAGAAGATAGTTCATTATCATCGTCGTCATTGTTTGTGTTGGTATAAAAAGAACGTCTTCGGTTGTCATCATCATCTATACTGCTGACAATACTACTACTGTCACTACTACTACTCAACAACTGTTCATTATCACTGCCCTCATCAGTTTCGATCATGGCCGTATTATAAAATTCTTCTGTGAACCCATTGAATGCACTGCGGTCAAAAAGAGCCATGTCTTGTAATGATGATTGATATGAATGCGATTGCTGCTGCGGAGGTGATGGTAGTGGATGTGATGAGACACGAAATAGATGAGTAGTTGAACCGAGTACATCAGAGGGATAGTCATCATGATTAGCATCATATTTTTTATCGCTGCTTGAAAGTGAAGAAGAAGACAGTGAGCGCATCAAAGGCAGATCCTGATTTGTGGCCAGGTTAGGATAGCTTTGTACATTCCATTCTTCTTCGTAGCTATCAAAATAAAACGTGTCCTGATGATGCTGCGGTGGTTGCTGTGGCATGAGTTCATGTGTAAATAAAAAGTCTTCGCCACATAAAAGTACAGAGGGTTTGATTGGATGAATACCGAGTAATGTTTGCTGTGATTTACTATAAATGGTATGTAAATGCCAACATTCGCGAAATGAATAAGGAGTAGATCGTTGCTTTGTATAGATTTGATTATTAAACTTGTCTACTGTTGCATAATAAACGCGATTGGCTATTTCAAACGTATTGAGATGTTGACCAATAAAATAGAAATCATCTTCATCCTCCGAATGAATTGAATCCATTTGGATTTGTTCTTGGTTAAAAGCAGATAACATTGAAAGTAAAGAAACTAAATTAAGGGAGTAAAGAAATTGAGATGAATGCCTGTAAAAAGATATATTAAATATTTTTTACCAAACTTATTTCAAGGGGAAAAAAATTAAAATAAAATAAAAAGAAAGAAAGGTGAGATAAAGAACAAATAGAGAAATAAATATTTAAATAATAAAAACATGACTCTTATTGTTTATTTAACCTGAAAAAAAAAAAGAAAAAGAAAAAAAAAAAAAACTAACCCGACGACGGTTTATTAAAGTCAATTAGGATACAGAATAATGATTTGATTCTATTCTTATTCATTGTATTTCTATCTATTTCTTTCAAATAATATTGATTATTCTGGTTGTTTATTATACCCATTCTCTTTTCTATAATATTAATCAATAAAATATAATAATCCTATTCCTCCCAACCTTAATTACATATTTGTTACTAACGTTACTATTCAATCGGACATTTAAATTCAACATGGCATATAAAGTAGCACACATCACATAAAAGGGGATCTTTTTGTTATTCTCCATCTTTGTTGGTAACAAGTCGACATTTGTGTTTACAAGCAAACCTAGAAAATAAAGAAGAAACGAATAAATAAACTTGCATTATTATTAAATTAAACAGTGAAAAAAGTCATGTGATTTAATTTCAAGTTTAGGTGTAACTGTAACCTAAAGTTAGGTTGTACCAACCCAAAAAAATAAAAAGGGGCAAAAAAAAAAAAAAAAGAAAGGGAAAGAGGGGCAGATGGGTCGGTTATTGTTTACAGTTGAGTGGTTTAATAAAAGAATAAACTGGTTTAGAGAGGAATGATGGTTGAAATCATAACATACACTATTTTTATACAACATGTCCAATAGAAAAAATAAAAAGTGCGTCTTCTTTTGATTTATTGGTTCAATTCATCCAATTGAATATCCAATCAATGAATGTATTCATGTCCATTCTACATACAAAAAATATTAATCTCCATTCATTCCTCTTCCCATCTTTGTGTAAATCAAGGAATGAAATAGGACTAAGAAAGAATAAATTATACCTTTTTTTAATAGTAAACCAAACATGATTAGGTCTGCATAAATAAATAAAAGAGAGTAACACAAAATGAAGTGGAAAAAAAAATCGTATTGTATTTCTGATTTCTGCATTGTTTTTGTTACATTTGACTTACATGTTCGTTTTCCTTATTTAACCACATTATCCTCAAAAACATACAAGACCTCCTCCCCCCCCTTTTTTTTTCAATAGAAAACGAACATGTCATTTTTATAACAATCAACACAGCCTTGCTTTTCTCAAAATGTCAAACGATTAGAATGACACAAACTACTTAACAAAAAACCAAACAGCAGGTTTTTTTTATTCTTATTTACTGCGATTTATAGCATTCAATTTAAAGAGCAGCATTGAAAACATCACTCAAGTTCTTGTCTTGAACTGCCTTTTCAAAAGACTTGCGAAGGGCTTCAAGAGCTTCAACAGCCTTATTCTTGGCAAGGATATCATCCAACTTGAACAATTGAGAGTCAATTTGAGCAGGGGTAGCAGGTGCAGCATCAGCGGGCAAAGCATAGTTGTTATCCTTGACAATTGCCTTGATGGTCTTCTTTTCCTTCTTGATCGCACGCTTGACCATTTCCTTATCTTTCTTGGCCGATTCAGCAGCAGCCTTAGCATCAGCTTCAGCCTTTTCCTTGGCAAGTCTTTCTTCTTCAGCCTTCTTGGCGGCTTCTTCAGCAGCAGCCTTTTCAGCGGCAGCCTTTGCATCCTTCTTTGCGTTTCTTCTCTTCTTTTCTTCGGCCTTGAAGATAGCAATACGAGGATCTACGCTGAGACAGGTATCGACCAACTTACGAAGACGGGCATTGTCTTCCTTCTTGAGCTGAGCACGTTGAGCACGGTTCTTCTTTTCTTGATAACGCTTATCATCACGGTTATCTGAGCCTTCAGCACCTTCCTTATCCAACCACTCGAATGTTCTCCAGGAATCAAAGTTGTAAAAGAAGTCATAGAATCCTTCAACTTCTTCCTTGCTGGACTTTTCATCTCCCAAGCCAGGCACGGGTTGCTTGTTGGAGAAACGGGCCTCACGTTCAAAGACAGGACGCCAGAGTTCGTAAAAGTCACCTTGGCTCTTGGCTGTTGGCACGTCCTCTTCGACGTGAGCCATGCCAAAGTCAACTGAGTCATACTGACGACGTGTTACGGGGTTCATCAAGGTATCGTAGGCCTTGGCGATACACTTGAAGAAGGCATCGTCGTTCTTGTCGGCCTTCTTGTCAGGGTGGTGCAAGAGGACCATGCGACGGTGAGCCTTCTTGATTTGCTCTTCGGTTGCCTTGTAACGGAGGCGGGTCAAGCCAAGTACGGCATAGTTATCTTGGTTCTTCCACTGGGTAGGGTCTTGGTTGACACTGTCAACATCGACCTCTTCATATTCGAATTCAACCGTCTCTTCTTCAACCACTTGGTTGGCCTTCTCTTCGGCTTCGTGGCGTTCGTCTTCAGAAAACGTACGGTTTTGAGTCTTTCTGCGGGCGTGTGCGAGAAAGTGACGGCCGACAGGTTCAAGAAGACGTTCTTGAGTAGCTAGAAAAAGGGATGAGTAAGATGCAAATGAGCGCATGCACTGATTTACCACTTAAAGCAGCATGAGAAACAGAAGCTTGATCGGCCTTGTAAGAAGCAGGAGGAGGAGGAAGTAAGAAATCGAGAGTCAAGGACATTGTGTTGGGCAGAAAAAAAAAAAGTAGCAGCAGCAAGGGTGACGAAAAGTTTTAATGAAGTGATGATAAGCCACAGTGGACTTGAGCGGTCATTGAATGTTTGGAGCGATCAAAAGTAGTGGGTGTACTTGTTAAAGTGACTTTATACGTACCATGAAATCAAGGATGCCGTTTACACTTTCAGTGCGGTAAAATCATTTACAAATGTGGATTGTACTCTTTTATTTTTAATTGTTTCTTTATAAAACATCATGTTAAATGTGTATGTACTTTAGGGTGTTTTTAAGGAACCACACTCAGTTTTTGGTATAATCACTAACGACAAATAACATGTGAGACGACTCAAGATGTCCATATTGTATAATCTACATCTTTTCTTGTGTAAAGAATGCTATCATAAAGCTATAATCACATACAAATTGAATCATTTCATCTGTTCATAAAATGTTTGGTGACATATCGACGATCAATTTCCTTTTGTATCTCACTTTACATTGAATACTGAAATAGCATTAAAAAAAAGGTTCTGCTGCGGTGGTATGCATATGAAACACAAACAAATGCTATACTGAACATAGCAAGATGTAACTTTAATCTCTATTGGTGTATGGGTGGCATAGACCTTGCAGAGATTAAAAAATGACCAAATCACTTGCGATTTTGTGAAAAGTTGATCATCAAACGACAGCCACAAGCTTTGAAGTGGCAGGTCAGATCTGTCAAAGGGGCCGAGCATGTCAACAAGCCACTAACGTCATTCGACAACAATACATTTCATACATTCTGTCTGGTCAGAAAAGGACAAAACAATAAACAGAGCTTGAACCAGGGTATTATTGAAGGAGCCCGTGTCGTTTGGTCCATCATAAGACATGCTGTTTTCTAGACTTTTACATGAATCAAAACAAGTGTATCAGTCAGACAGTGAAAAATTATGAATTTTGACCTGTTTTCTATTGATTTGAGCAAAGCCTCTGGTATCCCACAAGGGCGATTATCGACAAAAGAGGAATGAAATAAAGATGGGCTTACTCCTTTTGATTTCTAGACCGATTTCACAACTTTAATCTCTAGGGCCTATTGACTGGATCGTGAATGATACTCAAAGAAATATAACTTGCACTTTTAAAGAGTCTATTGCAAAGTGAAGTTGCTGTAATATCATGGACAAAAGTTACCCTGTAGCCCATCTGAAAAGAAAAGAAAAAAAACGTCATTTGGGTGTCCATAAAGAATTCAATTTCCGCTGTTTATTTATTTTTTTACAAAACCGCAAATGGATAGCGGAAGCAATGTACAATAAAAAAAAAACAATGCAGTAAATTCTATTTTCTGCATGAAACACATAGATACACAAATAAAATGCTGTACAGCCAAAAGGGAAAGAGTGAGAGAGAGAAAGAGTAAGATGAAAGAGGATTTTCTTTTGAACTCTAGTATTTTTAAATCGCACGGACCTCAAAATAACAGTAGAAATAATAATTTTCTTTTTATTTTATTTTTTTAATTTTTTTTTTCTTTTTTTTTTTTTATTTTGTCATGAGTCATTCATCTTCTCAACCCAAGCAATTGCCAGTTGTTTATGAAGAAAATGATCCTTATAGAGTTCTAAAGAAGAGTCCACGTATGCAAAGTAAATGAAAAAAAAAAGAGAGAAAAGAGAAAAAGACTTATCTGTTGAATAGACTCAGACAGTTCAGAAGTAGACATTATCCATTCACGCACAGCATCAGACAGTAGCACAAGTAAATTATACCAGCCAGTTGAATATGACGACCCTTATAGAAAACACAAAGCATTTAATACCACTAGAGAAAGAGCCAATTCATATTTACCTTACTCACACCACCGTAGGGATTCAAACCAGCCTCCTGCATCCTCCATGTACATAGAAGAATATATACCACCTTCAACCAGTCTAGGTGTTGGATCCATGCTACAAGACAACTTTACAGACCAAATCCGTGCTTCCTCGATTGTGAGGCATCAAGACCCAAACAAACTGGAAGAATTACCAAAGAAGAAGAGGAGAAAGAAGGGAACGATCTGTGGCCTGGGCTACCGTACGGCGGGACTGATCTTGCTGCTGCTGGTCATTGTGATTGTGATCATTTGGTATTTTGTCTGGCCTCGCGTGCCCTCACTGAGCGTGAGCAGTGTGAATGACAATGCAGACATCAAGGTGATTACAAACAGCACCAAGAAATCCATTTCGACCCAGTGGAATGTGAGTCTCTCAGCCGACAATTCCGCCAACTGGGTGCCGACCCGTCTGAACTCGATTGACCTGGCCATCTATGACGCAAAGACCTTGGTTCCATTTGGCAGTGGCTCTTCAGGTGTCATGATGCTTGCGCCTCGAAAGAAGTCGACGATTTCGATCCCCATGACGATTTATTATGCGACAGATTCTTTAAATGACACGACCTTTCAAGACCTTTATAATGCGTGTGGGGTTCAGATTTCTTCCAATGTGCCCTCTGAAAATAGACAGGATGTTTTAAATGTGACATTTCATGCTACCTTTCATATTTCTGGTATCGTCTGGAATCCTTCAAGAGATATCAATGTCCACAGCCTATCTTGTCCTACCAGTTGATTTTAATTAAAATTGGCGACATTTTTCGCTTTATTTTTTATTTTTTTTATTTATTTTTATAATGTCAACGCCTGTACAGCAATTTGTCAAGAAAAAATATTTTACTGAACTTCCCTCACTTCAAGTCCTTTCGAGACCGAAACAGACAAGATCAGAAGTAACTGTTTATGTAAAGGGATTTTTATCTGAAGGTGATTCACCAGAGAATTTTCAAGATTGGATGCATTCCCATCGATTACTCGTTCTCAGTCCGACTCATCAGTGGGCCCCTGCTGCTTTAGGGTATGCCATGTTTTAGATGGGAAAAGAAACTGATCTTTGTACAGGTATTCTTGGCCCTCTGGTTCCAACAATTTACCCTTGCCACTGGCGTCCATGGGTTCAGCCGCTTATTTGATTAGCAAAAATCTCCAACAGTTAAAGAACCTTCGCCTACCAACGCCTGCTTCTGTCGCTGCAGCACTAGCACTGGACGTAGGACTTCATGCCAGTCGACTGGCCTTTCAGTTCAACACGGCCACTCATGAAAGTAAAGATCGAGCCGAGATGCTCGCTTGGCGCTTACTGGACCTTCGACGAAAGCATGATTATGTGCGAGTCGTGGCTCATTCCTTGGGCTGTCGACACCTCGTCGAAGCCTGTTCACTGATGGCATCCCAAGAAAGGTATGGATCGCACGACCCGATAAAGATGACGACTGATGTTTATTAGACCTGACGCGATCCATTTCTGTGCTCCGGCCTTTGTTCTCAGCGACATTGTAGATCAAGTGCATAAAAAAGCAGGAGGGCTGGGTCGGTCGAGAACGATGATTTATTATTCAGACAAGGACCTCACTTTGGGTATCTTGCTTCGTGTCCTTTTGAAAGGACAACAGGCAGTGGGTGAGATCGGGTTACCAGCTAAGATCGGTCAGGAAAAGGACTGGCTGGATCCTTCTGTGCGAGCGATCGATGTCAGTTCATCCTTGGGTGGATTTTATGTGGGAGCCCATACAGATTATGCCAATAAATTTCACTATTTCGCTCGTCCATTCTAATCACTCCCCTCCTCCTTTTTTATCCGACTCTGGATAAAACATGGATCAAATCGCGTCGACCATTATGCCCCCCTGTTTTTTTTTCTACTTTTCTTGGTCACAATTTTTTTTTCTTTTTAAAAATGAAATAGGACAGACACTGCACTTTAAAAAGGAATGAGTGGAAAATAGGCTTTATTTTTTTAAAAAGAAAAACAATAAATGATTTTCAACAACTATACACTAGAAAAAGAATTAGTCAATCCATACTTGAACTTTATGCTCTTTCTTTTTTTAAAAATCAGACGTGTGCATTTTGACTTCAACCTCGAGGCATCGGTGGGTCCCCACAAGTAAGCAAGCTTACCGTGGTACCGATGTGACTCCCCAAGTGCAGACGCAAATTACGATCATCATTTTTCATAAAGAAAAAGCCTTTCTCTGTTTCTATTTACCTTTTTTTTTGATACAGAAAAGAAAGACGTGGAGGCGTCTGTTTGAAATTTATGGTTTGCGAAGAAAAAAAAAATTTAATGTGCTGACTGTCACAACGCAGTCATATGAGGACTGTCTTATTCCCTTATTTTGGCCCTCAAATGACGAAAGCAAAAATAAAAAAATCATACATCCACAAAAAAGATTACATATATTTCTTCGCGTTTTTTAATTTTAAAACTAGCAATACTCATTTCATTTAGCCATGTCAACTTCAACAACTAGATTTTACTCTTCTAATGTTGCAGATTTTGAAAAGATGGAAGTCAGCAAAGATAATTGGGAGGAGATTAAAACTGGAGGATTCTACTTGTGTTCACTAGATAAACAAAGGGTTCAGAGTTAAAGAAACCGAGAGCTCTTCCTTGGGCCGCCATAAGAGGATTTTGTGGAATGAAAAATATGTGTGTCATCGTAGACCTGACACTTAGGTATTTAAGGCCAGAACGAACGACGACAGCGGTCGACCAGTACAAAAAAATTCAAAGAAAATCGGCTGTAACGCCATCATTATGGTGACATGTCGCATTTCTGGTCCAAGTATTGTTAAGTTTACACGAAAGAATGACCACAATCGTATTCCTGGGTCCTACTCTGATTTACAGCATATATCAATTTCGGATGCTTTGCGAGATAAGATAAAAAATTTCTTGTGTAAAGAATTTTCTAGAAGAAAACCAAGGTCAAGTCTTTTTCAAGAAATGGAGGAAGATGAACAACAGTGGGACAAGATGTTTCATTATGACGATATTTATAACGTTTAGCTGACGGTAGCAAAGGATATGTTTCAGTTTGGCAACAATGAGTTTGAATCACTTCAATTATGGAAGAGAAAACTTATCAACCGTGGTTATAAAGTTATTGATCACTCGTTAGATAATGTTTTCTTCTATGGATTCATTTCTTCATAGCAAATGGATATAATGAAAGTTTCAAAGTGCTTTTCTTTGGACTCAACATTTGGAATATCATCAAGAAGTAATGAGGTCTTGTACAGTTTAGTTGTCAGGCATCCTGATACTGGAAAAGGGGTACATGTAGGTTATTTACTCACCAATGACCAGTCAGTAACACCTGTATTAGAATGGCTCAAATTTTTCAGAGACAACTGCTCTATGCAGCCTGAACAAATTACAGTCGATTGTGATATTCCTGAAGCAGATGCAATCAGAGCTACTTTTGGAGAAAATTGCCGTATACAATTGTGCTTTTTCCACGTTGCTCAATGTTGGAGTAGAAACTTGGCAACGAAGATAAAATCAACATGACCAGTATAACAATATGAAAGCAATCAGAGGCAATATCATGAGTGAATTACAATCAATCATGTATGAAACTGTTCGCGAAAACGTGATTGAAAAAATATGTCAGTTTAGAGAAAAGTGGACTTCAGTTCAACCAAATTTTGTCGAGTACTTGGAGAATAGATGGCTTGCTTTAGAAGGCTACAAAAAGTGGTCTGCAGCATATGTAATTGAAGAACATCGAAATATGCGCACCAACAATTACATCAAAAGCTGGCATAATCAACTAAAATCAGTTTATTTGAAAAGAATCAAGAATAGAAGATTAGATCGTCTTGTCTTCATTCTAACAAATGATGTTGAAAGGATTTTGCTCTGAAGTAGTTGCACCCTTTCTTGATGCCTTTTTTCCCATCAAAGCGAAAAGCTAAGCAACAATTCCATACCGAACTCAATTGGATTTACAGAAACTTTGACAGTTTTAATCATACCAAATTCTTTGGCTTCTTTCAATCGTATGATCGTCCAACTGTGTCACATCGATTCAAATATATTGTTGCTAACTTCATTTCTGAAGAACATAAGAGAAATGAAATTCTTGGAAATTACAACACATGGAAAAGAAAAGAAGCAAGGCTATATTGGGATCAACGCGAAAAACAAAGAAATAATAATTTCATGAATAATTTTGTTGCTACGGATAAATCAGTTTTATTAATTGAAAGTACTTCAACCAGCACGTTTAACGAACCAAATTCTACTACCACTACTATTATATCTGTGGATAGCATAGGCTCTAGTAACACCAGTACACCAATCACTGACAAAAGTGATGATACAGGTATTGACCAAGCCAAAGCTTTAATTTCTGAAGCTTTACTTCCATCTAATGAATATGATTGCCACATGATTGGAAATATGAACGTATCTACACGCTTCTTTGATTTCCAAACCTTTGTTCAATCTCTCCTTGATGATAAGCTCTTAAGTTTTGAATCATATTTGCAGCACATCCTATCCCTGTCATCAATCCTTTTAGTTGGAAAAAATCGTGTGCGCCCTGATTTATTAAAACTATTAAAGAACGGCACTGAAAATGACATTATTAATGATGTTCACAAAAAAGATAAAGACGAACGAAAACAAATTTCCCTGATTGATCTTAATGGAAATACTTGATATTGTACAAGATGTGTATCAAAAGAAAATCACACAAATTAAAGCAACACGTTTATTATTGGATTTGACTGACGATCAAAGCGATTTAATCATTAGAATTATTTTGTGCTTTAAGCACTTAGTAGAGGATCTTCCAGATGAACTCCTTACAAATACTATTAAGGAATTTGGCCTTTGTACTAACTTTCTTCAACCAGCCATCAAGCCTTTGTTTGACAATGCTGAAAAAAATGTTGTTTTTACGTGGACGAATGTAATTAATTCAGAGTTCAAAAAAGAAAAGAATAAAACTTCTAAAAGTCGACCAGATGACCGCATCATCATCACAAATAATAATAATGAAGAAAAAAGCGTTTGATTCGTTGAAGTTAAGACCTTGGCTGACTGTACCAATCATTATAAATTAAACCTTGATCTTTACAGACTTGGTATTTTTTCAAAAGATGCAATTGATATGAACAACCTGAATAGATTGTTAACAATTCAAGCAGTTGGTAAGTACAAGAACAAAAACAATAGTATGGCATTTTCATTATTAATCGATATAATAGGGAGTTATATTACATTTTATTTGACCCAGCTTAAAAGTGATGGTCTTTATTTGATGGTTGAGCTCGACCATTTAAGATTGTCACTCAACGAATTGTCTCAATTAATTGGGTATGTTGACCGATTATATAACATCTTGAACGTGTTTGAGGAATACCGTGTGCTTCCTGCAGTGAAGGAAATACCTAGCAACAAATATCGGGAAACAATGAAATCGACCGTTATCAAAACATTAACAGAAAAGACAATTGATCGTTCTAGGACCAACCATTTTCAACGCCATTACAATGAAAGCTTTTTCTATTTCTTCTATTTTTTTTAAATATATTGTTATTTATATACCTTTGTTACTTGAAATGCATCAAATAAAGTCTTGACAAAAAATAAAATGATTTAGGAACACATCGTAATCTAAGCTGTCGCTGATGTTGTTACTGTTCACTTTTTTTTATACTGTTTTTTGAATATGGGTTTGTGTTTAGATAAAAAAATAAATTTGCGTTGATTTTACCAAATTACAATAGCATATCAGCATGAAAATAATAATAAAAAAAAACTTGTTTGTCAGTAATTACCTATTTTAAAGATTTCAAGCAGTTCGCAAAAAAGACTTTGAGCGCTTAATCCACTCCTCACAATCTTTTTTTGTTACTTTTCCAGCCGATTTGCATATTCGATCTGTGAGACGATCATCTGCTGTCAATAGTGTTCTTCTAACACCAGCTTTTACTTTTGGCCAAAATTCCTCAATTGGATTCAAGAAAGAAGAATATGGTGGAAAATATATGCATTTATGTCCTCGATTAGTGCTTTGATCGCTTTTGGTTTATGAATAGGTGCATTATTCATAGCAATATATTGACCCTTTATATTATTTTTATCGAGTGTATTCATTTCGTTGATTAGGTAATCCAAGAAGTGTTCAGTTCTTGTTCCAATTTTACAATTTATTTTTACTTCCTTGCCATCTGCCTTTCTTTTTTTAGAGGAAGCTGATTCTGGTTTGTTAACTCCAATGTTTATGATACTTGCTTGAGAAATTGCACCTAAAATTGTAAATGTAACATTCTTTCCAGTTGATACAGTGCTCTTTGCAGATGTGTCTTTTAATGAACGACCGTGGTTTCTCTGAGTATGTAGGTTAAAATCTGCTTCATCAATGAAAACACAATTCTTGGAAAAATACATGGCTATATCATCCTTATATTGCTCAACAATCGCTTTTCGCAATGCTATTACTCTGTCGGAATTTCTCGCTGCTGGTATCTTTTCAAGTGAAGGTGGAAAAGACACACAGTGTACCAAAATATTTTTGATTATAAAAGAGAGTTTATATTGCGAGAGTTGTGAATCGTCGTTGGGTAGGTGATGTACATGGAACTGACATGCAGGGTCAACCAGAAGACTGATGCTTTGGCTTCCTTTTGTGGCGAGTGGATGTGTTTTTATTCCATATGTATGGTATTATTTCTAATGGGTGGGGTATCTATTTGGTGATAATAAGCAAGTTTCTACGATTAGTAAGACTGATGAATGTTTTGCTAGAGATAGAATAGGTGATATAACTTGTTTGGGTAACCCGGTAGCGTTGAAGAGCATGACATTCAATTGGTTGTTACCGCAGTTCAGCAGCATAGTCATTGTGAATCAGTAAGACCAAGATGTTTCGATCAGGATAATGTATGTTAAGCTTACGCAAAAGGGATCTAACCTGTCTGATTGGAACTCTAGCCTTCGTAGGAACGTAAATATGCTGGAATCCTTAGTTGTCTGATGGTGGCTGAAGGAAGCGTGCAGCAGCCTCTTGGCGTTGTAGGCGTCTTTAGTTACGAGTTACAAATAGATTATCTTTAATACGATGTATCTTGGCAGGTTCGTGTCAGGGTGCGGATTCGATGTTACTCATTTGGGTCGTAGCTGATGGGTTTCGGCAAGGAGGTTTGTTGATTTAAACTGGGAAAGGGATCCGTAGTTTGAGTTTGTTGTAAAAGTTGTTGCTGGAATTTATCAGTTTGAGAGCAAAGACTATTAATTTCTGCTCTTGCCTGTTGAAGTTCTTGTGTCAAGCGTTGGATTGTATCAAGGAGAGTTTGTAAGCCGTTTTGGCTGCTGTGAGTTGTTGGCGTGTGCGTATTGTTATTCTCTTGGAAAGAACTAGTTTGCTCCATGCCTGTCGGTTCCTGAATTTGCGATTGTTTTTGGCTTGGATTGTGAATAATATGCTTTACTGACGTTGCTTGAAAGCACTTGCTACAGCCAACGCAGCGGAAGAAGAGGTGTGGTGGGTCTGACTTGGTAGAACCATGTCGTCGGAAGTGATCTTGTTGATGACAGTTTGGGCATATTAAGCGTTTATGCTCTTTACTAAAAATTGAGAGAAGAAAATCAACTTTTTCTGTAAACAAAGGATGGTTTGCTGATCTCTGAAGACTATTGGAGTTTAAGGCATGGCAAATATATTTTTAAGGTCAGCGCAAAAATATTCTAATTTCAACGCAAATTCAAAAACAGTAAAGTTCTGGAAAGTAAAGAGACATGAACAAGGGGAGAAAAGAAACTGGACTCCAGAATTGACTTGCATTGGTATTCTTTGTGAGCCCAGGCTGCAGTCCATATTTCAATAGGCACAATACTACTTTTGAACAAGTGCCAAGTCTATTACTGAACAAGGATGGATTGTTATCATCATCCTCTGACTAAAGATATAGCCTTTGTCTGTTCTGGTTAAGCCCTAGGGCTTGTGCTGCATAAATAGATTCCGTCTCAATTTATTTTTAATACAGCCCATGTCTGGTTTATCATTGTGTATGCATTTTTTTTTTTTATACTTTGACTTGTCACACTTTTTTTCGTTAGTGATCGATGAAAGGGTGTTGGTCGATCTAATTTAGTCAAGCCCATGTGATCTTTACTGTCCATCTGTCATCACCTCCGAACACCTTCCCTTTCTTCCCACTCTCCTCTTTTCTCCTCATCTTTTGGGGGAATAAACCTGACTTTTAAAGTAAATGGTCTTTATTTATTTTTTTGCACTATTTTTATTTATTTATTTTTTTTAAAAGAATGTCTTGGTATTCACTCTTGGATCAATTATCATTATCCACACTAAAATCACACTGGCAAACAGTAATTTGTTCAACTCTATTCTTTGCCATTGTTTATGAAATATCCAGACTGTTCTCACCCATCTTGTTTCCCAAAACTTTTCAATTCTTTAAAGGAGTAAGGAACCAGTCAGTGGATTGAATTGATACTGACTTTGATTAGTACAATGCACCCAATTGGCATGTTCATGTTGTTTCCACTGTACACTGTATCACTGTTGTGATTGGATCATTTTTTATATTTGCTGACAAGTCACTGAATCAAGACCGAGTGTTTGGATATACAAAATGGGCTGCAGACATTTATTCTGTGTCTTGTGGGTAAGAAGTTCAATCAGGTTTAGAAAAGATGTTAATAAGGTTAGTTATTTTTTGTGGGATACGATCATTGCCATCTATTTCTTTAAAGAACAAGGGATCAGTATGGTACTTCATGGCATAGCAGCCTTCTCTGTCTTTATCTTTTCATTCGTAAGTTCAATCTGTCCTTCTCAAACACTCACTGATTCTTTCTAAAGCGTCCATTTGTGAATTATTATGGTGCGATCTTTCTCATGTATGAGTTGAGTACCATCTTTTTAAATTTTCACTGGTTTATGGTAAGTGTGAGATTGAAGAGATGAGTGAATAACATGATCGTTTTAGGATAAAATCGGCTGGACCGGTTCAAGAATTCAATTAGTGAATGGTGTCTTTTTGTTACTTACCTTTTTTGGTGCACGTATCTTATTTGGTACGTTTATGTCTTTCAAGATGTGGAGTAAGTTGTAATTGAAAAGTTGATTTTGAACTCAATTGAAATGATTAGATGATATTTATTCAGTCAAGGATCAAGTCCCTTTGAGATGTAAGTTTGAGCTGAATGATTTCAATGACTTAAATGAATGATAGATTGGATTGTTTATGGTTCTGCTAATCTTGCTACGACTTGTTTAAATTTTTGGTGGTTTAGTCAAATGATTCGGATGCTTCGTAAAAGATTTCCTCAGAAATCGAAAAGGATCAATAAAGAATAGAATAGATACCCCGTCTTATTTATTTAACAATGAACAGATTCAGTAGGATGATTTTGATTTGAGTCATCTCCAGGATGCCAACCAAACACTTTACTGTCTTCGTGACGAATGAAATCAATAAGAGATGGATGCATGAATGGATGTGTCTTTTTATGTTTTGTAAACTGTTCGAGATCAGAAAAGGATTGAGGACAACCAGGGAAATGGCAAGGATGTTGATGAACATGTCTGTGTCTCTTGAGATGTTCTATCCTCTTGAATCTCTTTTCACATCCATCACATCCATGAGGCTTTTCCTCGCTATAAACAAAATTATTCACCTGAAGTACTGGTTCTGATCTCGTTCCTTTCTCTTTCTTTTGATGTGTACGATAGTGAGCATGGAAATTATCTGATCGACTGAATCTTTTACCACATCCTGGATAAGGGCATGGATGAGGTCTTTCTCCAGTGTGAACCAACATGTGTCTCTTTAGATGTTCATAACGTTTAAAACTCCATGAACAATCTGGAAAGGTACAATTGTGCTTGTTTTGTTTCGTCGGTTGTTTTCGGATACTTTGTCTGGGCTGTGAAACAGGTTGAGTCCACTGGGAATGATCTACAGAATATCTCTTGTCGAATGGATAAGGTTGAGTGAATGAAGGTGTGAGTGGTGGTGAGAGTACAGGAGGATGAGAATATCTTTTGGGATCAAAAGAATAGTTGATGTTGTTCATTTTAAAGAAGGAAAAAAAAAAAAAAAAAAAAAAAAAAAAAAAAAGACAAGGTATTAAATAGAAATGTAAGCAACCTTTTATGGTCATATTGAGACTATTTACCTCTTCTTCTTTCTCATTCTCCTTAATCATCCTCTTTACTCCTTAAATTAAACTTTGACAATAATAATAAAGGAGGGGTAAATAAACTTTCTTCTTTCTTGGATTCACTTCTTTACAACAACACATTCTCCTTTAAACTTCTCTTTCACCACACCTATTCCCTTACATCTCTCTTTTTCTTCAACAGCCATCTCTTTCTTCATCCTCTTGTCCTATCCACCCTTTGACTCACAGACCTCTCTGTACAACTCAAAGGATTCAATTGATCAAAGACACCTGGGTTCTATGCCTGCTTTGAGGCATAAACCAGTTGAAGCATTTGATGGGATACAGGGCAAATGTCTATTCAAATAAATTGGCTTTTGTATAACAAACAATTGCTTAGAATAATATTCTCTGTGGGATCGACATCTGTCTTTCAGCCACCCCCTTTCTCTCCTTTTTCAATTATTCATTAAAGGGGACATAAAGTCTTTTGATAAACAGGAACAAGTCAAAAAAAATTCTTGTTTCATTTTGAAACATAGCATTCATACTTATTCATCAAGATTCGACACATTCTCTTTTTTCTCTTTCTCTCCCCCCCCCCTCCTCCCCGCCTCCCCTTAAAATGCATTGACACATTTTCATCTAGAATCCATTGGATGAATGAAAATACAATCCTCTAAATTTCATTCCCCGTATTTATCCACTCTATAAATCTCTCTCTCTCTTTGATAGAAACAAGCCTTTTATATATATAAAAAGAGTTCAAGATGAACCTGTTTCTAAATTAAATGCGGTGAAAGGAGAGAAAATTGCTTATCTGATCTTGAAAAAGAGTTATATTTAGTAAACACGCTTATTTCATAAATGATGTGTAAAACAAAAGCCCTTGCACTTTTTTTTTTTTTTTTTGCCTCCAGGCCACCTCTTTGTCCCATCTCCTTTTATTAAAGAGTACCTTGGATAAACTCCTTTTTTTTTTTTCTGATACATCCTCTCTCTCTCTCTTTCCCCTTCATTTTTCAAATCTAAGCCTAAACCTGTATGACATGCACTTTGGACCATTCCATAAACATAAAGACGCGCTCACTGTTGACTCTTCTTGACAGCAAAGGAAACAGCAAGAGTGATTTAGTCTAATTAATCAGAACGGAATCTTAAATGATTTCCCTTTCTTTCTTGTCAAACATCAGTCGGGTGTAAAGTCACGGGAAGGATAGAAAGTAAAGGAAAAAAAACGAGCCTTTTTTTTTCTTTTTTTTTTTTTTTTTTTTTTTTTTTTTTTTCTCCAAAACTTTTTTTTTTTTTCACACCAACGTTGAGAATGGTAAGAAGGTCATCTCACGAGAAACAGTCTTGTTAAATATTTTTATAGGCTGACCAACTTACTGAAGAACAAATTGCTGAATTCCGTGAAGCTTTCAAGTAAGAAAACAAAAAGGTGAGAGAGAAGGTAATAATGGGTTTTTATGATAGTCTTTTTGATAAAGATCAAGACGGTTCTATTTCTACCAAAGAACTTGGTACTGTCATGCGTTCCTTAAACTTGAATCCTACCGAAGCTGAGCTTCAAGACATGGTAAACAGAGTCATCCAGCTCTCACTGAACCTCCTTCTCACTCTTTTTTTTTCTCGGTAGATTAATGAAGTCGATAGTGATGGTAATGGTCTTATTGATTTTTCTGAGTTCTTGACCATGTTGGCTAGGTAATAAATAACATAAAGATGGCTGTATGTTGATCGACTTGTAGAAAAATGAAAGACACTGATTCTCAAGAAGAGATTGAAGAAGCTTTCAAGGTATTTGACAAGGACGGTAATGGATACATCTCTGCTGCTGAATTACGTCATGTCATGACTTCACTTGGTGAAAAAATGAGTGAAGAAGAAGTTGACGAAATGATTCGTGAGGCTGATGTAGACGGTGATGGTCAAATTAATTATCAAGAATTTGTTAAAATGATGGTAACAAAATGATATTCTTATTCTTATTGACACTCATTACTGTTATTAGATGTCTAAATAAACCTTTAATAAAAATTGTATGTTGCTTAATATAGCTTTATTAAATTGTATTCAATCTCATTGCTTTCACAAAGTCTTTTTCATCTGTAGTCGATCTATAATGAATACCACTTGGCTATATAGGACAGTGTGAGTCAAGTACCAAACACTGTACAGACACTTACCAAAATGAGTAAATCTCCTTGACTTAACGCAATACGAATCCAAGTATGGTCATGATCGCGTACATCAAAGTAACCAGAACCATCTAAAATATACCTTGCTTCTTCACCTTCCATGACCTGTCTGTGTGTCATTTTCAATTAGTCTAATCAAACTCAGTTCATTCCCCCTTCTTTTCCACTTACTCTGTAAAGAACTCTTGAAGTTTATGCTCATACACAGAACCAAAGGCATCGGGTGATAGCTCAATCTAGTCATCATCAGCATCCGTACTCTCTAGATCTTTACACTTACAGTCTGTCTGTGGTTATAACCTCTCTTTCTCGCAATTTCCTCTGTCCTGTCCAAGCCATCTCCTTTCACTTTCCAATACAACACACCAAACTCGGCCAGGTCAGCCTCTGATTTCTCCAAGCCAGTGTCGTGAGGTGCTCTTTGATCTTCTTTGGTTTCAGTATCATAAACGTATGCTCTCATGGTGAGTACAAGCGGAATGAAATGCAAAAATAATAGAATCAGGTACAATGATTTCATAACTTTTTTTTTTCTGATTCGATCACAGCCAAAAAAGGAGGATTCACCTTTTATACTTTCAAGACCTCATAGAATAATCATGATATCATTCTTCAGCCCCCCCTCCCCTACTCTCTCTCTTTTCCATTTGACCAAGCTTGATAAGCCCTTAGGGGTAGTACGGAAATGACAAAAGGAGAAAAGAGGAAAAATAAAATAGCCTGAATAGAGTATATGTTCATTTCAAATTTGTCATTCAAATTATCATTCACCACCCCACATTTCTTGTCGCGTCCAAAACCTTTCTTTCTTTCTCTGGACTAGAAACAGCTAGACACATGTTTCAGATTATTTTAAAATCACTTGAAACTCCTAAACAAAAATACCTTGTTTTTCTATTTCCCAGTGTGAACATGTTACGTTTTAGTGCAGGTCAAATCATTTGACACACTTCTTTCGTGAAGGATGAGCAAGGGACTTTCGAGACAATCTGCGTTTGGTCTTCTTGAGCAGCAAGGATAGAATCGGTTGAAGAATCAGCTGTAAAGTCGGAACGGAATTTCCCGCCGTGTTTCTATAAAGAATGCTTGACGAAAAAGCAGTGGTCTGTGTGTTTATGTTTTCAGTGACCCTTCTCAAAGGACTGGGTCTTGTTCTTGGACTTTTCTAAAGCTTAACAAAGCATGTTGTATATTTGCATTCTTTTTAAAACGCACACAAGCCGCGTTGGCTGCTTCACAGGACGAATGAATCATGTCGCATTCTGCTCACAGGGACATCTCGGAAAATGCTAATTTTACGTGTCCAATATTTAAAGAGAGAGAGATACGTAGAACAAGACAGGTGACAGATATTGAAAGCTGTTTTGTTTTCTAGAATTTTATTTTCATTTAAAACAGGATTAAAAAGATTTTAATTCTTGTGTCAGACCGGTTGTTTAGGAATACAAGTGAATCCATTGGTCACACACGTGTTGCGTTTGAAACAATATCCGAAAATAACGGTAGCTTATTTATACAAAGAGTATCCATGTAGGCCAATAATATTTCATTTGTATTAAAGTAAGAAGCAAAAGGGAAGATACATTTATACAAGAGCAGTGGCATTGCAGAGTTGGAATGAATCTTGTAAAATCGTTTGAGGTGTTTTATATTTCAAATAAACTTTTTATATCGGCTGGCATAATGGATTTTCAAAAAAAAAAAAAAAAAAAAAAAAAGGTGTTATGAAGAGATCGTTCAAAAGAGAAATAACTAAAAGTTAGCAAAGACAAGAGGATTTGGTACTTTGGGCGCTGCCTACTTTTTAGGTTCATTTAACGAGATCCTAGTTCCTCTCCATCAGAAAGAGTCTGTGTTGTTGGCGCTGTTGTCCTTACTACCTTTCAAATGGATGTCTGCCGCATCAAGAATGACTTTCTATAGCTTTGATCTGAACGCTTGACTGTCTGCCTTCATTTTTCCAATACGTACCTTGAATGTGAATCCCACTTCAATGGCACCACACAAGTCTTGCTATGTGGCTTTTTACTCGGAATGGCTGCAGCAGCCCTCCTAACATCTACCTATAGACCACTTACCACTCGTTTAGATCAACATCATCGTGGTTTTGTTTCTTATCCATCGGTCATAGTTGAAAGACAAGTTTTGACTTTGTTCATCAAAAGCAACTTACCCATGAGTTGCAAGGCAGGCATGACCATCAGCCCCCCCCTTTTGACAGGCTCTCCTTTACCAAAAGAGGGAAGGCCTGAAATCGATTTGGATTAAAACATGGGTGTTGTCTCCAGAGGTTTTTATAATGGACACAAATGCTCCTGTTGACCTCCTGATCCGCCTCCTTCTTTTGGCTTGAAAGCGTGACTTTGGTGAGACAAAGGTCAAAATGACGATCTGAGCCATCTAGAAAAGCCCCTGATAGAGTCGTCCTTCAAGGATAGTTGACAGTGGATAAAGACTGCTACGTGTAACCCAAATCTGTGTGTCTGAAACGATTTCTCAAGCATAAGTCTCCCTCTTTAGACCCCACTTCGGCTCCGGTGATATCCCGGCCCTTTTGAAACCTATCGCTGTGAGATTGGATGAATTCCAAACGAGATCAACTTGGAAAGAGTAGGATTTTTATTCAAGCGTTCGGATGTCATGCGACGTTGTTGGGATGGACCCATCTTTGAATATTTGCTTGTCAACTTTATTCTAATAGAAAAGGCCTTAGATCGAGCTTGCTCAGACTTGAATCGAATTTCAACCATAGCCTCTTGGATCTGTATTCGCTGATGTGTCAAGAACCCTTCATGTCCCCAATTTGTGTTTCCATTTCCTTGTAAGCCCCAGTATGATGGACAGTGGCATTTTTTTTTGGGTTGGATGATACTATAGTTCTGTCAAAATTTGCTGCACAACACCCAATTGTTTTGCTCACAAGAATCTATTGTGAACGTGATGCGTAAAGTAATTTTGGGCACTGGTCAATAGGTCATGTCACTACATTTGTTGATTTGTTTAAATGACCTTGAGATTGTTACCATGGGCTATAATGATACTCCAGTTGAGGTCTTCACCAGGGGATATGATGTAAAAAGTTTGCCTGTTATCTTTGCCAGTTTATTCCAAAAGCTTGATTCAAGCATTGGATGAACAAAAAAAAAAAGTAACAACACTGATATGCTTAAATCATTTGCATAGTGGATTTTGTTTGACTTACTAAAGCATACCATCCATTGTGTAGTTTCTGCATTTTATCGCTGGCGTGGGCGATGCATGCGTACCCCATCCTTGGTGTTATCTGCAGCTGATTTCAAGCCACGAGATATTTACTGTTCTTTTCGTGTTTGTGTATTTGAGCCAACTAAAGGTGCCTTGTATTGATCACATAAACAGAAGCTCTTCTTGAGCAAAATACAGCCTCATGCAGCACTCACCTCTTGCTTCTAGTGCTCAATAACTGACTTCCCTGTCCCCCTAACATCAGCCGGTAGGCTTTCAAACACTGCTGACAAGGTGCCCAATACCTTACTCGACAAAGCGTCTTGGGTTGTCCTAGGTTCCTTCTCTTGTATCATGTTTTATCATTCCCTATCAACGGATTTTAAACTCTGTGTTTCTTGGTTTTGCTAGTTTTGTATCCTGCAAATACAGCGATCGTGCCCACTTTTTCATCCGTTTGTTACTTGTCCCGGGCCATATCGATATGATCCCATCGGAAAGAACGAGAAAGCTGCTCCGACAATGATTTATGGGTTTAGAAAAAAAGTAGCTTTTTTCATATGCAGAAAGGCGTCTATTCCTTTTTTTTTTTCTTTTTATTTTTAATAGACAATAGACATGGCACCTAAATTTGGAGGAGCACCTAAATGTCCACGTTGTGAGAAATGTAAGAAATAATTTAAAGTTTATTTTTTGCTTTGTTTTTGACACTTGCTTAGCTGTTTATATGGCAGAACAGGTACCTTTTGATTGTTTTTTAAGAAAAAAAAATTTTGACGACAAATGAATAGGTCCTTGGTCCCGGAGGACCTTGGCATAACTATTGTCTTACGTGCAAAGTAAATGGATGAAAAAAAAGGTGTAATGCTTGTTATTGAAAAAGCGTAATTTAGGAATGCAACAAAAGACTTGATTCAACTACTTTGACAGAGAAAGAGAATGAAGTAAATGACATTTTCTGGAATATTCTTCAACTAATTTGCTGTAGGCTTATTGTAAAGTATGTTATAATCGTAAATGGGGACCTAAAGGATACGGATTTGGTAAAATTCAAAAAAAAAAATAAGTGTTTTATTGACAATCTTCAATAGCCAGTGGAGCTGCCTTTTTGAGTACAGAAAGCAAATTACCAAGTGAAATTTTACAGGAACAACAGTTGAGCCCTAAACCTAGCTTACCACCTCGCCCAGCTCAACCAGTCATTCCTCCTAAACCAGATATCGGTCCTCAAATAGAAAAAACAAACGAAGAGAACATGACCTCATTCTGGTCTAAACCTTCCTCAGGAGGATACACTCGAAATCATACAAGTTATGTACCACGTAAACTCAATTTTTCATCACAAAGCGACATTTGCACTGGGTGTAAAAAGCCTGTTTATGCAGCAGAGTTGGCATTGGGTGCAGGAAACAAGTATCACAAGGCTTGTTTAAAGTGCTGTCAATGTAGTAAAAGACTGGATTCGACCAATATGGTAGATCGTGATTTTGACTTGTATTGTAGAGGGTGTTATTCAAAAGCATTTGGTCCAAAGGTAAAATATTCAATCAGCATACTCTTTTACTTAATCATACTAGGGATACGGTTATGGTAATTTACTAACACCAGAAGGTACAACACGTTAAAAGACGATGTAATTTAATAAATTATGTAATTGCATGAAATCAGCATGACGTTTTTTTTCTTATTGTATTCAAATTTCCTTTTTGGAAAGCGTTCATTTTACCTATAAATATTTGCCCTTTTTTTTTTTCACTGCTCTTTTTATATCATTAAATAAGAAAAATGTCCTCTACTCCCTCAAGATCCGATGCTAAAAAAGACCAATTTGTTGGTAATGTAAAAGAAACGGTGGGTAATGCCGTTGGTAATGAATCTCTCGAAAATAAGGGGCACGCTCAAAATACCTCTGGAAAAGTACAAGAAAGTGCAGCCAATCTTACTGGCTATGTTCAAGGTTTAGTGGATCAAGCCAGCGGTGCCGTGATGGGTGCAGTAAATTCATTGACTGGTAACACTACAGATGAAGCAGGAAACAAAGTTCAACAAAAGAAGGGTGAAGCTCAAAAGGAATTCAACAAGTAATTGTTTACTTTAAACCTTTACTTTTTATTTTATTATATTTACATCTTTAAAATCTAATAAAAAAGAACTTTTTACGATAATCTAACACATTGGTATATAAATAAAGTGGGTGGGCGAGGAAGTATCAAGATATTCCAAGTGATCGTTTACTGAACTCATAGACAGCATAACTAATACTGACAGACGGAACAACCTTAAACAAAGTAGGACCTAACCCCTTATAAAATCCTCTAACACCATCCGCTTGAAATGTCTTTTTGGCTGCATCCCAAGCGGATGTATATCGATATGGATGGGCTGGTGTACCTTGTGCTTGGAGTCTAGAGAACATGACATTGTCAGTATTATATTGGATACTATCATAGGATGATTTACCTTGTTCTAATCATACTGAGGGGATAAACGCTTGTCGCACCTATTGATCCACTCACCATTCCACATGCCCAAAGAACCAACACACTCGGCGGTTTACCTTGCCCATGTTCATCTCTTTGTGCATTCATGTACTGAAGGTATGTCACCTTGAGCGTTTCATAAATCCCCATATCCAACGCCTGATAAGGAAACACACCCATCAAGCTCACCGTCAGTCCAGGCCAAAATCCCAAGAGTCCACGCGTCCTATAAAGTGATTTCGCTGTATGGGCAATGATAAACTTTTGAGGTGTCGCTTTGACATCATGCAATCTTTTTTCCTGAATCGCGCTGGATGACATAATTCTCGTCTTCAGTGTCTCGAGTGGATAAATACAGAATTGAGCACACAGACCGGCCACGCCGCCTGCCACAAATCGAGCGCCCACAGGCATATCGTTCTTGTCTTCTGAATGAGTCAATTCGGCCAAGATGGATTTAGCTGTTTCAAACACATAAAATTTGATGGCTGATTCGGGCACTACCTTGATCACGTTCAATCCGTTACCAACAAAGAAGGCGCGAAACCCACCTTGATGATAAATGTTTTTTAGACCGTGGATGATGGCAGATTGTTGATTTGAACATCCGGTTTGTGTAATCAAGTAGACCTTCAATCGATCAAAGGGAGCAGTACATGTTCTAGAGACAGCACCTGCCACACCACCTGCTGCTAAATATTTATAGGCATTGGTAGCTGCTTCGTCTGTATGAGGAATGACTACTTCTGCATCATGCGTGAGTTGTGTGGATGATTGATAGTATTGATAGACTTCCATAAGTGTTGTTTCACGCGGTAGTAACTATAAAGAATCATTTTGTTTTAGTTTCAATCTTAAATCACCGCATCTTTTACCAGCAAGAAATCTCTCCAATCTTGAAAGTCAATATACCCGTTCCCCTCTATCATAGCCCATTGTTATTCATCTTGTACGTAGACAATTCTTATTTAATAATACCCGTGTCAATACACTGAACAAATTCAGTGATATCATCGTTTGTAACGTGAATTCCTGCTGCTTCTAAAGCAGTTTGCAAATCTTTGGGTCTTAACTTGAAATCACTCGATTGATTAATCTCTGAAAATAATGACCAAAGTTCCTTCTCCTTTTCCAACACATAACTTCTAAACTCTTGAAAATAAATCACTCCATCATGCGCCGTATCACACTTGGCAAGCAAATCAGTCACATAGCGAGTATGAGCAGGTAAGTGAGTGAGTTTAAGGAACCCTCCGAGTACATCGTCCGCATCCAAGTAGCCTCTTTTCTTACAATCCAATGATTCGAATAAACTCTTTATTCGAGCTTCTCTTTCACTTTCTTTTTCATCGTAGTAAGGATGGGATGGCATAGACTTCATTTAATTCATGTAAAAGTAAGTTTTTTGGTCTAATATCTTTCTTTCTCTAAAAGCGATTGAAAGAAGTTGCTCTAATTCTATATGCGTAAAAAGAACAAGAGAGAAAAAAAAAAGAAACAAGAAAATTTTTTGAAAAGAAAACGGATTTCAAAAATAGTGCATTTCTTTAATTTTTTTTTCTTTTTTAATGTTTATTAAAACTCATCAAAGAATATGAGGATTAAAAGCAATACAAGTGTATGAACTGTGAGCTTTTCATCACTTTCTATAGATTTTTGCTTTATTTTGAAGTTCTCGCTAGGCACCACAATAGCAAGCAACTCCAAGAACTGCAGGCACATTTAGCTGCTGTCTGTGCTGAGATATACATATTATAACAAGCGAATGCTCTCTTGCAGAAACAACTTGCTCCAAAACCTTTGGCCACAGACATCCCACCTTCCCCAATTGGACATACCACATCGTCAAATGTTTTCCCTGCCTCTTCTCTGCTTAAGTTTGTTAAACCTAAGTGAGACACTTCCCAACCTACGTCACCAGTTCATTTCGGGCAAAGGCTTTCTTCTCATTCCTTTAACTAGTGTATTTTATACCTAACCCATTATCTGATCATCCCACATCATCTTACCTTTGATCCCAAAAGAATTTTTAGCTTCCCTCCTCCTTTTTTTTTTTATCTGCCTCAGGCGAAAGCGATATATACATTGAATTTTATGCGCTTAAATGAGGTTATGTTAAATAAGATTTTCTGCCTAAACATAGAAATAATCCAGCGTTTTTTTTTTTTCTTCACCTGTAAAAAAAAAGTCTTCACTTTTATTACTTGAAAATTGATAATGGGAGTCATTACTGTCTTTTCTTCATTTGTAGTAATTGATATTCATTTAAATTGTAATTGGCTTATAAAAAAGCTTTAATTTAAAAAGAAAAAGGGTCTATTATGTATGATTCTTTGTAATAGTCCTTTTTTTATTGTAGAAAAGAGACTTAATTGTGTGTTGATTGTTCTAGGTTCAAAGAACTTGCAATTAATGCAAAATTCTCCCTAACTAAACACAACCCCTTCTTTCTCTTTGTTCATTATAAAAAGGTTAAATTAAAGTAAAAATTTGGTTTTAATTGTATGTGTTGTATTTTACAAGTCCAAGCTTAGTTTTACATAATTAATTGATGGATAACAACTCGCACATTTGAGTAAATGTGTAGATTATTGTTTAAAATGTAGTAAAATACCGATTCATAATCCGACACCTTTTTTTTTTTTATTTAGTTTTTTTGCATGATACAACACTTCGGTCTTTTTTTTTCCTTTTTTTTTTATTATTTCATTAAATAATGGATTCCAACCATGAGTTTAATTCACTTGACTATACAAATGATCCTTGGATAGAGAACAGCACCCATACAACAAGTGATGAACAAAATATTTCAAGTAAATAAGAAAGTGTTTATGCAAAAAACACAAATAAAAATTCTCCTTTTTCTTGAATAGTTGACAATGTACCAGAGAGCTACAAGAGAATTTACAATGAATTAAAGATAGAATACGACAAGATTGAACCGAAATATTTAGAAACCATGTTGAAGTTATCTGGCTTAACTTGCTCTATTCAACAAGACATTCTCAATTTGATTCATTTAAATAATAATCCGCTCTTTGTCACACAGAACACATTCAATCTATTTCTTGCCTTGGTTGCCCTTGCACAAGCTGATATGGGTAAGCTACTAGATAAATAGATGAACTTACAACTCATAGTACCCTGTAGATGTATCATTAGAATCAGTCAGTAAACATAGAAACAGTTACGTGTATATACATCATTTATATTAGAGCTAACAACAATATGACAACAATAGATTTACCAACTCCTTCCTTTCATGAACCAGTAGAGTCCATACCATCACCACCGCAAACACCACACGACATACAGCAAAACAATATCAATCAGTGGCTATCCAATCTGGACACTGTCACCGTCTCTCGTGCGCCCGAACGGGAGGGTAATTTCTTATTTGGCCATATCAACTATCACGTACAAAGTGAAAAATGGGGTACGAGAGTGTTGAGAAGATTTAGTGATTTCTGGTGGCTGTGGGAAGTATTACTGAAACGATTTCCATTTCGATTGATTCCACATTTGCCACCCAAACAATTTACTGCAAGTAGGCACACTCTGCACTCTACACGTTTCGCCCACTGACTGTTCTAGTAGGAACAGAGACGTTTGAAGAAAATAGACGAAGGGGACTTGAAAGGTTTATAAACACAATCGCTAGGCATCCAGTGCTCGGTAAAGATGATATCGTCAAGATATTCATGAGCCATCCTTCATCCATCAGCTCATGGAAGATGGCTCACCCTCAGTTATCTTTGGACGATGAATTTATCAGAACAAAGCATGATATTAATCAATTAGAAAAGATGGTGCCCTTGGATTGGGAAGATCGGGTCAGGAGGATGAAGAAGAGGTCAGATCGGTTCATTCATCAATACGATAGCATGTTGAGCGTTATACGTCATATGATTAAGTTTAAAAAGGCACTTGGGACAGACTATATTCGATACAGTATGACTATAAAGTACATGCGTTCAAGTGTACACAAGTAGATATTTTACTTACTATTTATTAGTAATCTCGTCGAATTAGACAAAGACTGTCCTTTTCACCGTTGTCAAGGTTGCCCTCGATTAGCAAAAGGCCAGTCTCAGATAGCGAAATCAATGCAACAAGCAGGTATGATGCTCAATCGAGAGGTAAAATTCCTTTAATCAGCCATAGCCCAATGTCTTATACCTATCCATAGGCAATGGCCATAGCTGATGATGTAATGGAAAACTTGATACAGCAAAGAGACTTGTTTGAATCATTCAAGGTAACCACTATGATCTTGTTACTCCTCTAGCTTACACTTTTTCATTAGGAACTAACAGAGAGAAAAGAGAGCAATTGGACTTTGGTTTCAAATGAATCATTAGCACGTCAAATTATGAAATATAGACCACTTCAAGATACCCCAGCCCTTAATCTACTACAACAACGACAAATATTCATTAAATACTGTATCCTTTCTGAGCTTTCCCTTTTACATAAAATGCAGGCTAATATCTCTGTCATGTATAGCAATTATGTAAAAGATGAATTCATTTACGCAAAACAATGGACTGATCACTGGAATCAATTACAGCCATTTATAAACCAATTACCAAATACGTATAATGATTTTCTTTGAAACAAACTGTATATAAAGATTCTCTTTTTATTTTATACATTTTTTATACTCCTTTTTTTATAAGAAAACTTAGTAGAAACCCTTGGTGTGGTTTTCACAGATGTCACGGAGCTTAGCTTCGAGTTCCTTGGAGATGACACCCTTGGAACGAATTTCTTCAAGGACATCGTTGTGTTCAGAGTGGACGTGGCTAATGAAGTCCTTTTCCCATTCAGTGACCTTGTTGACGGGAACCTTATCAAGGAAACCGTTAACACCAGCAAAGATGATGGGAACTTGAGCTTGGATAGACAAGGGAGTGTATTGGGGTTGCTTCAACAATTCAGTCAAACGAGCACCACGGTTCAACAAGAATTGAGTGGAGGCATCCAAATCAGAACCGAATTGGGCAAAGGCAGCAACTTCACGGTATTGGGCCAAGAAGAGCTTCATGGAACCAGCAACTTGCTTCATGGCCTTGGTTTGAGCGGCGGAACCGACACGAGAGACGGAAAGACCGACGTTAATGGCAGGACGGATACCCTTGAAGAAGAGTTCGGCTTCCAAGAAAATTTGACCATCAGTAATGGAAATGACGTTGGTAGGAATATAAGCAGAGACATCACCACCTTGGGTTTCAATGATGGGAAGAGCAGTCATAGAACCGTAACCAAAGTTCTTGTTCATCTTGGCAGCACGTTCCAAAAGACGAGAGTGGAGGTAGAAAACATCACCAGGGTAGGCTTCACGACCGGGAGGACGACGAAGCAAGAGAGACATTTGACGGTAAGCAACGGCTTGCTTGGACAAATCGTCATAGATGATCAAAGAGTGGCGACCGTTATCACGGAACCATTCACCAAAGGCGGCACCAGAGAAAGGAGCAAGATATTGAAGGGGAGCGGCTTCAGAAGCAGTAGCAGCAACGACGGTAGTGTATTTCATGGCATCTATTGAGCGAATCAGACGACCTCTTCCTCCTCACTCATCACTTTTACTTACCGTTTTCTTCAAGAGTTCTGACAAGTTGAGCAACAGTAGAACGCTTTTGACCGACAGCAACATAGATACAGTACAACTTCTTGGCTTCATCAGAGCCGTTGTTCCAGTACTTTTGGTTCAAGATAGTGTCAAGAGCGACAGCAGTCTTACCAGTTTGACGATCACCAATAATCAATTCACGTTGACCACGACCGATGGGAACCATGGAGTCAACAGACTTGATACCAGTTTGCATAGGTTCGTTGACAGAGTGACGAGGCAAGATACCAGGAGCCTTGACTTGGACACGAGAGCGACCAACGGTTTCAAGGGGACCCTTACCGTCAATGGGGTTACCAAGGGCATCGACAACACGACCAAGGACACCAGGACCGACGGGAACGTCGACAATGGCACCAGTACGCTTGACAGTGTCACCTTCCTTGATCAAACGATCGTTACCGAAAACGACAATACCAACATTGTCAGCTTCCAAGTTAAGAGCCATACCCTATATACACCGTAAGCTACTTTCTTTTTACCTTTTTTTTTCTTTACCTTGAGACCACTGGAGAACTCAACCATTTCTTCGGCTTGACAGTTCTTTAAACCATAAACACGAGCAATACCGTCACCAATGGACAAGACACGACCGGTTTCTTGAAGATCAGCTTCAGAGCTAGAACCCAAAATGCGTTGTTCGAGGATAGAAGAAACTTCAGAAGTAGAAGGCTTAGCAGTGGCATAGCTACGGGCAGCAGTAGCAACAGCACCGAGGTTAAGACGGGCCTAAATAAGAAAGTTAGTACTGGTCATTTTAAAACAAAAAGCGTTGTTTCTTTCTTTCTCTCCCTCAATCTCGTTGTTCTCCTCTTCTTTTCCTCTCTTTTTTTGTTGAAATATTTCTCGTCCAAGCAAGTTTTGTTACAGTTGTGTTACTCTATCACAGTATCCACATTATATTCACGTTTTTTTTTTTTACAGTATCAATCGACAATTGAGAACGAGATCAAGAAAAGAAAAACGCCTATTATTGGTTTCTTACAGCTGAAGTCAAGCTACGACGAGCTAAAGGACTGGCAATACGAGCAACGTTTCTAAGCATTGTTGTATACTGGGTGGGTTTAGTAAAGAAAGAAGTAAAAAAAATAATTGGGAAAATTTTTTTAGTCACTCTACTGAGTCTCTGCACCCAGGGAAATTTTTGAAAGGGGGTACTTCTCAAGCGAATTTTTTACGTCACTCATCGCTATGTCATCACTATGATCGGTGTTGGAATAGAAGGCGGTAGATGAAAATTAATTACTTTTATGACAGAAGGAAGAGTGTCTGTTTCTTTATCACACTGAAAAAAAGAAAAAGAAATGAATGCTTCAAAAACACTTGTGGTCGACAACGGTACTGGTGTAAAGTCTTATATATAATATGAACATTCTGAAAAAGCTTAAATGAATAATCTTCTGTTCATTAACTCGTTTCCATCTTTTTATAGTTTGTAAAGTGCGGTTATGCAGGTTCTAATTTCCCTGAACACGTATTTCCCAGTGTTGTCGGTCGACCTATTTTACGTGCTGAAGAACAAGTTGGTAACTTGGAAGTGAAAGACGTTATGGTGGGTGATGAAGCTGCTCAACTTCGAAATATTCTTCAAATGTCATATCCGATGGAGAATGGTATTATTCGTAACTGGGAAGATATGCGTCACTTGTGGAACTATACATTTGATGAAAAGTTAAAGGTCGACCCTAGAGACTCCAAGATATTGCTGACTGAAGCGCCTATGAACCCTAAACAGAATAGAGAACAGATGGCACAAATCATGTTTGAAGAATATGGATTTCAGGGGATTTATGTAGCTATCCAAGCTGTGTTGACTCTTTTTGCTCAAGGTATGCTTTATATGTGAGTGAGAGAGAATACGAAAAAGATTAACAAACGATGATAGGGCTGATGTCTGGTGTGGTGGTTGACTCTGGAGACGGTGTGACGCACATTGTAAGAGAAAGAGGAAAGAGACAATCGAGGAAAGTAGGGGGCTTATAGGTTTTTGCATTAGGTACCTGTTTATCAAGGTTACGCACCCGCCAACCTGACTCGTCGTTTAGATGTTGCAGGTCGTCATGTTACTAGATATTTAATCAAGTTATTACTCCATAGAGGATATGCATTTAATCGTACCGCTGATTTTGAAACTATCCGCCAAGTGAAGGAGAAGCTTTGTTATGTGAGGTATACTTTACCATGTGTCATACGTACACGACAGCTAACTCTTCTTCAAAAAAGTTACGATCTTGAATTAGATCAAAAACTGGGTAATGAAACTACTACATTAGTAGAAAGCTACGAGGTTTGTTTCTATATAAACACATGCGTATCTTTGTCACTTACATCTATCCAAGCTTCCCGATGGACGTATTATCAAGGTGGGATCAGAGCGTTTCGAAGCACCCGAATGCTTATTCCAACCAAACTTGATTGATGTTGAAGCTCCAGGCATGGCAGGTAAAAAAAGAAAGCAACTACCATTCACATAAAAAGAGCTCACTATTTTTGTGAAATCTAGAAATGCTGTTCAATACCATTCAATCAGCAGACATTGATATCCGTGCAGATCTTTATAAACACATTGTACTCTCTGGTGGATCTACTATGTATCCTGGTCTACCCAGTCGTTTAGAAAAGGAAATGAAACAACTTTATCTTACAAACGTACTGGAAGGAGATGCAAGCAGATTAAGTGTAAGCCAAGACAAGTTGCGATTGTAAGCAAAATCTGAATAATTTTATTATAGAAATTCAAAATTCGTATCGAGGATCCTCCTCGACGTAAGCATATGGTATACCTTGGTGGTGCAGTACTTGCTGATATTATGAAGGATAAAGAATCATGGTGGGTTACTAAACAAGAATGGGAAGAATCAGGATCTCGTGCATTAGATAAAATGGGTGTATTGGGTTCAACTTCATAAAATGTCGTCAGTCTTTTTTAAATGTTGCCAATAAAAAGTTTTGACAACAAACGAGTAGGATATATACCCTCTCTCTCTCTTTTTTTTTTCACTTGACTATATAAGCTTTTTTATATATAAAATTAAAAAATGTCTGGTAAACCATCCAAGCCTCCTGCTCCTAATCCCTATCCTCCTCCACCAAGAAAATGAAGCAAGAGATAGTGTTGTCTGTCAGAAATGAACCAAAGCAATTTAAACTGGCTCTCATGTTCTTTATTGTTCTTGTCAATAAAAAAATGGTTCATTATACAAATTTTGGTTTATGTAATTATTGTTGTTATATTATTATTATTACTATTATTACTAAGGCTATTACTACTACTATTACTATTATTCAATAAACATACATAGTAAAAAAAAAAAAAAAAAAAAAAGGAAAAAAAAAAATTAAAACTAATCATCATCATCAGAACCAGAGTCTCCTTCATGATAAAGAGTAACTATACAAAAATAGAATATTATCAGACATTGCACTTACATCAAGTCAATCCTCACACTTACTTGAATTGAATTTTTCAAAGGGATTCGAATGATCAGACTTGAGTGTGACAAGCAAATTATCAGATTCAAGATCAAAACTGTTATTCTCTTGAGGCATTTTTCTGAAATTAATTGCATCTATTCCATTGGGCTTTTCAACCAGTGGCTTGATAGGTGGTGTACAGTGTCGAAGTAGAGCAAAGTTGATGTTTTTAAAGAATGGGTGTGCCTTGATATCGGACGCACCGGCTCTTGAGCCCAACCGCTTGAGCTCTTCCTTGTGTAATAATTTTCGAATCAAATTCTTTCCTTGGTTGGAGATGTGTGTCTTGTAAGGCATGGGTTGTTCACTGAATTGGACATCGCAGTGAAGTATACGTGAAAATGTTTCATTACGTCCAGACCCTTTGAATGGCGTCTTTCCAAACTGTTGAAGTAAGAAAATGAATCAATGGGCTTTTCTTTTTTCTTCTTCTTCTTTTTACCATCATCTCATATATTAAAATACCCAATGTCCACCAATCAACTGCACTTGTATGCCCACAGCCTTTGATGACTTCAGGTGCGATATATTCTAATAATAGATGTAGGTTACTTTTCACCTTTTTCCTGTCTTTCTTTCCTTGTATTACCTTCTGTACCAACAAAACTATTCGTTCGGAGGTTGTTGACGCAACTTTTTGTGTCAATAGAAGGCGGCTAAATGTGATTTGTTAGCAAGTACTATTGCAATTGTCAAACACTTACTGTGTGAGGTGAAGTGGATTTAATAATTGAAGGTTTTCCAGGTGGATGAGAGCCTTTACTTAAATCAAAATCAGTCAACATGATGTGCCCACTTTGATGTAAAAGAATATCTATTAAGGAGGTTAAACATTCATCGTTACACATAAATTACTTGGACTTTATTTTTACTTTCTGGCTTAAGATCTCTGTAAATATGTCCTTGAAGGTGTAAGTATTCCAAAGCAGCAGTAACTTCAGCAGCATAAAATTTTGCACCTTCTTCACTTAAACATTTTCCAGGTCTTAATTGAAGTGCTAATATAAGGTTATTAACATGCAAACCAGTTATTGATTTTTTTTTCTTTTTTTACGTACCTCGGAAGAATTCACCGCCCAAGCAATATTCCATAACAAAGTAAAGATAATCTTGACTTTGAAAAGAATGATAAAGGGTGACAATGAATGGATGGTTTGATATAGTTAATATTTCTTGTTCTGCTAAAGCTCTTTTTATTTTGTTTCTTCTAATCATTTCTTTCTTGGACAAGACTAACGATAATAAATGAGTTGGATTCTTTTTTATGTATATAATTATCATCAACCTTTCATGGCATATAGTTTATCTGTTTCTTTTTGTTTCACCATATACACTTTGCCTACGTCTCCTTTTCCAAGCATCCTGATCTTTACAAAGCTAGAAGGCCCTACTTCCAAATTTTTCACTTTAATACTGCTACTTGAATAAGTTCTTCGGCATGTTCTACGTAGTTTATAAAGCGGTGAAGCTGGTTCTGTGATAAGTGAAGGTATGGATATGGTTGATATATTATTTTTGCTGTGATTGTTGTCTTTATTTAATAACTTGGGAGCAGAAGCAACACGGCGAATAGTATTTGTCAGTTCACTTTGTTCTTTTTTTGCTGTTGAAAACCAAGAGTTACTTTTAAAACCCTTTTGTGAAGTTGTATCAAAGTCATTTGGTACTGAAAAAGCTGGAGTTGGATTAAAGAATGATTTAATTCTCGTCGTCATTGGGCTGCTATTGTAAGATGGTGGAGGAGCTGAAATAATAGTAGTATCACTATAGTTATTGGTGGCCGTCATGTTTCATGTATTTCTTCTATTCTAAAATACAACAGCAGACCCTTTATTCCTCTCTCTTTCTCACACTTTCTATTTTAAGCAAGTATTTTTATGTATGTACACACAAACACACACACACAAAAACTGTGGAGCAGAAAAGAGAGAGAGATATAAAAATTATTAAAATGCGGTCAATAAATGTTTATGTAGATTCGATCATGATTGGCTCTATTAAGAAATTTTCATTTTTACTGCCAATGGTTTGTTTTAGTAAGGTTTTTATTTCTCCTTTTAAGAATAATCTAATCATTCCACATCAAATGCGTTTCTGAATTGGGGAGAAAAAGAGTGAAATAGAGAGAGAGGGAAGGGGTGGATTACATATAAATTCTTTCTATTTTACTTTTTTAGAGATTGAGTTTGCAGACTCAGAAATAACTGGACGGAAATAAAAAAAAAAACAGTGTTGGATATTGTATTTAACTAAAAAATTAGAGAAGCAGGCTAGCTCATTTGAAACAATGAATTTGAGAAGGAAAAGAATGTGTGCATACAAAGGAATAAACATTAACTTCATAATTGTTGAATTCTTTTTTTTTAAAAAAAAAAGATGAGAAAAAGGCATTGCTTTGTTTTCTAAACATTAAAATCGTGATAGAGAATGGCAATGATATTGTTCAAATCCATGAAATAACAGTATCACATAATGATAACCATATACTTTAAACGTGACTGTTATACTAAAATGCAATTACTGTTGCGTTGTAACGTTTTGTGTTAGATAAAGACAGGAGGTTTATCAGAATGTTTATTCTTTTAAAATAAGCACAAAATGAATAGAAAGATTCAAGATAAAATACGGATTTATATCACCATAAATTAGAAAGGCTTAAATCTGCAAGGGGTTGGCTGTGAAAGTAATCGATCTAAACTATGAAGTACTGCCCCATCAGTTTAAGGGCTAATACATTAATATATGATCGGACATGTTTTTACACTAGTAGCATTTGAAGAAAACACTCACTGCATGTAGAGAACAATTTATATAAAGCATGCATAGTTGAAATAGGTACTCCCAACAAGCTTACTCTCGAATTGATAGGATTCATAACATTCTCCTTTTAGAAGCGAAATACATTTAGATCTGAGTTGTGAAAGGAGCAACTCATTCTGAATCCGATGCTTTTTTTTTAACGCTTGCTATTAAAGCTTCTAATAGAGAACAAGTATCAATGTTAGAAAGGTATTTTATTCTTCAAGGAGATATCATAGCTTAGAGCTTTGAGCATAGCAAGAATAAGAAGGATATTAAAGGCTTTTTAAATAATACATCGCCGAAAGCAATTTGATCTTTATCGATCCTAAGGATTGATTACAAAACTGTCTTGTAACCTCGAGACATTAAAGACAATTACAGTTTAATAAAATTAGAGAATACAAAACTAAGCAATCAAATAAATATAAAGAATAGTATAGCCTAGTTAAGGTTTGTGTATTGCTTTTACAATGCAATTTTGTAACAAGCAGCAAAATTAATTGGGTTGATTGTACAAGGACACAAGGGGAAAAAAAGTATTAAAGTAGAAGCAAGATGTCTACGATGGATCTTGTGCCACAAACCCCCAACTAATGTATTTTATGAATATAATCCAGCACAAGTGTAATGGCAAGAAAATTCATTCCAACGCATATAACAAGTATTATTTATAAAAGCCATTTATGAAAAAGAAGTTTGGCGGTCGAGGTCCACAGAAACTAATTATGTACTATATAGTAATTAACTTTCTTCAGCGTTACAAGTATTTAAGAATTGTTAAGTTTTAATTATGACTTTACTTAGTTTTCTTTTAAAATGGTAGTGTATCGTTGTAATACCAAATATACTTTTTATTATTATTTCCTGGTTCTTTCAAGAGGTTTAATGAGTCAGACATAAGCTAGTGTGTGTTGTATTTTATATTAAAAATCACTGGTTAATCAAGATTCGGGATACCTTTGTAATTGAGTTTGAGAATATATTATATAATCCAAGACCACCCAATTCTTTTAAAGGTATGAATGTTCCTTCCGTATCAATCATTATGAATTCCTAAACGGTACATTCATGACAAGTTAAAAATGGTTGTTTTATATTTTTGATATGCTTCATCTCTTGATTGCGTCCCCGCCCCGAATCCTATTGTTTTTTATTTAAGGCTACTATTATTAAATATTCAATACATTTCTTATGTAGATGCCTATAATGTCCTTTCTTCTTTGGTTATACGATTTTTAATATCAACAATCAGAATGATCAAAGATCCTTTTATGCTATAAATGAATAGTTTCCGTTATTGTTTTATGCAGATTTGGAAAAAATGTATCTGCTACTTTTATATATCTGTTTTCTGTATTCAAAGCAAGGCCTTTTGAGCTAAATAGTAATAGAAATTTGTGTTGAAAGAAAAGATGAGTTTGAAATTATTTTTTCCATGACTTTTGTGTTACAGTTAAACATATCAGGGAATCTTTGAATTTTTTTCTTTTTCTTTAATCTTCTCTTTTTTTCTCTTTTTTTCTGGCTTCACCTGAAAGGGCTCATACATAATAAAGACATTATTTTGCATGACCAGCATGAAAGCCTATAATAATTAATACGCATGCCTTTCTACCTCCATGTATTTATTGAAGATTCCATAAATGTTGAGGTGAGGATGCATGTGTACATTTTTATTTACATCAATGTTGTATATGTGAAATAAGCAATGGCTATAATAGAAGCCATGCCCAATAAAGAAGAAATAAAACCATTGTCTTTTTGAACAAGGAATGAGTGATATAAATGATTGTGATTTGATGTATGATTATTTTCTACACGGGATACAGGTTCGTGTGTCTATGATAGTTATATGTTTAGATGTTTGAATCATTTTAGTTTAAATAATTTACATGAATTATCTCGTCTTCTTCTAAAGGGTATTTTGCCTTGGTCAATTCAACATTTTGTACATTTCCAAAGAAGTCTGTCACTTTTACTTTGTCTAAGGGACGATGAAATAAATCTGAACGAATACCAGGATGAGAAGCAATTTTGGCAGGATCATATGTGCTAAACTGTTTCAATTTCCATGTTATTATCTTTTACTTCTTTAGTATTTCTACACAATTACCAAGTCCTGAAGAGTTTTGTCGCTTGTCATATCTATATTTTCTAAAAACTCCAAGTTATAGTAAGTATAACTATCAATGACTGCAACACCAATATCATGGTCCGTATGATGCTAATAATAATTAATATCTATAATCCCCTTTCTTTACTATTTTTATTTACCGAGTAGGAACTTTCATGTAATTCACTGCTTCCAGTAGCTAATATATTGGTTGAATTGATTTGACTGTACATCGTGTTTGCTTGACATGTATCAACCATAAACAAGATTTCATTATATCTTTTCTTTTCTGCCATTTGCTTGAACGCATCTGCCAAATCATACGCACTAATTTCCTCTGCATCTTGGAACTTTAAAAATTCATTGCCTCCATGTCCAGTCATGTAAACCAAGATGTTAGATCGATCGTCTGACAAGAGTCGTTTGGACCTTGGTGTATTGGGTGCCACACGACCTGTGAGCATACGTATAAAGTTTTCTACTGTCACTTCATAGCCGCGATAGTCTACTTCTACATTATCGCCGTAGAGGTCAAGATGACGAGCAGCATTATTGTAAACAGTAGCAGGATATCGATTGCGTGCATTACAAGATACATCGTCTGCAAGCATTAGGATGATGTTGGAGTCAGGAATACCTAGACGTTTAACTGTACGATAAATTGAAAGTGTGTTGGCAACATGTCGATAATTGAACCAAAAGCGGGAGGTGCATACCTGTGAAAATATTAGTAATTAAAATATTTTTCTGTGGGGGGTTTTTTTTTTACTAAAACAGCCCAGTTATTAGTATGTCCACTTTGACTAAAGAATCCTTCGATAGGTTCTTGCTGACAAAGAATAAAGGTAAAAAAGAAGAGTAACAATAGTAATCCTTTCATAAAATTTTGTACAGAAGAAGAAAAGAAAGAGAAATGATGATGAGAATACAATTATTTAAAAGTCAGAAGTTGTTCATGTTTTATGAGACCTCTTCTTTTTTTCAGTAAACATAATTCGTTTATTTATTTGATTATGTACTTGTCATATCAATTTTATATCTAGAATTATAGATATTATTGAATTGGACAACATGTATTCAAGCTTAAGGCAAAGCGCTTGTACGCAACAAATGACGTGGACTGGAGATATTTTATTTTCGGTCAACAATTCATCCACTATTGATGAATAGATAAAGCAACCAATATTAGATGTTACAAGGATTGCAGAATATCTGTCATTCAAATAGTCTGCTTTTTTAAAAGTTGGGTTATTCATTTTTCAATATGTGAGCACCTTTTAGCATCTATTCGTATTAAATCCAAGCACTTTGTATGCGCTTGCTCTACTTGGTTAGTATACAAGATAGTAAACTATCTTTTTCACCCCAGAAAATACAGTCTTGAAGTAAAACAAATGTCTGCAGATACTACGAAAGCAGCAATGCTGTTACCAAGGATAGTATCTTATCTCAGATGGAATGATTCACTTTTTTAAAAAGTTGAGCCATTTTTCTATTACTGCGTAACAAGCTGTCATCTCTCAACCGAGATCCTTCTTTTTACTCTAGGATAGCTTATCTATTAAAATTCCCAAGTATTCTAGACATTTTACATGTTCTTCTTGTGTGAACAGGTACGGAATATTGTCTTGACACGTCATGAAGGATTATCTTATTGGCTGTTACTTATTAAATATACAATCTCCGTTTATACCCAAAAATACAGGTGGAGAAGGCGCAAAGCCGTACTTTATTGTTTCAACTTTTTTTTTTCTTTTCATTTTTGGTCATCTCTTAAGTCAACTGAAAAAAAAGTGAAAGCAGCAAGTCTCTATCTTTTAAGTATGTAAAAACAAAGTTTAATTTTGCTTAGATTATCAAAAATTCATAGTTTTTCAATAGAATTATTAAAATAGAACTTATTTCAAGAAAAAATAAAAGGTTAGAATCAGCTTAAATTTTAAGTACATACGCGTACATGTACAGGTATTTAGTAACAAACTTGTAGTAGCGAATAAAAGAAAGACATCAATTGATTGAAACAAAAATGCAGATGCTTACAAAGGTACAAACAGAAACAAAAAATAGGGTGGACTCTTGCAGCATCATTTCTCATATTTCTCGACTTGAATAGTTTGAATCAAAAAGCAACCGTGTTAAAGGTATTGCTTTTCACCCTAAGCGTCCCTGGATTCTAGCCTCTTTACATAATGGCTGCATTCAACTTTGGGATTATCGAATGGGCACATTACTCGAACGTTTTGAAGAACATGATGGTAAATGAGTTGTCTCTTTTCTCTCGTTCTTTTGTTCTCATCATTTTTCTCTTTAGGACCTGTAAGAGGTATTTCATTCCATCCCACTCAACCTTTATTTGTCTCTGGTGGCGATGATTATAAGATCAAAGTTTGGAATTATAAGACCCGTCGTTGCTTATTTACATTGAACGGTCATCTCGACTATGTTCGTACCGTCTTTTTCCACCACGAGTTACCCTGGATTATCTCTGCTTCAGACGACCAAACCATTCGTATTTGGAACTGGCAATCAAGAACTTGTATTGCCATCTTGACAGGACATAACCATTATGTGATGTGTGCTCAATTTCATCCTAAGACAGACTTGATTGTATCAGCCTCAATGGATCAAACTGTTCGTGTATGGGATATTACAGGTAAAATAGACAATAATTGAAGAGAGCCAATAAATAACATTCTATACAGGTTTACGTAAAAAATCTCAAGCTCCAACTGCCATGTCCTTTGAAGACATCAATCGTGCTGGACCTGGCGGAGATATGTTTGGAACAACGGATGTGATGGTCAAGTATGTATTAGAAGGTCATGATCATGGTGTTAACTGGGCCTCTTTCCATCCTACTTTACCTTTAATCATTTCTGCTGGTGATGATCGTCAAGTGAAGCTTTGGAGAATGAATGGTAAAGAAAAAAGAAAACGGCAAAATGCAAAAAGTTGACTAAAAGGTTTTTTTTTCTATAGACACAAAAGCTTGGGAAGTTGACAGCTGTCGTGGCCACTACAATAATGTTTCTAGTGCCGTTTTTCATCCTCATCAAGATCTCATTTTGTCTGATAGTGAAGATAAAACCATTCGTGTATGGGACTTGACAAAACGTACAGCAGTAGCCACTTTCCGAAGAGATCACGATCGTTTCTGGGTTTTGACTTCTCATCCTGAACTCAACTTATTTGCTGCTGGTCATGATAGCGGTTTGATTGTATTTAAGCTTGAAAGAGAGCGTCCTGCTTTCCAAGTACACAACAATGAACTGTTCTATGTCAAGAATAATATCTTGCATATCCATGATTTCCCAAGCACAGCCAACCAAGAGGTAATGTCTGTTCGTAAGTTGGGCTCACAATTCGTTGCACCTCGCACATTGTCCTATAATCCTGCTGAACGTGCCGTCTTGTTGACCTCTCCTTATGAAGGTGGCGCCTATGAACTTTACCGTTTACCCAAAAATTTGAGTGGTAGCTTACAAGAGCCCTCGAATGACTCAATGAAGGGCACAGGCCACGCCGCTCTCTTCATTGCCCGCAACCGATTTGCAGTCTTTGATAAGGTGAACCAAACAATTGAAATCCGCGACCTTTCCAACAAGGAAACCAAATCATTCAAAACACCTGGTCAAGTCACTGATATCTTTTATGCTGGACCTAGTTCATTGTTGATGGCCACGCCTACCTCTGTTATCCTATTTGACATTCAACAGCGTCGTGCAATAGCTGAATTGGCAGTCTCATCTATCAAATATGTTGTTTGGTCAAATGATATGTCCATGGTTGCCTTGTTAAGTAAGCATACAATCACAATTGCTACCAAGGAGTTAAAGCAATCAAGTCAGATTCATGAAACAATCCGCATCAAGAGTGCTACTTGGGATGACGCCAGCGTTTTGATCTATTGTACATTGAACCACATCAAATATGCTCTGACGGAGGGCGATAATGGTATTGTCCGTACTCTTGATCAACCTGTTTATTTGACTCGTATGAAGGGTAAAAAGCTTTACGCCTTAGACCGTGATGGTAAGGTACGTGAGATTGCTATTGATCCAACTGAATACCGTTTCAAGTTGGCACTTGTCAAGAAGCAATACGACGAAGTTCTTCATATCATTCGTACCTCTAACCTGGTTGGTCAATCCATCATTGCTTACTTGCAAAAGAAGGGATATCCAGAGATTGCCTTGCATTTTGTCAGAGATGATAAGACCCGGTTTGAGCTAGCCTTAGAATGTGGCAACTTAGATGTTGCTTTGGAGACAGCAAAGGCTATGAATAAACCTGATCACTGGGCCAAGCTAAGCGCTGAAGCCTTGAGCCATGGTAACTACAAGGTAATTAAGCATTGCTTTTTTTTTATACAATTGTAATTATGTAAGACTAATTCCCTTTTCCTTCTGTATAATTAGATTGTTGAATTATGTTACCAACGTATCAAAAAAATGGACAAGTTATCTTTCTTGTATTTATTGGAAGGTAATCAAGCAAACCTTTCTAAAATGTTGGAAATCTCCAAGCTTCAAAACGATCCTATGCAACGATTCCAAAACTCTGTTTATTTGGGCGATATAGAAGAACGTATTCAATTACTCTTGGATGTTGGGCAATTACCTTTGGCTTACATGACTGCGAAATCACATGGATTGACTGAACAAGCCGAATTGATCTTGGCCACTGCTGGAAAGACAGAAGACGAAATCGAGTTACCTTCGATTGACGATGCTTTACCTTCTATTCCTCAACCAGTCGTTCAGCTGGAAGACCCCAATTGGCCACTGTTGACTGTTTCCAAGAGTTTCTTTGAAGGAGCTTTTATCAAACAACAGCAACAACAACCACAAGTAGCAGGCGATATAAGCTCTGTGATGAACAAGCCCAACTTTACGTACGACGATGACGCAATTGATGAAGCAGGTGGTGATTGGGGCGATGACGATGATGATTTAGGATTAGCAGCTACCGCTAAACCCACAGGCGATGATCTTTTGAACACAAACGACGATGAATTTGGAGATGCAGAAGAAGGTGGTGGTTGGGATGACGATGATCTTAAAGCTGAATTGGATGCCGAATTGGGTCATGTCGCTGCCAAAGAGACGGCTGAATTTGTTGCTCCTACTGAAGGTGTGAGCGAAAGCATGATTTGGACGCAAAATTCAAACATTGCTGCTGACCACATTGCAGCTGGTGCATTTGACAGTGCTATGCAAATCCTCAACCGACAAAAGGGTATTGTTCAATTTGAACCTCTTAAGCCTCACTTTTTGGCCATCTATCAAGCCTCCCGTGCCTATGTATCTCAAGTTTGTGCGGCTGCGGCTGTACCTATCCGTAGAAATCCAGAGTCATCTTCTCCTCGTAATGCTTTACCTGTGACAGTTTACAGCTTCCAAAACACAATATCAACACAGATTCAACAAGCGTATACACTCTTTTCTAACGGTCGATTGGCTGCATCAGCCCAACTCTTTAAACAATTGATTCATATTGCCCTTTTCACTGTGACGACAAGTGAAGATGAAACTCAAGAGTTGGTACAATTGATAGATATCTGTCGCGAGTATCTCTTGGGTCTCTCAATGGAACAGAAACGACGATCTATTAACGGCACCTCCCCTGAAGATTTGACGCGTGCCCTGGAATTAGCGGCTTATTTTACTCACTGTCAACTGCAAGTGAAACATATGCACTTGGCATTACGTCAGGCTACAAAACAAGCCTTTAGAGCTAAAAATTTTAGCACCGCTTCTCGATTTGCTACCCGATTACTCGAATTGGCACCTTCTCCTATGATTGCTGACGAGGTAACAAGTAGAAAATATAATATTTATGTAGGTTTTATCCTTATTTACTTGATTATGACGATAGGCACGTAAGATTCAAGGTGTTTGTGAACGTACTTTACAAGACGAATTGACACTAAATTACGATCAATATAATCCATTCGATGTTTGTGCCTTCAGCTTTGAGCCAATCTATCGAGGCTCACCTAAAAAGGATTGTTGTTATTGTAAAGCATCTTATAAGCCTGAGTATGAAGGCAAAGTATGTGCTATTTGCGAAGTAGCTAAAATTGGACAGTAAAAAATAAATAAATATAATCTCAGACAAATGACAAATTCCACGACTTTCTTTGTTATTCCAAACTTGTCACAATTTTTGTGTAAATGTATTTAATAAGATTCTAAAAAAGATAACTTGCTTTCTTTTCCTTTTTATTTCTTATAAAATAAATAATAATGTCTGAAGGAAAGTCTGGTAAGTTATCTTGACCCCTCTCCCCTGGTTTTACATTTGGTAAGGTACTAAATCCTTATTTTCATAGTTGGTATTGATTTGGGTACTACCTATTCTTGTGTTGGTGTCTGGCAAAACGATCGTGTTGAAATTATTGCCAATGACCAAGGTAACCGTACTACTCCCTCTTATGTTGGTTTCACCGACAGTGAACGTCTTATTGGTGATGCTGCTAAGAACCAAGTTGCCATGAACCCTTACAACACCGTTTTCGACGCTAAGCGTTTGATCGGTCGTCGTTTCAACGATGCTGAAGTTCAAGCTGATATGAAGCACTGGCCCTTCAAGGTTATTGACAAGGAATCTAAGCCTGTCATCCAAGTTGAATACAAGGGTGAAGCCAAGACTTTCACTCCCGAAGAAATCTCTGCCATGATCCTCGGTAAGATGAAGGAAACTGCTGAAGCTTATCTCGGTTCCACTGTTAAGAACGCTGTCATCACCGTTCCTGCTTACTTCAACGACAGTAAGTTGAATTTTTTTTTCTTTACAATAACATGGAAACTTATGTGTACTGTATAGGTCAACGTCAAGCCACCAAGGATGCTGGTTTGATTTCCGGTTTGAACGTTCAACGTATCATCAACGAACCTACCGCTGCTGCCATTGCCTATGGTTTGGACAAGAAGGTTGAAGGTGAACGCAATGTCTTGATTTTCGATTTGGGTGGTGGAACCTTTGATGTTTCCCTCTTGACCATTGAAGATGGTATCTTTGAAGTCAAGGCTACCGCTGGTGATACTCACTTGGGTGGTGAAGATTTCGACAACCGTCTCGTTAACCACTTTATGCAAGAATTCAAGCGTAAGTTCAAGAAGGACATCACCGGTAACGCTCGTGCCATCCGTCGTCTCCGTACTGCCTGTGAACGTGCCAAGCGTACCTTGTCTTCTGCCGCTCAAACCACCATTGAAATCGATTCTCTCTTTGAAGGCGTTGACTTCTATACTTCTTTGACCCGTGCTCGTTTCGAAGAATTGAACCAAGATCTCTTCCGTAACACCATGGACCCCGTTGAAAAGGTTCTCCGTGACTCCAAGATTGATAAGTCCCAAGTCCACGATATTGTTCTCGTTGGTGGTTCTACTCGTATCCCCAAGGTCCAAAAGTTGGTCTCTGACTTCTTCAACGGTAAGGAACCCAACAAGTCCATCAACCCCGATGAAGCTGTTGCCTACGGTGCTGCCGTCCAAGCTGCCATTCTCTCTGGTGACACCTCCGAAAAGACTCAAGACCTCCTCCTTTTGGATGTTGCTCCTCTTTCTCTTGGTATCGAAACCGCTGGTGGTGTTATGACTGCTCTTATCAAACGTAACACTACTGTCCCCACCAAGAAGTCTGAAATCTTCTCTACCTATGCTGATAACCAACCTGGTGTCCTTATTCAAGTATATGAAGGTGAACGTGCCCGTACTAAGGATAACAACCTTCTCGGTAAGTTTGAGTTGTCTGGTATTCCCCCTGCTCCTCGTGGTGTTCCTCAAATTGAAGTCACCTTCGATGTTGATGCTAACGGTATCTTGAACGTCTCTGCTCTTGACAAGACCACTGGTAAATCCAACAAGATCACCATCACCAACGACAAGGGTCGTCTCTCTAAGGAAGAAATCGAACGTATGGTCAACGATGCCGAAAAGTATAAGGCTGAAGATGAAGAAGCTGCTTCTCGCATCCAAGCCAAGAACGGCCTCGAATCCTACGCTTACAACCTCCGCAATACCCTCCAAGATGAAAAGGTTGGTGGTGCTCTTCCCGAAGACGATAAGACCAAGCTTAATGCTGCTGTTGATGAAGCCATCAAGTGGCTCGATGAATCTCAAGAAGCTTCCAAGGAAGAATACGAATCCAAGCAAAAGGAATTGGAAGAAGTTGCTAACCCCATCATGATGAAGTTCTATCAACAAGCTGGTGGTGCTCCTGGTGGTGCTCCCGGTGCCGCTCCCGGTGGTTTCCCTGGTGGTGCTGCTCCCGGCGGTTTCCCTGGTGCTGGAAGCACTGCTGAAACCGATGGTCCTTCCATTGAAGAAGTTGATTAAATCATTTAAATATCCTCCCTCCCCCTTTATCAACTTTTTTATTGTATTATAGAAAAAAAAAATGTTTTTATATAGTGAAAAGGAACATACATCAAAAAAAAACTTTTGGATATTGTATTTAATGTATAATAATAAATTCAACTGTTTTGTAATAAACTATTTTGTACCGATTTAAATTGCAGCTTTTTTTTTATTTTATTTTTATGAATGACAAAGTGTACGGTGTTGCCAAGAATGGCGCAGTAATGAAGGTTGAACTAACTGAACTGGAAGCCAAAATATGTAAAGTACTTCAAGGCGTTTCTAAATTAATTGCTAAAGAAAGACCTGACTTACCTAAAATTGAATCTAGAATTGCTGGTGGTTGGGTTCGTGATAAGGTAAAATGATCATTAAAAAGGAGCTTTCGATTTACTTGATGATGAAATAGCTCTTAGGTAAAGAATGTCATGATCTTGACGTCGCTGTGAATGATTTAATGGGTTATGAATTTGCCACGTTTGTCAACAAGTACTTTGAAAGCCACGATCAATCTACGCGATCGATTGCAAAAATCGATAGTAATCCAGAAAAATCAAGACATCTCGAAACAGCCACAACAAGAATATTTGATCAAGAAGTCGATTTTTGCAATCTGCGTACAGAGGTTTATGAACCAGGGAGTCGTATACCTTCTCATATTGTAAATGAAAAGAAGTTGATAAAAAGGTACCTTTTTTGTAACTCTTTGACTATAGACATTCGGTACACCAAAAGAGGATGCTTATCGTCGAGATATCACTGTCAACAGTTTATTTTACAATGTGAATACCATGCAAGTGGAAGATTTCACTGAATGTGTAAAGAAACAAGCCTTGATAAAGATTAATAAGAATTAGAATTAACATTTGAAAAATAGGGTATTCAAGACCTAACGGATGGTATCATTCGTACAACTTTTTCCTCTTTTGTGTCTTTTCGTGATGATCCTCTTCGTGTCATTCGTTGCATTCGATTTGCCAGTCGATTTGGTTTCGAATTGACAACTGAGATTTGTGAAGCAGCTAAGCATCCAGAGATAAAGAGCGCATTGATCAGCAAGGTCAGTAGAGAACGTATTGGCACTGAATTTGATAAAATGATAAAGGGACCGCACCCACTACTCTCTATTCAACTGATCCATCAACTTGAACTTTATCCAATCGTCATCCAGGCACCATCAAATATCATTAGCGGAAATGTAGCAGAGAGTAAGGTAGCAGTAAATGCAGTAGGGATTGTCTGTTGGCTAGGAGACAAACTGTTGAAACCATCAAATGCTGCAGAGAAGCGACACATGCTTCTCAGTGCTTGCGTTTTACCCTTCTTGGGCGTAACAGCTGAACAAAAGAAAAAACCAGTGCCTGCGGTTGGGCTCGTTTTGCGAGACGCGATCAAGACAACCAATGCGGACATGAATACAGTCTCTACTATCTTTCACGGAATTCCCATCCTGCAGCAACTGGCACAGACGAATACAGAGAGAAAATTGAAGCGTTCTGAATTAGGAATGGTCATCCGAGATTTAGGAGCTCTATGGGAAACAGCAATTAAATGCACGGCTGTCAAAGAACTACTGGATGTTTATCCAGAGATAGATTGGTCAAATCCTGAAGAAAAGATTGAAATAGGAAAAGAGATTTGCCAAAAGTATGAGGACCTGATCAAGATGGTAGATGATTACGGTATTAAAGAATGTTATCAATGGAAATACATGGTGGATGGAAAGAGAGCAGCCCAAATACTTGGATTAAAACCTGGTCCACATGTAACAGAGTTATTAAAGGTGATAATGATTTGGCAACTTGAGAATCCAAATGGAACAAAAGAAGAGTGTGAAAAGGTCATTGAAGAATATTGGTCAAATAAAAATTAAATGCTTTATTTTGATCTTTTGGTATAAGTTACTCGAACTTTGATTTCATTTAAAGGTTGATATTTTGGTCTTTCATTTGCATGTACTTGCTCTTTTGATTCACCAAATTCTGATTGCATAATAGATTCTAATTCCTTTTCCATTCTGTCTTCATAACTCAGTTCTGGTGATTTACTTCTTTCTCTTGCCACTTGTTCTATTGGTAATTTTAGTGGCAAATTATGTGGCTCTTCATCATCAGAGAAATCAAATTCTTTTCGTAACACATTCTCTTTTTCACCACTTGCGCCTTTAAGTTGTCCCACAAGATTTCTTTTTCTTTTCTCTATTGGATGCTGTGGTTGCTGTAATCGTTGCTTGTCATTATTAAATGTCGATATAAAACTGTGACCGATTGAATATGTAGTATTATTGTTGTTATTAATAGACTTCTTTCGTGAAGGAAATGGATCAAATGCAAATATATCGTAGTGCTCTGTTGAGGTTTGTACTGGTGAAGTTTGTACTGCTACAGGTTGCGATTCTGAGGACTGTACTATTGAAGGCTTTATTATTGAGACTTGTACAGTTGAGGCTTGCGCTGTTGTTCGTTCTTTGTTTTTCGCAAACTGCTGTACTTTGGTTCTTGTAGGCTTTTTAGTTTGCTTTGATCTTTTATGAGGTTTTGGGCTTAAAGACGTATTTCGTGTAGAGGCAACCATAAGCTCAATCACAGCTTCCTCTTCAGGAAATTTAAATATGTCATCTTGCTTTTCTTCTTGCTCTTCATCGATCAAATCACTGTTAGAACTAGACGAAGAAATAGACGATTGTACAGTGGGAGAAGAAGGCAATGAAGTAGGACTAAAGATCTCTAGCTTGGGCTCAGTTTGTAATGGTAAAAGGCGTGTTTTGCGAGAGTAGGTGATGATGGGCCTTTTTCTAAAGACTTCAAATTCTGAAAACATGATTTTAAAGTACAAAAAAAAAAAAAAAATCAGGACAATATGATACTGGATAAACTCCGCTTAGATATAAAATGATTGGACAATAAACGATATGTGTATAAAACGCCACAGATACACAAGGAATGTCAGAAGTGACATGCCATTTCATAAAGTGAATAGCAAAAAAGAAAGTAAAAAACTCAATTGTGTTACTTAATTGTTGGGATTAACATATATCAATTGTATAGGTTAAAGCAAAAAAAAAAAAAAAAAAAAAAAAAAAGGAGGGAAGACTATACAAAGAATGGTTAATGTACGATTACTGCATTCTTTAATTTGATATATAAAGCAATTGTTACATTGACTACACTTAATTTTATGGAATATCTATCGAATATGCCTTGGCATATATGCTATACTAATACTATTTTCTTTGTACCCATTTAAATTTGTCTGCTACCTACGAGCTACTATCTTCTTTTTCAATTTCTTCTATTGAACCGTAATCCTCGCCCTTGTTGTGATTCAAGTATAAATTTTCACCAAAAAAATTAACTTTTCTAGTAGCGTAAGAGATCTATTTATCCATCATACAAGAAGAATTTGTTTGCATAATCCAATTCAGTCAGGGAATGAATACCCAAGAAGATAATTATTCTGACAAAGTAACAATATAAATGAGAGTAAGGCCAGAAGGGGATTCATACTCAAAAGACTTTTTCAAAGGAATACTTTAATTATGCTTCCATACAAAACCAAACAACATGCATTATCTACGCTTTCAATAATCATATAAGTTACTTTATCAATACTATCTACCCTTTCTTGATAAAAAAAATTCTTTTTTGCGCCAAATTGAACACTTACAGCATCTTGTCAATAGTCAATAATACAACATGTGAAAAATATTTCTAGTACGACTAAAATAGTACCAATTTAACTGATAGTAATATGATTCAATGTAAATATTGGTAAAAAAAAAAAAAAAGCTGCATCCTTTATCAAGAATAAACCCATGAATGTCTGCTGCTCATAGTAATAGCTGAAAAAAAAAAAAGAACAGAGCTCTTTTCTGGAGCATATTTTAAAAGAATCAAGATTGACAACATAAATTATAATATTTATTATAGCTATGGCTGTAGCATATGCTTGTACAGCTTTCATTTTAGAATCAATAACTTTAATAATTGAACTTGTGTGCTTTTCTCATACTCTTCATATCCCAATGACACTATTATATCCTGATTGATTTACCAAAGACTATGGGTAATGAATACCTCAACTTGGTTGTAATCAAGCATTATCTTTTAAACTGGAAATGTACTACCAGCAATGCCTTTTTTAACCCATTATAGGTCTCATCAAGACATAAAAATGAAGATTCACAGTCAAAGTGATAATGGAATCACCTTTTTATATTAGGAATCTTGCTCAAGATGGCTATAGTTGATATTAAAGCTGTATATTTTACTGCTTGATTTGCTGCCAAAAAGAGAAAAGAGCTACAAGAATTTTTTTGAAGAAACGAAAATTAAAAAATACGCATAATGTCTGCTGAAGAGTAAAGCTATTTAAACTTCTTGTGCGCAAATCTACATACAAAATTCAGTGTATATAGGCTTAACGCGATGGAATACAGATTTTGTTCTTGCAGTTGAAAGTTGGTTATGGACTGGTTTTTTTTTGTCAGTAGATGGAATTGACCAATAAGATTTCATTCCTGATAAGATAATTCTATGCAGGTTAAAAAGCAAAAAAGAAGTTTTCTTGTAACATCCGTTTCTAATTGCGCGCCGATTTATATTTTCACATTGTAAAAGCTAAAGAAAGTAATAAATGAATTGGGAAAATAATAAAACCCTTAATAAACTTAATATTCTATTATACAATGAAAACTTCTTTAAAAGAACACATAAAGAACATAAGACATAAAAGACAAAAAGCGTGAGAAAGCACAACTTGAACACAGCAACAAAAAAAAAAACAAACATTTAAAGTTTATAGCCAACCAGTATGTGGGGTATAGGGGGATCATAATGTCACTTTTTTTTTTCCTTCTTTCTTTTTCTTTCACCTATTTTCTTATTACAAGAATATAAATTGATGGCAAAGATGGTTTCACCAAATCAACAAAATACAAGCACAAGTTGTTCATTCTGTGGTTTAGTTGGTCATATTGCATGGAACTGTCCTAAACGACATAGACCCAATAACTAGAAAAGAAAAAAGAAAGTATTTTATATGATGTATGCTTCTCCTCTTTTTTTTTTATGTACTTCTTTATGTGTATGTGTATGTACGTATATGTATTTTATTAATAAAATTATGTTTTTTTATATGGCAAATCTTTCTAGTGACACTTGATGTTTCTTTATTTGACAGCTTTTCAACCAATCATAATCTATACTGCGTTTGTTGATCTTGTGCTTTATATCATTTTCTAGTATTTCCTGGTTGTCAATCAAAGACACAGGGTAACTAAAGCTTAGAAGCATATGATTTGACATCCAAACTTGGATTACTTGAAGACATCGGTTTCCAAGGCAATTTGTTCTGATTTCCCATTCGTCCAGTTCATCTTCAGGGCCATCCATTGACAGATGAGTTGTGTAAATAACAGGGTATTCTAATATCCAGCCCGTAATGGCAACCATGCATGTTGGTACCACAGAAGAGTAGAAAACTGTTTCGGATGAGGATAAAAATGGTAGTAGTCTGTCTTTTAACCAATACACTAACTGCCTTGGTAATTCATTTGTCTTTTTTTTTTTTTTTGGTAAATTAATTATACGTTTATGTATTCTTTTCTTTTTTTTTACTTTAATAGGTTCTTTCTCTTGTACAGCAATAAAAATCAAACTATGCTTGTAGTTTAAAGTTGATAAAACATGTTCTTTTAATGTATTCTTGTTACATATAAAAGTAAATCGATTTTTAAACTGAAGTACTCCTAGTGAATCACAGTATGCACATATCTATTTTCATTTTAGGTCGGTAATTTAAATCGTCCATTTCCCCTGTTACCTTTCTTAATTCAGAAAGTAAAGCTTTAGCTTGATTCATGTCAAGAGAAGTAATGTCAACCAAATAGCTGGCCCTTTTTTTTTACGTAAAGTATTATTTGTATATGTTTAAAACAATAGCAAGGATCTTACCTTATACCTAATGCAACATAAGTAATATCTACTCTACAATCAGTATTACTTTATAATCTCTAAAAGTCCTTTACTACCTTCTGATAACGTTGTCAGCTTTGTATTATTCAACGTTTTAAAATGTGACTTGAGAATAGGTATCATGGACTTTTTCAATAAGAAAAAAGCTGTCTTTATGATTTGGGATAAAAGAGAGAGAGAGAGAGAGAGAGAGAAAAAAAGGAAATTACAAAAAGTAAAACACTTCTACACACAAACATCTTGAAGGTTGAGATTAAACTTCAACAAAAACTCTTGAGTCATGTTTTATATAAACCATTTGACATTGTGTAAAGTTCTGTTAAATAAACCGCAAAGACATATGCAACGTAGCGCTGGAGAAGCTCTCAAAATTTAAAAATATAAAAAGCTTGATTTTAGCTCCTTCACTGATACAAGTGCATGAAGTGGAACATATTGAATCTATTAACTCAACATACATTTCACGCAATACACAATAAACTACCGTCTTTCTTCCATGCTCCTCTCGTTTCTCATTCTTAAAAAATAAATCATTATTTTAGCACATGTTTTGCTTTGCTTGTTAGATCAACTCTATATTTATTATAAAAGCAAAGAAAAGAGTAAAGATATACCAAAATAAATCTCGTTGATTATTCCTTTCTGACCTTCTTGGTCTTCTTGACACCACGGAACTTCTTTTCACGGTTCTTCTTTTCCTTACGTTGCTTACGACCACCCTTGGGAGGTTCAGCAAGACCGTAACGAACGAGACGGTATCTGGGTTCAAACTTCTTGAGAGCTTCCAAGTTGTCATAGATCAAGGCGAAACCAGTGGTCTTTCCACCACCAAAGTGGGTCTTGAAACCAAAGACGGAAACAACTTCCTTTTCAGCCTTGTACATCTTGGCAATCTTGGCACGGAGTTCGTCCTTAGAAACGTTGGCAAGTCCAGGGTGGATGACATCAACGACCATTTGCTTACGTTGGAGCAAGCGGTTGGTGAGGAACTTGCGAGTTCTGATAGTAACGGAAGAGGCGTCAGCCTAATTGTAGATTCTTTGTTAATAACTTATTTTCTCTTTGGTTGAGCATGAAAAGAGAAGAAGAGAGAATGGATGAATTGAAAGAATTATTTGTTTTTAAAGATGCATAAATCAAAGCATTCCATATTCTTCATGTTGCTTTTAAAATGAAGAAAATATATCCAAGTGTTGATAGTTAAGATCTTATCCATCCATCCATCCATCTATTGTCTGTCTTTTCTCTTTTCCATTAAAAAAAAAAAGGAAGTACTTACCATATTGTTCAGTTCGAAAGAGGGTGTGATCAGGTTGCTCCTTTGACAATCATTATTAGTTCTCCCCATTCCTCCCTCCCAACCTTATTTTTCCTTGCGTCTGTTTTACTAAAAAATTATTGGGTCGCGAACGCTCGTGCATTGGGTCGGGCTGTCATCGGGGTCCAATGATCAGCCGTCCCGACAAAATTGATGACTTTGTACTTTTTCTTATTGGAGTATTTGCTAAGGGTGTTATAACTTTCAAGGGTGTCTTCTAATATATGACCAAATAATTGTACTATTTTATACTTTATTCCCATTCTATTTTATTTTAGATTAACTCATCTTAATTTCGTTTCATACATAACATCAGGTATTGAAATTAGAAAGCGAGTATAAAAGCATTTTTAATAATCAAAACAACTTGTTTTCGACAACCAGTAATTTGAATGGTTGAATAAAAATTTTAAACTATGAGACATTGGATAATTTTTTACTGCTTTTAATTCCTCTTATTCCAACTTTACGCGTTTCAGCATTACGCATTTGTATTGATTTCAAAGAACCTAAATAACTACACGATCTATCAAATGTAAATCTGGAACAATATAAACTAAAGAATATTTACAATGACGTTGCATTCGCTGAAGTCTCCTTTTGTATATAAAAAAGAAAAGAAAAGAAAAAAGGCTGTTTATTTATATTCATTTCGATTGTATAAATGATTGCTTTCATGCCTCGTTATGTCCAAATACATTTCTTAAAATGAATCTTCCTGTCCTTCTCGGCAAATCAGATTGAATTATGGCTGAAGCAACTTTAGCGACCTGCGCATTCCAAGATTCTTTTACTATTCAATTTAAAAAAGGTTTAATAAAGTTGGGGACCCTGTCTAAATAAAGAAATATCAAAAGCTATACCAGAAGGTACAAGTCTACGTTCATAGTACTGGATGCTGTTATCAACAGATCTTTCAAGTGCAGTTGGAGTACGCGCAAGAGATATCCGAACAAGTGGTGTGTCTTTTTTGTTGGTAAGCAAATCGGCACTTTCCTTAGTTTCATCGATCTGTCCCTGAACATGAGCTGTGTTGGTGAGCAAGTTAATGCGAGATTGGTAAATGAGCAAAGTCATTAAGCCTGCACCAGCTAGTAACGACGACAGTTTCGACATCTTTTTTTTTATGGATGAAAATTAAAGAAAAAAAAAAGAGTAAAAAAAAGAAAAAAAAAAAAAAGAAGTTTTGACATGTTCCCTTCTATACTGTGTTTTAATCTAAAACTAGATGATTTAATGAAATGAATTAGACGCTTTAAAAGATAAAAGAGACAAACGACAATCTTTTTTTAAGACAAGTTAGGCAATACAGATTCTTTTTGTAGACGAATTTTTTTGTTATGCAGTCATTCGCCATCTTTTGCTGTGTAGTACAACGTAGTTGAGCAACTAGCTATATGCACACATATCATTAGCTTTGTAGCGCAATGCTGCGACATTTTGGGGGTTGCATCAACAAGCTCAGAAGCTCATAAGGCAGACCATCCATTCCGGGACTGCTCCGGATAGGAGCACGCGATGCACCATCCAACAGGTCATGCTACACTCCACAAGTGTTTGTTGCCTTCGCAGGCGGCGGCAAGCTCTTGTATAAATAAGAGTTTATTAGACATGGTGGAGATGTCAATAAAAAGAGAACCAGGTATAGTGCCTTTCAAGATACGTCTCTCACTATAAGTCGCAATTTGGCGCAATTGCGATTCAGAAAGAGAGGAATCATTAGCATTACGGTTGGTAGTGTTGAGAGAAGTGCGAGGGTTAGATGGCGTACCAGAGGTTTGAACATTATCCCTCAAAATACGAGCCCACAATTTATTGGAGTGAAGGATTGGTGGTGGAGGTTTGCCAGGAGTTGCCTTTTTTGGCGGCAAATTTTCGTTAGTGGAAAGAACCATGGTATTATCTCCATCAAGATTGAGTTTTCGATTTTAGGATAGGATTCGAACTCGTCCGATAACTCGTCATTTATCAATGAAAAGTCTATTTTTGGGTATGCGTGGTTTTTCTTCAAGAGTACAATATTATACAGTGAACTATCAAAGTATATTAAAATCCTGTTTTCAAATGTGCAAGGATAGAATGACTTACAGTATTTGGAATAAATCCACGTTAATGAACAATCCTCTTTTTTTTAGCCCTTTTTAATGATTCTTCTTGGAATTCCCTAAAGCGTTCAAAACACTCTGGTGTGTCTTCATTGGTTGAAACTGTACTTTTGAATTCACCATTTTTTAATACAAAAAGTAGCTCCTCTGTATTTTCCTCTTCGACATTGTTGCTAGAGGCTACATTATCATCTATACTTCTTGGATTGTGATTATCAGCTGCATCATTTGTTTCAATGGAGGCGTGAGCAGTAGCTTCATCTGAATTGGGAGCAGCTTTCTATCGAGCAAAAAAGATATTTATTCAAAGTATCCCGAGTCTTTCTTCTTGCAATTTACCTTCAACAAATTAACCGCCTTCCTACCACCGGCTTTCAATAGAGCAGCTGAGACACGTCCTGTTTGAATATTTGCGGCTCTTTCTACCTGGGTCGCTGTCCATGCTTCTTCTATGTCTAATCTGATGTCTGAGCTTCTCTTTCGATTGGGGTACTTTGATTTGAAAGCTGCTACAAATTTTTTTTGAAGATTTTTTGTAGCATCTGTTGCTTTATCAAATTGGCGGATGTAAGCGTTTACCGAACCTTGGTTTGCATCAACGAATCCTTTTAAAGAAGTTCGACCAGGTGTTTCCAGGTAATCAGTCATACCTTAGGAATTATATAGGATTAGAATTTTAGTTACGTCTAATTTCAGGGAAGCATTACTTACTTTTAGAAATATCAGATATTTAGCAATACTTATATTGCAAATGTTGCAGCTTTATATAAAAAAAAGGTTTAATGGAAGGCTTTTTTGCTGCTCTCCTTTTTTTCAGTAGTTACCTCATTTGATTCAGATACTTCATCAGAAGATAGGCCTTCTGATACTGACACATTGGTTGCTTCTTTACCATTTTTGTTTTACTGTGCTCACAAGAAGTAACGCGTCACATTCAGCAACAAACAAGCTTCCAATGCCTCTTCGGACATATGAAAGACAGCAGTGGCATCTCCCTTACTAACATGAGTCTAATGTTTGATGCAATTGGCATGATGAATAGCAACCTTGGAATATCAAACGTCAAATCCCATTTCTTCTGCAAACTAGATATTAGCCAAAGGTTCATTAGCATATTCAGAAGCGCTTCTTTGAACAAAAAGGTATTGAGAAATGTTGATCGATGAAGAGGACAACATCTGATAAATTGTTGTCAGTAAAAGTATGTATCTGCGAATAAAGTAAATAAACCTTCTTCGATATGTGACTGCTGCAGCATATGATTTTCCCAATGGACATCATTGAGAATGAAAGAGCATTTACATAGCTCAAAGAACTAAATTAGTAGATAGCGAGAGGCTGCAATTTTATCAAGAAGAAATGCCAGAGAGTGTTGATAAGCAACCATCTAGCTCAAAACAAAAAATAGTTTTTTGTTGACACAGTTATGGCTGTTGTTGTCCTTCATTTTTTGTTTTTCTGTTTATAAGAGAGGATAAAATAAAAATCTCTTATTTTGTTGTCAGATATAAACGTTTTTTTTCTTTTTCTTTTGCTTTTGCTTTTGCTTTTTCTTCTTTTTTATGTCCAGTGGACTGATAGCGAGGATATACAATATTTACAGATGGTGAACTAAACTACATTGAGAATGATTATTCTACAGAAGGGAAACGGACCAATATTGTCCGGTAAACTTGCAATAGCAGTGACAAATGGATTTTAAAGGGAAGTGTAACTGTAGAGGATGTAATTTATAATGAAACAAAAGACTATTCTGTTGAACAGTAAGTATCAACTTAAGGAGTAATAAATATAACTTTATTAATCATTATAATAGCCCTTTGCATTCATATATCTTGCATATCAACGACCCCAAATTAGCCGATTTGTTTAAACCAGAGGAGTTTAAAGAAATTGAAGAAGCAAGCGGGAAATCCGATTAATGAAGGCTTTGCCCGAATCACTGACTACTATGCTGATGAATTTAGATGGAAAGGCACGCACAAATAGTTATTTTCTATTTATATTCTGGAATCTTACTATTTATTTAGAATGACTTTGACTCGATCGACAAAGCATTCCAAGGCATTTTCTGCAACTGCCGACAGCAACCAGAAGAGTACTGGTGTCGAGAAAGTGTCTTGGATTATCTGGATCTATCTGTTGATCAAGAAACTGTTTCCAGTTTTCCAACTGAACAGGATCTCTTGCAGGATATGTATGGATTCATCAAGGCAACAAAACATATCAGCAAAACTACCACTGAGACGTAAGTTTCGATGCTATATTTGTATTTCTAAATTCCAGAATATCTTTTTTTCTTATAGCGGTTGTAGCAGCTCTGCCTCTAATTATAACAAGAACATGAGAAGGGTACTGGGATTAATTGACAGAATAGAACGTCAAGTGGCTGCGGACCATTCAGACCTTACTTTCAAACATCTTTCATCTGAATTAGGCTGTGCTGAAATTGGTCTGGTAGACCATGGTTCAAATGGTACCAAGGAGCTTCAGGAGTAAAAGCTAAAAACTCCTAAAATGATGAGAAGTTTTTGTTCTCAAATTGTAGAACAATATAAAATCAAGGCCAACAAGATTAAAATTGTTTCTGCTATTATAAGTGGTATGATAACATCAGTAAAATATGCTTAAATTTACATTAATCACTATTTTTAATGGAAGGCCCATATATTACAGTAGAAATAATGACTTTCGGCCACGGTTCAGTTGGGCTGCTGTACACCTCTCCTCGTCTGAAGATGCCCGAGAGCATAGGCGAAGTGCCTCGTCTCCTTCCTCCTGCCTTGTCCTTGATATATAACTATGCCCAAGTGATCAAGAACACTTCCCAATTCTTGGGAAAAAATACTGCTGAAGTGAACTTGAATCCTTTCAGCAACATAGACTACTTCTTCCCTCCCAGTTTTGTTCCTGGAACTAGCAACTCGCCGAAGAAGAGAAAGGCTTCATCATCGCAGACAGTATCTGCTTTATTTTATCCATGTTTTATTTTTCCTCTTATGCATCTCACTCTTATTGGTACCATTAATATATATAATACATACTACTTTTCTTATGCTATACCTACGATGTTGTTTATTATTATTGTTATACCTTTTAAAATTTGTGTTTATCTCCTAAGGTGTTATCAATCCTACTAGTCTTTTACCGCACATGTTTTTTTATATGTCATAGGTGTCTTAAAAAATAAAGAAAACGTCCCACAAAACTGAAAAGGGCGTCTTGAGAAACTCAAAAGAACGTTTGCGGTCAAGTACAGATGTACTAGTGCTGATTTTGAAACAGTTAAGGCGATTCAAAAGTCAATTTCAACTAAACTTTCGGGTTCTACTTTTCTTTGTATTGCTCCTCGTTTGCAGACCGTGATTGAATATGATCATATTTTGGCATTTTGTAAAGGATCCATTGTTGAATTTGATAGGCAAGGGTTTATAAATAAGGTATTGTGATGATATTGATCTCTTTTTTTCTTTACTCCAGTCCCCTTGACACTAATCAAAGCCAGTGACTCCGTATTCCATAAAATATGTCGTAACTCTGGTGGATCCGAGTGCTTGATTTCATTAGCAAATTCTAAGCATTAATTGGTTGATGTGTAACTGTTTGTGTTAAACCCTCCATTCTTTATATATCCTATCTATGATCAACAATGTAAACCTATATTTATGACTTTTATAGAAATAATTGGTTCCTCATAAAAATGCATCTATCTATTTAAAGATAGATACTGATCCAATGGCTGTGGTTCACCTTTACGCCTTTTTTTCTTTTTTTTTTTTATAGAAGCTAAAATGTTCAATACGATCGACGAGAGAGCAAAGAAAAAAAGGAAGTAAAGTATGCAGGTAGTGATCTGTAACCATTTCCAAGCATTATCTTAATAGAATTGTGGCGCGAATTCAATTACAATCCCTTTCCAGTTCTCTCTTTTTGTATCATTTAGTAACAGCTTCATTCTATATATAAAAAGAGTTTGAATATTTTAAACAAAGTTGATCATTTTTAACTTGTTGCTTTTTTTCTTTTTCTTTTTCTTTTTCTTTTTTATTTACATAAATGGTAAAAAAGTCCCTCCCCATCGTGAAATGAGTTAAGACTGCGAAAAAACCCTCCATCGTCCCGCCCTCCAGCCGAAGCCTTTGGCCAGTTAGGTAGTTTTTATTAAAGAAAACCCTCCCGAAGTCAGGCAAAGAAATGCCTATCATCGCACCTTTCAACTTGCGCCTACGAGTGTTCAGATAGTTCTTTGAATGAAGAAAGAAAAAATGGAAACAGTGAATAGGAGCCTTTTTTATACTTTTTTTTCAGGAGAATTTCTGATGCTTCTTTTCAAATCATATTTTATTGGTCAATCATTATTACAATATGAACTTGTGATCATTCCTAACAACTACAGGCTATCCTCTTATACATAAACAAAGGGGACTGCCTATTAAAAAAATTATTGACAATGCCATAATTGGTATAGATTATAATATATAGAATAACTTGGGGGGAAAGAAGCAGGTTCTTTAAATCAAAATTTAAAACAATACAAGAATCCAGTACATGTGTCGTATTCCAACATACTTTAAACATGATTCATATTCAATTTATAAGAAATTAGAGTAGTGAATGCTTTACAAAGATTTATTACAGTCTTTTCTCTATTATTCGGTCATAACTAATTCCACTCCTTTAACTCAATGCAAGTTTTTAATATAACTCCGGATGCAATGCGACATAAAAACAAATCTACTTAAGAAATAATTATAAAACAGCCCACTTGCATAACCTGGAACAGATCTTTACATTAAAGTTTATTCACGATAGATCTTCAGTTATAATTAATTAAGCCTCCATGAAAAGAATATAAATACCAGATATTACAATATTAAATAAAAATATAGAATTTTTTCAGTCTCGTTGAATTTTAAAGTCTTTTTATTCTTACGAGTTAACACAACATGACTTGCAAAGCCTAAAATAATGGAGGCGCTACATCTAACCATGTTATATGGTACTTTTTTTAATTTGTTTATTCATATTCTGTTAATTAATTTGTGGTAATGATAGAACAACCACATTCAGCAAGGACGCTGAAACAGATTCTTAATCTATTGTATATGTATACTTAGAGCACAGCAATTTTAACTATTTTATTTTAAGCTCCTCAGATTTCACTGCATTCATTAGTATAGTGGCGAACTCTCAGAAGTTGAAGTTGTCTTTACTATTTTGTCACTTTTAGGCCAATAAAGTGTTTAGACCAAAGTGGCAAAGATTGACATACACAATATACGTAGAAAAAAAAAAAAGAATGCATCTACACAGCTTTTTTTAAGTATATCAAATATATACTGTATAAAACTGAATAAATATTGAGAGCAGAGTCGTCGTAAGGACTTCATGAATAATCCAGTACTTTTAAGACTAGACAGTTGTCTTTTGATGTGCAGATATATTCCAATAGATCTATAGGATACTGTGAGTGATTTGATTAGAATTAAGTGTTCTACGTTTATTACCTTGAGTGTTTCCATGCACTTGGTTCAAAAGCGTCAATTGAGCATTTTTTCCATTCGTGTCGCGGGATGTAATGGTATCATTTGCTCCCGATGACGTAGTATCAAATACTTTATCCACAAGCAACGTGTCATACAATTTGTTGACTATTTTTTGAATCAAACCCACTCTCACTTCCTGATGTTCCTGGCCTGGAGACTTTCTGGCGTATCCAATGACTGTGAAGTCATTTCTCTTGAGGTTCTTGACATATGCCTAGTACTTTGGCAGATGCTCCGTAATTGATAAATCAATGCCATTCAAATATTCATTTTTTAATGTCCATAATACTCGACATCGAACCTTTGAACCGATTTGATCCTTCAATACTTTTTGTTCCTGTTCTTGGTTCATATATAAAACTTTCTTGGTATTGCACCATTTTATGAAAGATAACAACGATTTCTCATCAAATATAGTTGTATATAACATAATCAAAGAAAAAATATCCCTGGACGAGACTTTCTTTTTTATGTAAAGTGATTCGTTCCATGACTCAGTTGGGACATACACTTGATTCAGAAACTGAACAATCTGAGCATCGTGCACTATTTAATAGTATTAATAACTAATATAACTTCCTTCTAATATAGTTTTATGACTATCGCAATTATCATGAGCAAGTAATGGTAGTTAAAAACTGAAAAAAAGTTTTGTGCACCAGTTTTGTCCGCTACTGTAGATAACTTTTTTCTTACTGTTAAAACACACATGTTGCTTTATAAACAATATTATTATTATTATTATCAATAACATTGCGTTTTATTAACGCTCAATTATCTGGTGTAGATGGTGGGGGGAAGCCAGGATCCGAGCCGTGAGGTGATGACGGCCATTAAGCGAGCGTAGCGAGTAGGTCGGCTAGTAAAAGTTTTACAGAAAGAAGCAGCCATTTTTTTTACATTGTGGTTTAAATTCATGTACAATTTTTGATCATTTTACAGTATATTATATATAGATTTGTAAAGGATCTGAACATGAGCATAATAAAAGTTTGATTTTTTTAATTGCAAAATCTGAAAAGCAACTTCGGTTAGTGCTAAGTCTTTTCTGATCACTGGCATCATGGTTCTTTCCGCTATTAATCACAACATTACTAGCTAGGCTAATAATCCTCCTGGTGCAGCTGAACCTCGCCATAATCCCAACAACACACCGTTTGAATTCAAAACATGGGCACAAACAGTTAAAAAATAAAAATGAAGTGCCTCATTTAGCAAATCAGAAAATAATAACGACGCTATCCTGGGAAGTCAAGTAGTTTTTCTTCAAGCTATTGATAAACACTCCATCGTTATTGTCGCTTCAGAATTTGAAGGCTTGAATTTTAAAGATAGAGGTCTTAACTTTGTTCTCAGAGACCAATTTCCTAAAGACATAAGCCTTAGAGAAAGAAACATTGGTAGAGCCCATCAGTACATTGAGCTTAATTTTGATAATGAAGAAGATAAGATGGAAGCATTAAATAAGGAGTTTTTGATTCTCGGTAGAAAAATCCAAGTACAAGTAACGACGGATAAAAACTCGAATGTGATCAGAATAGGAATCACCAATATTCCTTATGAAAAGGATGACAAGCTAAAGCCTTTGATGGCATAGTTACTTGAAAAGTATGGGAGCATCTTGGAAATAGTACTCTATCATACAGTGGATGGTCATTGGTTTAATGGCAGAGGATATGTTACTCTTATCAAGGATAAAACAAAAATTATGAGCCTCTTACACCTCAAATTCTATCTTGGGAACAACGTCACTACTTACATATTGTTTGGAACAATATGAAGCCCATTTGCAACCATTGCCATGTTGATGATCATACAAGAATGAATTGTCATGCTCTTCTCCGTAGAAGAAAATATTGCTTCATCTGTGAGAGCACTCAACATTTGAAATCCCAAGGCTCTGACGCCCCTTGGAATCGTAAGAGAAAACAAGTGGCAACTCATCGCTCTAGGGTGATGAGCACTAATGTAGAACAGATGAACACCGGACAAGAGACAGTCGAATTGAAAAGTCCTCAAGGAATGGATACGGAAATGTCAGAAGATAATAGTAAGCCCGGCGGTACATACGTAGTAGAAGATAAAGATGAACCCCAGGAGGCCATTTCTACTTTAGATTCAGTAGATGAAGAGAACATTGGCGGTAGTACCTTACCTACTCCAATCGATGAAGATTCAAGTCAGAAGAAAACGGGCAGAAAAGAAGCCGCCAAGAGGTTACTACACCCACTTGTCACATCTAATAGCCTCTCTATGAATATGCAGAAATGTAACAATTCGGAAGCATTTACACCTACCTCAGCTGCGGAAAGATCCAAGAAAAAATCAGCTTTTCCCGACAATAGCTTAGAAGTAGAAGAAGATGCATCATTTGAAGACGAATACGATGAAAGTAACTCTGCGGCAGGAGGATCATCACAGCCCTCCACTAAACTCAACTTATAATTATTATGAATAATCATAGTAATAAGATCATAAATATGAAGATAGTCTCAATTAATTACAGAACAATTTACAAAAATAACAATTTACAACAAACCGACAACTTTATTCGATATCTAAGACAACAGCAGCTAAACATATTATTATGTCAAGAAACAAATATACCTCTTCATTCATTCAATAAAATAACTCAATCACTCAACATGAAATTTCAAGCGCATCAGACACTGTGGACCAAGTACTGTGAAATCATTAATTTCAGTCAGTCCCAAAATATGGAACTAATTCAACAATCTGACGATCAAAGATTTTTACTTGTAAAAATCTCTTGGTCAGATGAATCTATACAACCTATATTTATACTAAACATCTATGCTCCAGCAAGCAATGCAGTCGACAGGAATGTCTTCTTCTCGAGCGTACTCTATCAACTAGACTCCCTGGATAGTTCAAACACTGTTATTCAAAATCTCTTCATGTCAGGGGACTTCAATTTCTCATTCGACAACAATACTTACTACAATGCAAGATGATTGAACGTCCCACGTCACTTTCTACAGTTTATACTTTCTCAGTTTGAGGACTGTATAAATTACGTACACAAAGCTTTTGCAGAAATAGATATCAATGGAGGAATGAACAGATCAAGCAGCTCCAAAGTCAAAGAAATCATATTTTTTGACGGTACTCCAATAACCCAACTCGTTTGAATAGCTTGCTTCCTAAAGTTGAAAATAAGCTTGCAAAGTTACAGACCGAAATAGCTGAAATGGATATGCTCAGAGTAGGTAAACGATGGATTGAAAACAATGAGGAATCAGCCGGATACGTTAAACAAACATTCCGAATCAAAAAATATCAAGTGAAATATCACCAAGATTGTTCATCTAGAAACTGACCTAGAATGCTTAGATATTAAAGCAAAGCTTGATGCGGCTTCCAGTTTTTATTCTACGCTTTACTCCGCAAAAACTATTGATCATGATCTCGAGTCAATGTTAAATACGATAGACAAACTGATACCACCAAACGATGCTAATTATATAGTCAGCAGCATTTCGTTTGATGACATTCTAGATGGATCGAGAAGAGCTCCTCATAAAAGTAACCCAGGTATGGATGGATTACCCTATGAGATCTTAAACTTGATCATTGCCCATCCTAGCTGCAAGTCTCTAGTACTAGAGGTTTACAATGACGCTTTTAATAAGGCGATTTTTCCAAAATCATAGCAACAAACTTGTTTGGTTCTCTTACACAAGGCTGGTGACCTCACAAAATTAAGTAACTGGTGTCCAATCTCACTGATTAATACAAATTGCAAAGTCTTCACAAGAATCATGAATAGCAGGATCATGGATACCTAATCCAAATTGATCAATTGTTTCTAATCAGACTTCATGCACAATAAGTTTATAGGAGATTATGGCCTTGCTTGTCGGTTGATTATGGAGGATGCCTCTAAATCAAGTCAATGTTAGAAAGTTTAGGAGTCATGTTGGATCAAGCAAAAGTCTATGATCGTATTCATCCCGAATATTTGTACAAAGTACTAAAATGACTTGGTTTTCCCGATAAATTCATCAAGCGTACCCATGAACTTTTCTTTGGCAATTCAACTTCAGTCAACGTGAACGGATCCTTGTCTGACAGCATACAACAATTGCGCGGACTACGTCAAGGAGACTCAATTTCACCTATGCTTTTCAATCTTCATAAAACTCCAAAGTAGTTTCATCTTCCAATTCATATTTGTTGAAGCATCTGTTTCATCTCTTTAGATATGTCAGGAAGCGGCTTGACGTTGCATGTACGAACTTCCTTCAGTTCATCTTTTGTAAAGAGTTTCTTCCAAATATTGTCTCTTGGATCAATTATTAGCGAATGCACTGGGTGCTCATGAGGCGATTCTTTCACCAAAAGCAGCATTTGACCCTCTACGTATCTACTGCTGGCGAGCTTCCGTTTATCTTTTTCTCTGAAATTTCTCAGGTATCTGATAATATTCTGTTTTTCAACATAAGACAATGCATTGCTTGTTTTATCACTTGTTGAACGTGGACTTTTTATGCTAGAAGGTGAAAAGACGCATTGTTGTTCTGCAGAAGAACGTGCTTCTTATGCAGTTGTTGCAATTTTTGCATTTGTTTTGAATATCTTTCTTTTTTCACGCAATCGTGGGGCCAGCAGCTCCCACTGATCACGAAGGTCACTTCCAATACTAACGTTTGATAACTTGGCACAAGCTTTAAATCAAGCTTTTCAGTCGCTTTGTAATCTTCTGGTATCGTAATGCCATTGTGTTGTTTCAATCTTAATTCTTCTGACTCTTTTACAAAGGTGCTCCAAGTAACGTTTTGATTTGTTTCTACAATTGTAGACAGCGTTGCGCATATCTCTGAGACAACGAAATAAAAAAGGGGTGTAATAATGAGAATGATGAGATTTAATTTGCAAATATAAATAAAGCGATATTGCCCTCTATATTCTTTGTATGTTGTGACATTTTTTTATTCTTCATTATTTGATGAGATGATATGTATCTATGAAAGCTATTCTTATAAATAAATTCAACTGATAAACGTTATATGGAAGTTGATCCTACGAGGGCTAATTCGCACTGAATTAAAAATATTGATGGAGCTGTAGAAACTGATTTGACTAAAATTAGCTGTGTTTAGTGACAAACACCACTGTATGTAAATGATTTATTGCTTTCTTGGGACTTTTTGTTTTTCCCATTCAAATGTTGAAAAGTTTCACGTTTCAAGGTATTCTTCGGTTAAGTTATTGACTAGTCTGTAACGGACGTTTTATTAAAGACGTACCTAATTGAGTTCGTCTTGACATATGTGAAGAAAAACATGAAGCATACAAGACTTATCAAGGCCTTTAGAGCCAACCCTGTTTTTTTTTTTTTTTATTGAATACAGAAGTTTTAGAATTATTATGAGACTGAAATGTTTCATTATATTTGTTTACAGTGCACAAACAAATGTTGCCAACAACTTTTTTAGAAAATTGTTTCAATTTTATTTAATGATACGAGAAACCATAAAAGAACGGTGTACGTCAGTTTTATCACTCTCAGTCTCAGCATTCATAATCCGAAATAAATCACAAGATACACAGCAGCTTGTAATTTTTTTTTGAGGATGATGATAGCAAGAATCCTACGAAGGTAAAGAGTATGATTGCTTTTGAAATGAAAGGAAAGTTTGTGGAAGAAAACCAGGCAATTCTCCGTTTGATTGGTATTAATTACGACACCATATCTACTGTCTAATATTTATTTCCCTTTTGTTTCCATTTTTTTTTTCTTTACTGGGATCTGGGGGAAGTTTGATCAAGCTAGAGTTGGCTGCAGACATTGCGAAAGCATCTCGAGTTAGATGAGGTGAGATCAAACTTGCAAAGTTCTTCGTGGAGGGATTGGCTGCGGATGTTATCTTTACTGGGTTTCTCGGGTCAGATAAACCATGGGCAGGCTTGTTGTTGGGATCTGGAGTTTGAGAATAGATTTGCCTCCGCCTTGTCGTTGGTTATTCCTGTGATTAAGCGAGGCATCCAGATCAAACATTAATTTAATCAAAATAAAAAAAAGAAATTCTTTTACATATCTTCTGTTATTGTTTTTATATATCATTGCTGAAGATAAGAGCTGACGATTCCATGCATTACAATGTCTCTACTACCACTAGGTTTTTATTGTTCTTTTTCTATCATTTACTATTTCGATCCAAGAAAACTGTTGTTAGTTTGGCTGATCCCTTCATAGCGTCAATCTTTTATTGTGTATTATAACAACACATGAAAGAGATTCAATTAGCAAAAAAAAAAATATGTATCGTTGAATGCAGCACAATAACTTTTAGAATTTGACAACCGGCGATGGCCACATAGCTACCGGTCACTTCTACATTTAATTAAAATTAGCATCGAAAAACATTGCTGATTTTGTCAGAGGGATAAGTTTTATTATATTGCAATCCACTATTACTACTACTAAATCATTGGCTCAAAGGCCAAAAATCTATCGAAAAATAAAACGGAATGCCTGATCCAGCCCTGACAATCCTCAATACTCACTTGACTTGCAGCTTCAATAATTTTAGCACTCAAATTAACATTCACACCAAGACAATTTCTCTTTACTCCTCTCTTTTTATTCCAGTTTTGACTTTTGACCAAAATAATTCAATTGGATTGAGAAACGGCAAGTACGGAGGCAAGTAAACAGTTTTATATCCACGATTCTTAATTAGATCTTGAACATCGGAAACCTTATGAATAGAGGCTTTATCCAGTATAATATGGTGGCCTTTCATTCTCCTGTTCATCAAGTAAACCCATCAGACCGCTGATCAATTGCAGGAAAAGTGTTTGCTATATGTGTCAATTCTCGCATTTACCTCTGCTACGTCAAGTGCCCCATTATTGTCTCTCTTTCTCTCTTCTCTTTTGTTAAAAGCATTTTTCTTTTGAACAATCTTCGGCTTACGCAAAGTCAAGTCAATAATCCCCAATCCGCAGATGGCTTCGATAACTGTAATGGGAATGCCTCTGTTTGAAAGTGAGACGGTTTTAGCAGAGACACCTTGCCTAGACCTTCCAAATTTTTGTCTAAGATGCATGTTGAATCCTGCCTCATCAATGAAAACATACTTAATTTGGCAATCCATTTCCTTATCGCCCATCCATTACAGCAATTTATCTCTTCTTTGACTTAAAGTACTCTCAGATGCTCTAGCAGCTATAATTTTTTCCAGCTTTTTAAGAGTAAGAGAAGCATGTTGAACGAGATGCTTATGGAGGCCAAAAAGACAGATTGATTGTATATCAGGAAACCGGAGAGTAATGCAACTCCTGCCTCCCACAAAACAGCGGTAGCGGCAGTGTCATAATAATTGCAAAGAAAATCTGTGTGTTTTGCTTCAAGCTTCCTGCCGTTTCCTTTCAGACGCGACAGCTTTTTGGTGCTAGGTAAACGTTTTTCTTCATCATCCTTGTATGATTTCACATAATGTTGTGCTGTTCTTACAAAATACCTACGGATAGTCATGCTTGTCTTGCGGACAGTCCTTGTTCTATAACAAGGTCAACCAACCCTTGTATATGAACTGAAGTGTAAGTGCGAAATGGGCCTTCAATATTTTTAGTAGTCGCAGTCTTGGTTGTTGATTTAGACACACTTTTTACTTTCTGGATTGCAGTTGTTGACTCCTATTGAACAATCACGACTGTTTCCTATGCAGTTTTACGAAAAGTTCTGTAACTTTCTAAATCCATGAGTCTCTTTAAGACTGGTTTGGAATTATTTTACAGGCTTCTTTTCTTCTATACCTGGTTGACATTCGTGTCATTTCAAGACAGTAGTTTCGTACAATCCGCTTAGTGTTCTTTTCCTACTTTAGGAAAAATTGTGTAGGCTGATTTTTTTTTTTTTTTTTTTTTTTGAATTTAACGTATCCTTGACAACGGAAAAGTACCCGAGCCAAATTATGCAACAAGAATCAAATAATGTTGCCCAAATGCTGAGAATAAAGTCAAGGGTGACATATGACTTTTGACGTATGAGAATAAACCAGCATCAGCCGGCACAGATTGGATCAATGTTAGAGTCAATTTGCGTCTTTTTAAGCAGTCATTGGCATATGAGCTTAAAGCTTATTTTGATATTACAAAATATTAGATCATATTCTGGGAATATCAGGGCGTGCACTTGAATTGTATTATCTCTGGAAAATAAAGTGGTACAAGATGTCATCTATTTGTTTGTATTTCTTAAGCAAGTGTCATTTGATTCATAAACTGTTTATATTAACACATTTTATTTTATTTTTTCTCATAGTCCCCACACCATACATCAAGGGCTCGGGTAATAGTACATCAAAGGAAACAAATTACAGTTTGTTTGAGCACAACCCGGTAACGTATATGAAAGTGATTCTCTATGTTGAGAATAAATGAATTCATTTGTTGTACAAGCGGGTTTAGTTTAATATTGCACATAAGTTTGAGAAAAAAAAAAATGAAGGAAAAAAACAACAGCCATAAACTGTGTCAACAAAAAAAAAACCAAGCAAATTGTCTCAAGTATTCGCACTGATGAATTATGTTTATGAAATGAGCAATCTAGAGTGACTTGTAGTAAAAATTGTTTACTTTAAAATAATTTTTTTTCAAACTGTAACTTTAAGGCATATAATAATTTAGTTTAGTAAGGAAATAATTGGACTGGCCCTAGAAAATTAAAAGGCTGATGCCCCTTTAAATAATGGAAATTAAGAAATCAATATTGCACAATATGTTTGTTTTATTATGTTTAGAGAAAAGATCAAATCGGGCTAAATTTTTGAAAAATCAATGAATTATAATAACAAAACTAAAAATATTGATTGATTTAACAAAGTCTCTATGCTACTACAATTAAAAAAAAGACTAACATCAAATTGTCTAACTCAACAAATATTAAATATGTGATTTATTCTTCTTATTACAATATGAGTGGTTAGTGTATCATCTGTAGAGCTTCTGGATGTAGATAAAAGGTAGAAATTTACTCATATTTTTTTTTTAAAAAAAACGAAAGAGAGAGGAATAAAATAACTAACTTAAAGTGTGTGTAAGTGGCAGCTGATATGTATAATATTATTCTTCATATTTATACCTGTAATAGCTATGTAATGGATTATAATATCACATCTTGGTCTTCCTGATTTCAATCGAAGCTTTTTCACACCTTATTAATACTTTTTTTTTTTTTTTTTTTTTTTTTTGGCTATATTTGCTTCATTGTATATTTTGGTTCTTTCCTTGGGTCCAGAAGCCATGATATTTAGAGTTTTCTTTGTTGTTCAATAGGAGCATAATTGTCACACTTTCATAAATGAGCACTTGTTCAATATGTTTTAAACACGTTCGCACTTTTTTGAATTCTCTTTTCAATATTTTTTAATTTGATTATTTGAGCAATGGACGTTGTCAATAGTATCTTTAAATGAAGATGGTTGCGAAATCATATATGATGTGAATTATATTAAAGCTATGAACATCATAGATGAGGAAGGTGATCACTATGTCCTGAAACGATCAGTTAATTCCGAGTCTTACCTTGAAAGGAATTCAAGCTTATCAATTTTCATCACAAAATTAACGAACGAGATGAGGGTATTCTTTATTTAAGTCAAATGTAAGAAGAATTAGTAAAAAAATAAGCTTAATTTTAGTTGGCGCGCAAAGCAAAAAAATCTTTATGCGCAAAAAAATAAAGATTATTTATTTATAAAGTCCCATTTGAGCGTGAGGTGTTTATCATATCTGTTCGCCCGGACTAGTTCAATATGAAGTAAAGTAAAGTGAGACTAGAAAAACCCTTCAGGATCAAGGGTAAAAAGGTCAGTAGAACAGTATCTAGAGCACGGTATCATCCTTAATGCTTAAAAAGCCAATTTAGAAGTAGCTGACTATGTGGAAGTCTGGTACAAGTGTCTATAAAATAGTAAAGATGATCCAGTTTAAATAGGATTGAACATATGGTTGGCCAACGAAGGATCCAAGGAGTAACTGCGCAACTTGAACGAGGAATTTTTGTTGGTAGGAGATTTGAAGGATCTTCAATAGTATTTGGCATTTGTAGCCTTTTTTTTTTATTTGTAGAAGGAGGATTTTATTCAGGTGCCGCAAGGTGTACACCATTATAAGCGTTAAATAAAGTATAATTTGGGGGAGGGCTTGTTATCCTATTTTGTAAACCGTACTAAGTTTGATTACGGCAACGAAACCTGAGGCAGAGAACAGAGCGGAAAACTTATGGATTAGCCTTTAGTGAACGACTTGTTTGCTTTGTGAATCTTGAAGGTTTGGCCTAGTGGTTTTTGCTACTACTCCCTGAGGCCAAAATTGATGGGTTTTCAAAAATAAATTACCAGTGAAGTTGCCATAGAGAGAGCAGCACAGAAGCTATGATATTCAAATAGGCCACAGAGAATGAATGATCGAGTTTAATGCCAAAGGAAGAAGGGAATCAAATGAGAGTATGTCAACTTGGCAGGGTCAATGAAAAGCGAGAAGCAATTGTTTGCCAGATTTCATGTCTGAAGGGACAAGATCAGACAAAGAATTTCTCAGAATCGACACTGCCACCATATATAAAACCAGAATCTGGAAATCAGGTTGAGATTCGCTGGTGAAGATGCTCCTTGCGGGGCATTTTGTAATAATTGAATTTCTAGAGAAACGTGTGAGTTCTGCGCGGGATAGATGTCTTCCAAAAACTTTGTAGCTGGTTGTGCGTCTGATTCGGATGGAGGGAACAAAAAAAATTTGGGGCGCAAAAAATAAATCGGATACGCAAACCAACTGGAAAAAAACAAATATCTCTTTAGGCGGTGATTTCAATAACCTTTCACAAAGAGAAAAAAAAGTCACCATTAAGAAATCTTATTAAAAGAAGCTAGACATGCAAGATTATTGTCAACAGGTTTGCTAGACAAAAATTTCACTAGAAAGTTAAACCTATACCGTCAAATTCAAAATTGTTTTCTCCCAGACTTTTTTTGGTTAAACCCGCTTATCGTGCGTGTGTTTTTATTATCTATTTCTAGCAGCGAACAAGAAGATGATTATCAAAATAACTTATCCTATCAAATCAAATAGTCTGGCTACACTTGTGTTACAAGCAAACCAGTAATAAGGTTTAAACTTTAGGGTTGTCATAATCACCGGACTCACCTCTCCGTGACGGGATGGTGTATGATTAGTTTGAGACTTTTCTTTTTTTCTATTGGCTAAAATCCATTCTAGAAAAAACGAGAAAGAAAGAAGGAGAAAGGGAGAGAGAAAGAGAAAGAGAGAAAAGCACATGTTTTTTGAGAAAAAGGAGAAGGAGGTGGGGGATTTTCTCTTTTTTCTTAAATTGTATAAATAATGTAACAGTGAATAGCGCAGAATAAAAAATGAAAAATATATAAAATAAACTCTCTCACGCAGAAAATTTTCTTCTTTTTTTTCTGCATTTATTTTTCCTTTGATGATCCCATTCGTTATTTGTCCTGCTACTTGTGAATTATGTGGAAACTGGTTACCCGAACATCAGGTAAGGATGACTTGCAAAAAAAAAAAAAAAGTAATAGTCCATCTCATTTTCTTTTATAGTCTTCCTGTCCTAGAAATGGTGTTCATCCTTCTCAATGGTCTTTGTCTTGCTTAAATGAAAAAGAAGAAGATGAAGAAGATGAAGAATTGTTATAAATTGATGAGAATTTTCATACTTTTACAATTATACATATTTATTATACAACCTCCTACATATCTTTTCCTGTAAAAAGGAACATATATAAATAACTCCATCACCTTTTATATATATAATACGCCTACCTTTTATTCTACGCTTTATTTTTTGTGTATGATATCACAACATGAATAAACAATACCATCTTCACACCACTATTCTTTTTCCCTCCCCTTTTTTTTATGAGTCATGGTTACTGATGTCATGTCTGTTGCTACGTATTACAAAGTAACATGATTTGACAATAAATTTTCATTGTCACACGCTATCAACATTTTGTACGACCTTTTATGCAAACAACAGGACAGGTCTTTTTGTCATCTTTGTTAGGATTGGATATTGCTTTTTTGTCATAAAAGAACATTTCTTTTTTTAGTATGAGAAATTATGAATCATTTATACAAAATATAAATAATTACAGTCAAAACATATTAAATCACAAAGATCCTTTCCTCTTCTCCCCCACATACTAGAGTTTCCATTTTTGTTCAGTTCATTTTCTTATTCTTCCTTTTAATTGAATATTATTTTTCTTTTTTAACAAAAGAGGTCGTCTAAAATAAGGCTTGCCATTTCTAAATGTGATTATATTTGATAAATCCTTTCCTTTGTTTTCTTCAAATAATTTTAAAACGCGATCTTTGTAGTTGGCTACTGGCTGATATTTCTTAATTGTAGGAAGTGAGGGTGGAGGCATGAGCTGCATTGATTGTCTTGTTGACTGTTGCTGTGATGATGGTGTTGCCTTAGTAACAAGTGATGTGACTGGTTTGGACTGATCATTGATCGCAAGATATTTCTTTATATCCTTTGATAAACCGATAACAAAAGCCTCTGTCTGCTCTGGAAAAAGTTGTCTGTAAATTTCAAAGCAGGCACGTGCTTGCCTTCGCACATCCGGGGTTGCATCAACCGCAATCACCTTGATCGCAGACTCAATCTCCTTTTGGTACCTGATAACCTTTTCTGATGCATTGACACGAATCAAGATCTCCAGACACTCGGCCAGATAGATACGGGCTGGATCCTGCCGCTGATGACTTGCTGAGAGGACACTACAGAATTTGGGTATAGTCCGTGGTAGGTGTGCATAATGAATGATTTGCTTATAGCCAGAGACTGTTCGGCTCACATGTACTTTATTGGATCGTCCAAAGAGGTGTCGGATGGTGGGTAGGATCATTTCGTTGATGGGATCGAATTTGGTGCTTAAACATTTTGCAAGTGTTATTAAAAGGTCAACAGCTGTAGCTGATAAGATCGTACGTTCGGATGTGAGCTATAATAAATCCTGTTTAGTTCAATTGTTTTATATGTTCTTGATTTTATATACACTGGCAATAATGATTTCTTTTAATTCCTTGATATAATCAATAAATCCTTGATATTCATAAACACGATCCTCCATACACCATGTATTTATATTCTCTATCGCTTTATTAAAATCATCCCAATTTTCATCTGTCATTTTTTTCTTTAGTAAAACTCGCTTGATTCTTTTCATTTCACGATCAAGTTCAAATTTGGAAGAGATCTAGTATAAACTTTGTAAACTGGTCAATCGAACAAAATGTTGTATTCTTTTCTTTTACTTTACCCGAATGGTATCTTTTGGATAAGTATCGTTTCTGTAACTCATTTAAAGTAATTAAAGCTTTAGTTGCTAGGTAATGGAAGGGAATACTGTTTTCAAAAAAGGTAGAAAGTTTGAGGAGATAAAAGAGGGATTTTTTATGAGACAGTTTTTTTTTGTTTTGCTACTCCGCATTCATCCTAATTTTTTGAGAACATAACTTTTATTCTCGCGATTTGCCTCAAAAGGAGCTTTGTTCAAACAAGTCTAAAGTATAATCCATGATATGAATAAAGATGTCAATGACTTTCCTGTTTTCTTTAATCTCTTGTTGGTGGAATTCGACTTGGTTTTCTTTTAAAGGTAGTTGTTTATGTTTTGTATATTGCTTTGTATTAAATACTTGTATGCTTGTTCAAGGAAATATTATAATTTCCACTGACAAACATAGACTATTGAAAAGAAAGAGAGTGATAATAAGAAGCAATAGTGTATTGAACTATTTTAAATAAATTACTGCCTTCTCTATTTAGCATTTTTGAAAACTTTTTTTTTTTCTTTTTTTTTATGATGTGTTTGTTAAACTATTATTGGCTCAAAGAGAGAGAAATAAAGTGAAGGGTGACGCCCATAAACATAAATTGACAACCTCAACATGTGTCACACAAAGCATTCTTTTTCCTTTTTTCTCTCTCTTTCTTTTTCTTATATATGGTTGCTCCATGTGCACCGAATGAGAAATGTTACAAGTTGACAACTCGAGCTAATGACTTGTTTGAACGCCACTTGTATGCAGAGGCATTGATAGAATATACAAAAGCACTGAAATGCGCAACTGAAACAGGATCGTGTGATGATGATTACTTGGCTTTGATCTATGCCAACAGAAGTGCAACTTGTTTACAAGTTGGTGATTGTCAACAAGCAAAGGGGGATGCTGCTCGAGCGATAGCATTGGCTAAACGTTGGGGAAAAGTAATAGATAACAAGTAACAAGTACAAAAGTAAATTGATTTTCTTTTGAAGGGATATTTTAGATATGGACAGGTCCTTTTAAAGCTCTCTCAATACGATAAAGCCATTGAATATTTTAAATCAGCATCAAACCTTGTAAGAAAGATTAGATCGCTTTGCATTAAATACTTAAGTGTGAATCTAGGAGCCCAAAAGTAGTAAAGATATATCACTTCACATTACAAAAGCATTAATTGAAAAGGACAACGAGGCAATGGGAATCAAGATACTCCAATTGGTTGCAGGAAAAGATTTTGCAATTGAAAAAAATGTATTGAATCCGATTCAAACCAAATTATATGAATTTGCTTTACATATGAAGAACATTATTCATGTCGTTGTAGATATCGCATCAAAACAGTGCGTTTTAGTTGACGCAGTAAAGTGACATGTATACAGAATAGAGGAGAAGAAAGCATATCAACTCATATATACATACATAGTGTTGGGACATTGATGGTATTCTAAAATTTGTACAAGATCAAGGTTATACTGTTGTTTCAACCATAGTCACTCATTACCATTTTGATCATGTCGGTGGATCACCTCCTGCACCGTATGACACTTTACCCATCAAGATCTCTGGTCTGGCTCATCTGCTCAAAAAATTACCTCATATCAAGGCCTACATGCATCCCTTAGACATTCCTTACCTTCATGGTACCATCCAACTCAATCGTCTCGTGCCCACCTGCACCACCTCCATCACCTCTGAACTAATCATCGGGCAAGTCCGTCTCCAATTCCTCCATACACCTGGACATACACCTGGATCACAATCCATCTTGGTCAATCAGTCACGCCTGATTGCTGGTGACACTCTGCTTGGCTGCGGGCACTGCGGACGAACCGATTTACCTGGTGGGGATCGAAAAGCCATGGAGCATACCTTGCGCCATGTCTTGGGTGGATTGGATGATCGTATTGTGGTCTACCCAGGCCATGATTATGGTACAACATGGTCAACGATTGCTATTGAAAAGGAAAATGGTTGTTTGGGTGAGGATTTGGTGGGATTTGGGATGCGATAAGCCACACTCCGTGAATCCAACTCTGTGTGTCAATTAGAAGCTAAAAAAAATAAACTAAAAAAAGTCTTGATTTTTTTTTTTTTTCCTTTTTTTTATATTTATAAAGAATAATGTCTTCAACGCAACCTACAGATACAACTGACGAAAATGTCGAAATTTGGAAGATGAAGAAGTTGATTAAAAGCCTTCAGATGGCTAGAGGGTATAAAAAAAAGTTTTTATTATTCTTTTAGATTGACTAAAATGAGTAATATATTGTAGTAACGGTACTTCCATGATTTCACTTGTTATCCGTAAGTGCAAAAAAAAAAGAGAGAGAGAAAGAAGAAAAGAAAGCTTATGCAGACACATGTAGCTCCCAAGGATCAAATTTCTCGTGTAGTAAAGATGTTGGCTGATGAATATGGTACTGCTTCCAATATTAAATCCCGTGTCAACAGACTTTCTGTCTTGTCTGCCATTACTTCTACTCAACAACGTTTAAAGCTTTATACTAGAGGTAAAAAGAAATTACTATACCGAACAAGTGCAAAAAGCCAACTATTTTATCCTAGTTCCTGAGAACGGTTTAGTTGTTTATTGTGGTACAATTATTACAGATGAAGGCAAAGAAAAGAAGGTCAACATTGATTTTGAACCTCACAAGCCCATCAACACCTCACTCTACTTGTGTGATAACAAGTTCCACGTCGAGGCACTTTCCGAATTATTAGACAACGATGCCAAGTTTGGTTTTATTGTCATGGATGGTAATGGTTCATTGTTTGGTACCGTTTGCGGTAACGTACGTGATGTGATCCACAAGCTCTCGGTTGATTTACCCAAGAAGCACGGTCGTGGTGGTCAATCCGCCCTTCGTTTCTCTCGTCTTCGTGAAGAAAAGAGACACAACTATGTGAGAAAGATTGCCGAATTGGCCGTTCAGCTGTTTATCACGAACGACAAGGTCAACGTGGTTGGTTTGGTCTTGGCTGGTTCCGCTGATTTCAAGACTGAACTTTCCCAATCCGATCTCTTTGATCCTCGTCTTCGTGCCAAGGTTGTCAAGATTGTAGATGTCTCTTATGGTGGTGAAAACGGTTTTAACCAAGCCATTGAATTGTCTGCCGAAGCCCTTTCTAACGTCAAGTTTATTCAAGAAAAGCGTTTGATTGGTGATTACTTTGGTGAAATCTCTCAGGATACTGGCAAGTATTGTTTCGGTGTTGAAGATACCTTGAAGGCCCTTGAGATGGGTGCTGTCGAGACTTTGATTGTTTGGGAAAACTTGACTGCTAATCGTTACATCCTTCGTGATGCCTCGGGCACAGAAGTTGTGGTTTATCCTAATGCCGAAGAAGAAAAGCAAAAGAGCTTCATGGTAGACACCAGTGCTGATGCTACTCCCAACTCAGAAATGGAAGTCATTGAATGCATGCCTCTTTTGGAATGGTTTACTCACAAATACAAGGAATTCGGTGCTAATTTGGAAATTATCACAGACCGATCTCAAGAAGGTGCTCAATTTGTTAGAGGTTTTGGTGGTATCGGTGGTATCCTTAGATATCGTGTCAACTTTGAACAACTCAACTATGAATCTGATGAATTCATTTCTGATGATGATGAAGAATATATCTAGAAATATAAAAATATGTGTATACAAAAAAATGTTAAAAGCGTTTTTGTTTTTTTATTAAAAAACGAATATTAAAAAACTACAAATATTTTTTTTCTTAATAATAATATCTAAATTGTGTCCTTGTCTAAAAACGCTACATGTTAGCTTTGTTTTATACAAACAGGTCTTTACCTTTTCTCCATTTCCATATTCTACCGAATGTTGTGAATCCAACTTACAATTCTGTCTATAGAGTAAATAACTTGTTAATAAAGAAACAGCAGCTCCTAGCAGACCACAAGTTAAATTGAAAGAATTGCCAAAGTCTATCGACCAATGATTTTAATTCTCTTTTAATACAAGTATAACTGACTTACAATAATGAGGTCCATCATTTAAAGGATATAAATAAGAGGCTACCACACCACCTGTATTTCCGATCATCACCACTGTCGCTACAGCTACTGCTCGTATTTCCAGAATAGGGAAATTAATAGAAGACCAGCTCACATTGGCTGCGTCTATCATAAAAATTAGTTAAATATATAGCATCCTCTATTTAGCCTACTTTGTAACCCAATGCCTAAAGGGATAATAAAAAGTGAACCATATTTAGCTGCAAAAAAGTTGATGAGTTAAAAAAAAAAAAAAAAAAAAAAAAAAAAAAAAAAAAAAACTGCCGTTTTTGTTTACCCCATCGATTTCAAGAAGACCAAGTAATAAGAACCCAAGGGCTGCTATGGAAAAGCCGATGGTGATCACAAGCCCTCTTTTATTCTTGTAACGATCTGTCAAATAGCCTCCCAAAAGAATAGACATGAGTTGCAATACATTAGGTGGTGCAGATAAAAGTTGTGAGGTCAATACAGGAAAACCAAAACCTAATGCAATAAAATAAGATGTCGATACTTTCTTATCTAAAGCCAAAAGTACCATCAATGATAATTGGTGTAAACACTTGATAGCTTGTAAAAATAATGGCACTCAAGGCATAAGTGGTTGAGAACAGAGCCGTTTTCCAATTAAGACAGGCTTTGACAATCGTCTTTGTATTCACATGTGCATTATTCTCTTCTGTTTGCATGTATAATTTGTGAATTTCCTTTTGTTCACCGGTTAACCAAGAGACATTCTGGATATCATCAAATAAGCAAAAATAAGAAAGAACACTTAGGCAGATAGTGGGCGCGCCTTCGAGAATAAACAGGTACTGCCAGCCATTCAGGCCTAGGTTTCCATCAAGAAAAGAGGTAGCATAGGCAATCGGACCAGAGACAACACCCGATAAGGAGGACATGCATAGTAACATGGCGACGCGTGTCGTGAGTTGTCTTGGCTTATAAGCTTTAGACATCAAATAAAGAATACCGGGAATGTATCCACTTTCAGCCGCTCTATGTAGCAAGAATGAGAAATGACATATATGATCTTTGCTTCAAGACATATTTTACCCAAGCAGCAAACGTAAAGCAAACAAGCTTGCAAAGTCTTTTGAAAATGCCATGGCTAGGGTCATTATTCCCCAAATAAGCATAATAAGCGATAGCCATTTGACAGCATTCACACGTTTTAAAACGATATTAGAAGGCACCTCAAATAGAATCTAAAACAGGTTCAAGTTTAGCGGAGAAAAGCAGATGGTAATCCTTTTGTATTTACATAAGTGATGTAAAATCCTGATATAGCCGTACTTAATTGTTTAGGTGTCAACTAGTAAAATTAAACATTAAAAAAGCCCATTTTATGCATCGCCCTTTCCCCACTTCCTCCCTTTACATGTAAATCATCCTGAATACCAGCTAAACTATGATGAATGTGTCAACATCTTTTTTCTTCTTTTTCTTTTGCAATTAAATTCTTTACGTTGCGTTTCCAATATTAGCACGATCCAAATAATCCATGAAGTAAAAAAGACAAAGCAATGGCATCATATGTCTATCAATGGTCCGAGTAATATTTTTTTCTTCTTTATTGGCATTATCGACGCATGTTTGACTACTTGATCTGGTTTGGATCAAATCAAAGTCTTCTTGTAACTCGATAGTATCCATTTTCTTCAGTAAATCTTTCATGGCAAAGTGTTTACTATTTGAATGAGCAAATAAAAAGAGAGAGAGAAAGAAACAAAGAAATTAAACCACCTTTTAAAGGTGTTTAATTTTATTATGCAGTAAACTGTGATCTCCTTTCCCCTAATTTATACATTGTAATGTTTGAAGCCATTATTAATTACAACTTCAACCAACCCAGAATTGGTGTACATGTTTTTTAGTGTATGCGCAAGTAAACCCTATCATTGGTGTTTCTTCATTTGCACAAGTCGGTTTTTCTTTCGGGAATATACCTTATTCTCTCTACTCTTAACTAATCAATAATGTATAACACTTTGATTTAATCCAGGAATATAATAACCAAATAAACATCGGTTAAATCGGATTTGCGAGAAAAGAAAAAAAAAAAAAAAAAAAAAGAAGGGATCTTGGTGAGCTACTAATGAAAAACTTGGAAATCCGGTGAACAACCAAAGGGGAGAAAGGGGAAATGGAATTGGTTTAATTTCATTATTTAGTTGTGATAGACAATATATTAAAACGGACGCGCTCCTTTTTATTGAGATGATTCATTATTAGTTGCGAAATATATTGTTAAAGTAAAATAAAATATAAATCATGAATGATAAGAAATTTTATTCTATGTATAAAACAAGAATTGATCAAAGCATACCATACCCTTTGACATTGCCGTGAATCGCGTCAAGACAATAAAGGAATAGCGCGGCTTTAAGAAAAACGAATAGGATCCTAACATGCGCGTGTGATTTGACTGTACAGTTTGAAGAAAGCCTTTAATAAGTCTATGTGGCAAAATAGACCAAATTATTTAATGCAATAATTGGTTAGAGTTTTAAGAAAAAGAGCTCAAATTGAGATATAGAGTAAACCCTTTGGAATAACTTAATCCAAAGGATTTTGTTCTAGACCCTAAAGGAAAAGGATAACACGTACATTTGTTGAAACATTTTTCATGCGATGCTTTGCCATTTTTATAAATGTAAAACTTTACCGAAGTCTACTTCCAACTTGGCTTCTGTCTAATTTGACGATTTATATCTTGACGGAAAAAAGCTGGAGTAACTTGATTCGTACAGCTAATTTAAAAGTTGGTGTAACCTGACTATGCTAAAAGCAGGAATACATAATAAAAGCGTGCGTGCCCTACTGGATCAATAATCATCAAACTTGACGCAGGGTTAGGCAAATAACTAAATTAAGGATTAATTCTAAAGTTTCCATCATTCGCCATGTTATTTTATTATTCAAATAGAATCCTTTGTGTATGAGATATAAATGTTTCGTTAATGTGTTATTATCTTTCTTCAGTGTTCTCATACCAAATCCAATACCTTGTAAAAAAAATTTTACTTTTAAGAATCATAAGAAAACACAATATATGGACATAAAAAATGTTCAGTCTAATACCTGTTAGAGGTAGTGATGAGTCTGAGCTGAATCTTTTTAAAAAGTAAAATTTTGTGACCGTTCTAAGAATGCTTTTGTATTTATTTATTTTTTTTCAGTCATGGCAGATGCTAACGAAAACCCACCTACAACGCCACCCACTGCTCCTCATCGTCAAAGCATTCTCCTAAAAACAAATCGGCGTTCGACGTTTTTTCAACGTAATGTTCAGCATGAACCCCCTGTGGACAATCCTGAAAATTCAGACGAGTACAACGCGCACCTGAGAAAGGAATATGAAAAACTTCAACTAGTGAATCGTGCTGTAGAGCTGATGATTGGTGATTTCCAAAATGCTCTTCAAGTACAAAGTCAAGTGGCACAGCATGTGGATGAAACAGATCGATTATTGAATGTCTGGTCATCGATTTTGGAAAAAACTGAGACTTTTAAAAATTTGCTTGAAGATCCAGAGTGGGAAAAGTCGCAATTAAAGCTAGAAGAAGAATAGACATTGTACATACTATATACCAAAATTTATTCTATATATAAAATAATAAAATAGCAAGGAGAAAGAGAGGCAACAGAAAGAGAGGAAATATACGTTTTCTGTTGAACAAAATAAATTGCTTGAGAAGGTATAACCAAATTCTCTCTGGATATATATTGTTTATATGTTGGCAATATATACAAAAAGGGGCCAATAATTAAAAATAGAGAATATGTGTTAAATTATCAAGGTTGTTCAAAATTTGGCGCAAATTTGGCGAATTTATGACACTTGTTTATAAAAGTGAATGTAGTAATCAGTTCAAAAAGTACGATATTTAATGGCCTAAGTCTGTACTGCAAGCACCTGCTTCCCGGTGCAAGATATGTTAAATTTTCAAACAAGTTGTCCTATTGCCTTAGCCAGTGAAGCTACATAATTTTGATGTACAGCACAAGTAATGAATTTTTGGATGGTAATGCAGCATTTCCCTGGATTGCTATTGTAAAGCAATACTTAGCTAACTGTGTAAAGCGATCTTCTATAAATAGCAGCAGCATGGAGGCGAAGACCATACTAAACATAAAGAGTCCACACAATATCATGTATGATACTGGCTCACATGTGTTAATATCATTCTATTTTATTTTTCTTTCAAATTTATTATTAAGAAAACCAATATGCTTTCAACATTAGCTGCTTGTACAGTAGGGAAATAGCAGTTACATTTCTGTAAGTAGACTGTTATATATGCTTGGTAAATAGAAGCATTCAATACAAACAGCATTCATTTTCTCTCTTTGCTTACATCAAAAATATATTTAAAGAATGATGTCCCCGCCATTCATCGTAGGCACCATCATGGGTTGAGGCATCATACCTTGCTGATAATAGTTAACCATGGCCGTCTTGATATTAATTCTAAGCTTGACTGCATATGAAAATAAGCAAAAGGCCCAATAAGTCTAATTTTCGTAAAGTGTGAATTGATTTCTGATACAAGTTACTTTTTTTTTTCTTTTTTACATAAAGTGCCATGATTAATATTGTGCACAAAATAGTGAATTTCAACTCGTCTTCCCAAGTACGATTACAGTTATAAAAGTCTTGTTGGTTAAAACTGAATTGCCGCTGCTGTTGCTGATCGAGAAATTCTCGATTTAGTGAAGCGGAAGTTGTATTAATGCACCATTGAACATAAGAATCTTTTTTAGCGATAAACATGATTGTATTGGCAACTATATCAGCAATCAAGACAAAAACGGTAATGCTTATAGCAAAGGAAGCGGTTCGAACTCCTTTCTGTGATCTCTAAAAAGCATATGATTAGGAGATAACATAAAAGGAAAGACACATACAAAGAGAAGACAGAGCATTGTTCCTAAACAAACACCGAATAAAACAAGGTTGATTGTTCCAAAGATGTAGAGTCCAGTGGGTGCATCTGTATATGAATAAAATGCTAACAGCAAAAATAAAAATAAAAAGGGATTTGTCTATACCATTCGTTATTGATTTATTCTTAACTTACGGCTTTTGGCTTGAAATGACAAAACGGCAAAATATAAAGAGAATCCAGCCCATATTAAACAAGATAATAATGCCCCTATTCGTAAATGAATGCATCCGCACCATTTACGCACATAGGGGTTTGTTGAATGGATAACATGTTCTCTAGGTATAATCATTTTATGAAATAAAATCCTTTTAAAATGATTTTGCTTAAATTCTTTTTTTTTTTTAAGAAATCAAAACATTATACCCAAAATGCATTACTATCCATATTTTGTGTAACTTCAACAGTAACACGAAAGGACTTTTTTTTTTCATTTGCTTATTTCAGCGCATGTTCAATAGATACCAAAATATATATTGATATAGACATGAATAATAATATAAAAAGATTTTTGTACTAGTGAGTAGGTTTTCAATCAGATTACAAGACGGTTCAAGTGAATCTTCAGCTTCACTTTTATTGCATTGAACATTCTGATATTGAAAACAGTGACTATACGGGTACCAATTTTCACAAAGAAAAGCAGGTACTTGGAGACATTTTAGTCCTTTTGGAATAAGAAAGGATTCAAACAATAGACTAACACTATGCAATGTATGAGTGAATTTACCTGTGTTCCTTTCTTATTGTTTACTGAAAACAATTTTGCATAGGTACGATGGCCACTTGAAGTAAATAGAATTCTATTTTTAAGATGATACTTTTTGTTTACTTTAACTTGTTATTAAAAAAGCACTATTAGAAACATACCCTTTGAAATTACAGCAGAAAAAATAGATAAAGGATTTGAAAATTATTGACCCATCCGACATACCAGAGAATAATCAATTGAAAATGAATAACGCTTGTGAGCTAATAAAGCAAAAAACAGGGATACTTGACGCAATAAAGTAAATGCAGACATCTTCAGGGGCTCAATGTTATCAGACTTTATTTAATTTTTCTTTATTAACAAGCCAAGGCTACAAAAAAAAAAAACTCATTTGCAAAGAGAATTGAAAGCAACAAGTGAACTTTTGTTACCTGCGTTAGTATGAATCATCAGCTCTCATCTTATGTAATTCACACCAATTTACCTTCAAGGAATTCTATGAAAGGTAATTAGGCTAGTTTGTCACCTCAATCTCGTCTACTCCTTTCTTAATGACCTTTTCTTGCATAAAAGTAGATTATATTGCGTACACGACAATTTAGATATTAAAAAAGGCATCTATTTTCTTGATATATGCAGTGGATAAGGAGCATAGGTCATGTTAAGATACGATAGACAGCCGTCCGTTTGTTTGATACCAATGATCAGCATATATCATTTATTTCTAATATTTGAAAAGCAATGATTCCTTGAATCTCTTTTAATGAAATCGAACAGATGCTATCGTTGCTTTGTTTTATAACAGACTGCCTTATTATAATTATTGTTTGTTCTACGGTACTTTTCGTTACTAGTAAATCCAAATAATGAAAAGAATAAATATATGGATACTTTTTAAACAAATATCCTCTTTTCTCCTTATTCTTTTTTTTTCAGTTTTCTTCTCGTTGAAATGAAATTCATATTACTGTTATTGGTGATGATCGTGCCAGTGATCGCCTACTTGCCAACAAAAAACAGTATTAGAAAAATAAAATTAAAAACACGCTCTTCCCTTCAAAAACGTCAAGATTTTCCAATCAGAAGACTAAAGCAAACAGGATACCTTCACGGAAGTGGTAAGTACAAACCAGAGAGAGAGAGAGAGAGAGAGAGAGAGAGAGAGCGGTTATAGGGTAGCTTACTGCCTGTGTGATTTAGGATACTATGGAGAGGTCGCTGTTGGTGAACCACCTCAGACTTTTCACGTCGTGTTTGATACTGGAAGTTCCGAATTTTGGGTAGTCTCCAATCACTGCTTATCTTGTAAAAGGGGCCACCGATACAATAGTCGGTTATCGAAAACCTACTGGGAGAGTAAAGAGTCTGTCCGATTCAGGTATGGTACGGGGGCCATCGCTGCCTACCGTGGTCAAGACACGGTCATGGTAGCCAACATGACACTCAAAAATTATCCCGTATCAAGTGCATACGAGCTTTCTGACGTATTTGATTCGTTACCTATCGATGGCATTCTCGGTCTAGGTCAAGATAGCGGTCGTTCAGGAAGCCCCCCGTTCCTAGAGTCCTTGTACGAGCAAAAGAGAATTCGTCAACGTATCTTTGGCATGTACCTTCAGCCGTTTGGTGGTGAAATTGATTTTGGTGGTATTGATCTGAATCGCTTTGAGGGATCGATTGGCTATGTGCCCATGCTGGAAAGTAGCAAGTATTTTGTGGTCCAGATGAAAGAAGCATATCTTGGTGCTATTCCACTCAATATGTCTCGCCATTTAATGATAGATACAGGTAGTGCATGAACTGAACATGAGAGAAAAAAAAAATGGAGGAAAAAGAAACTTAGCTTAAAATAGGCAGTACTCTGATGGTTCTCCCACAGAACGATATTCAGGCTATTCATCGTAGCTTAGATTCATCCATCACTTTTTTAAATGGAACTTTTTATATTCCATGTGAATTGAAAGGAAAGCTATCGGACATTATACTTGATGTACATCATCATTCTCTTTCTATTTCATCTAATGATTATATTCTCTTTCCTCATGAGACATTCACTGATCTCTGTCTATCTGGTCTATCTAGTCATGGTCGTGCAGATCAATGGATTCTAGGAGATATCTTTTTAAAAAACTATTACACTGTAATAACAAACCATTCTTTCTTCCTTTCAATTAACCATCTTTTATAGATATTTGATTTGGAAAATACACGACTTGGGTTTGCAAAAGCAAAAAAGGATTCAAATTTAACAATGGATCATTATCAATAAACTGTTTGTTTACTTTTTTAATCTCAGATCGGACCCACGAAAACAGCATACAGCTCACTGCCTTCATGAACATCACAACCCTACATACCCACAACCCCTTCTCTTCAATCGACCGTAGATAAGACAAGGTAAAGTAGATGGATTGGAATAAAAGAGATGGATGAATCAATGGATGGATGAATAAAGATGAAGAGTGGATACTAAAAGTATTTTTGAAATGTCTGTAGAATGGCTCAGAGACTCACATACCGTCGTCGATGTTCTTACAACACTCGTTCCAACCGTGTCAAGGCCGTAAAGACCCCTGGTAAGGAGAAAGATGAATAAGGGAGAATGAGAGTTAAGCAATTCTTTATAGGTGGCAACCTTGTTTACCACTACCAAAAGAAGCCCGTGAAGGCTCCTCGTTGTGGTGACTGTGGTGAAGCTCTGGCTGGTGTAAGTTGTAGATGAGACAGAAAGTGTAGGAAACTCACTGGTTGAATGTAGATCAAGGCTCTTCGTCCTCGTGAATTCGCCACGGTCTCCAAGACCAAGAAGACTGTCAGCCGTGCCTATGGTGGATCTCGTTGTGCTCACTGTGTTAGAAACCGTATTGTACGTGCTTTCCTGATTGAAGAACAAAAGATTGTCAAGAGAGTTCTTAAGGGTCAATAAAAGGTCCATGCATGAATTAGTGTGTGTGTGTGTGTATGTGTTTTGATTGAAATCAACTCCACGTGTTGTGTTACTTAAAAAAAAAAGAAAAAGGAAAAAAAAAAGCTAGCTCTTTTTACTGTTTTTTTTTTTTTTTTTTTTCCACTTTTATTATTTTGTGTCGATCCTTGAATGTTTCGTCATCGACCAGGTTTATTTCTTTCCTTTCTTTCTGCACTTTTAGTAGCCAATGTATCAGGGCCACAATATGTTTATCCAATCTATAGCACCTTTCTTCAAGACCGATTTCAGTGGTCTAGTCTAGAACACAGTATTGTCAATACCGCTTGCTTTGTGGGTGTATCATTTTCAGGTCCACTTTGTTCTTGGGCCATGACTTATTTTGGTGCCAAGACCACTTTACGAATAGCATCGGCTATTATTTTTTCTGGTTTCTTTTTAATAGCTCAGACCTATGCTGGATATTTACCTCAACATTTCATGCTCATCACATTCTATCTTGCCTGTACGGGTATTGCCGGTGCAGCATCTTTTCTTTGCGCATTAGATTCTCAAGTAAATAGATGAAAGACTCAAAAGAGAGACTGATTCATTTTTATCTTAGTCTCATCATTTTAAACAACACCGAGGACTTTCCATGGGACTCACCACGGCTTCCATTGGCATCTCTGGTCTTGTCTTTTCACAAATCAACGATTTCTTTTTCAAAACAGACATACATCAGATAGGAGCTACCTATCGATTTCTCTTATTCTTAGCCGTCTGCGCTTCTCTTGTGATCCTTTCAGGCTCCTTTCTGTTCCTAGAACCTGTCCAGGACTCCCTTGGCCATCCTCCAGTGACCACCAGAAAAGAAGAACGATCAGGGCTTGCTTTTTTATTGCATCCCACAGGCACCGCCCTGTTCTGTGCTTTATTTGTGATCCTGGGCATGGGTTACATGTATCTGGCCAATCTTGGTCACATCTTGATGGCAACGTCTTCATCATCACAACACGAACGCAACCATCAAATCACCCTCTTCAGTCTCGGCAACTGTCTCTCTCGTGCCTTCTTTGGCGCCCTGAGCGATCTGATGTGGTACCGATATGGCCTTGATCCCCTCTGGATCTTTTGCTTGGCTCTTTTGGCTCTGCCACAAGCCCATCAATTACCCCCTACCGGATCTACCCTCTTGATCTCGATCACATACGGTATCGGCTTTGGCATCTCACCCTCGATCGTGACCGGATTCGGTACGGGGGCGTTTGCGAAAAATTGGGGGTGGATGCTGTTTGCACCTGCGTTGGGAAGCCAATTTTTTAATGTGCTGTATGGCGCCTACGATGTTTTTCGTGTGGGCCAGTGGTTCTGCTGGGCTGTGTTGGGTGTTGTGCTATATGCAGTGTATAGAAATAGAAAACGATAAAGAGGTTTAAAACAAGATGCTTTTTTTATATATTTTATGAATGCCTAAAAAAGAAACAAGATCCATCTGAATCCGTTCGTTCGCTATCGCTGTCAGTGCAGTGATGGGTATCTTTGGGAAATCCTCCTTCAAGTGTTCTATCGCTTTCACATAACGTGGATGGCCCAGAGGATGCCACTGGGAAAGACAGTGCGCATCGTCCAGCACAAGACGACCGACGCGATGCCGGATGCTTTGGAAAACGGATCGGTGCTGCAAAAAGTGAGAATAGGTCATGTAGATCAATCGAATGTCTTTCTCTGTCTTGCTCAACAGATCTTTTGCTGAAACCGTTTGGGCCATGTCACTCGGTTCATCCAAGAAAAAAAGGGTGGGTATCGAGCTATGCTCCACATAGACTAACTGAGGCATCATGACCAGTGTCAGGCTAGGTTGTAATAGGGCGGGTAACTGATAGCACAGATGTCTTGGTTGCCCTGAAGGTAAGATGATCAAGATGTCTTGGTTGGCTAAGGCTGATGTGATGGATTCATATTGATTGGGTATCCATTCAGATATACCAAACACGCTTTGGAGTGTGTCAAGTAACATGTCATCACTGTTATCAAAATATTCTGAAGCGTCATAGTATACTGTCTCTGGACTGCAAATCGTGTTGTCCTATAATCAAATCAGATTTATTTAAAAGAGACCCTCTTTTTCTTCTTACTGCAATACTGCTTTTTGATAGTATGTTGTCATTGTCTTTCTTTAAAGGTCATTTTTCAGGGAGTTTTTTTTTTTTTTTTTTTTTTTTTTTTTTTTTTTTTTTTTTTTGCAAGTCTTACCATCCTATTCTGAATGGAGCTATCCTTCTTTTGTTCACTTTCTTCTACTCTTGGCCTTTTTCTAGGATGAAACGTTCTTTCAGGCTTAACCTCTTTCTTTTGTTAATGAATAAAACAAAGACCTGAGTTCGGTGGAATTACCTTGATTTCCGACAAACATCAACTCAAAAGGTTTAGGTGGTCTTTTCAAGGTAGCATAACCACACCTTGTAGGTTGAGAGTGAGGTGTCATTATATAAGGCTTTACTGATAGTTCATACCAAGCAACCCACTGATTGTAATTTGTTTTCATTCAAAAAATAGTGTATTTGTAACGATAAAAAGCCCATTCTTTTGAGTAGGACAACACATTTTTTTTTTTTTTTTTTTTTTTTTGTTGTTGATATTCTAAATTCTTTTTAAAACCAGAAAAGTCCAAATACCAATGATTTATTATGAATAATTTAATTACGATGATATTCAGGTACGTCCACAACTTGCATGTTTCCTTGACTATCAAGACCCACCACTTGTTTTTCTTTAATCGACTTGTTCATCACAGGCACTTTTTCATCTAAAGCAACGAATTTATAATAAGGTTTTGCTGTAGGAGTCGCTTGCCATGATACAGATTGAGAAGCTATAGATTCCGTTCATTCCTATTTCGTCCATTCTCCATCTAACTTACCTTGTTTTTGATTAATAGCAGATTGGACAAATGAAGGAGGCAAAGGTGCTACCTGATTCAAGACACGAGGTAGTCCAAGATGTTTATAACCTGGTTGTTCTTTCTGAATACGTTGTCTATAAGTAGGACGATGGATGATCTTTGCTGGAGCCAAAGATTCTTCTTGCTCAGGTAAGATACCATCAGGAAGAGCAATCTTCATACGATTCCATTTTTCAATGCGTGGATCATTTTGTCCAGCAAACATAGCCAATACGGAACTTGAAAATAGTGTGAGAATAGCAGTTTGTAGAAAGAGCATTTTATAGAGAAAAAGAAACAGGTGGCATCCTTCTCTTTTATAGTCTTTTCTAAGGAATTTTTCCTATTCTTTTTTTTTTTTTTTTTTTTATTCCCTTAGGGTTATTTTGGTTCCAACAGAAATTTTAAATGAAAGCATGTGACTTGCTACATTGTGCTTTCTAAAATAAGAAAATTATTTATGAAAGAATAGATGTAATGTTTGGTTGAGTTATTAAAATGAAAACAGTGTTGAATGAACAAATGAAAGACAGCATTTATACATTGGATAAATTGAATGATTGTGTTGTATTTGATATCCGCTTTTATTTTTATTATTATTATTATTATTATTATTATTATTGATATTCTACTTTTTAATTAACACGAATACACTGTTCAAATAACGATAGTGAAAGATGTGATTTAATTTATATAAAACAAATATTGAATGTGAAAGAGAAAGATAGGTGAGTCCATGTAGAATTGAATATGTTGAAAGGTTAAGGTGATCAAGTATCTAAAATGGGGTAGAGTAATAAGAAGAGGATATATTTTATGCTCCAAGTGATTAGGATATGATTCATATCCAGGAATTACCTTGTCATTGGTCAAAGGATACAATGGTTGTCATGGATAATATAGTGATCAATCACTTTATGATTAAAAGTCTATAAGCTGATTTCAAACACATCAAATCTTACTTGCCATCATCAAAGGTTATAATTCATGATTCAAACAAACTGAATTTGTATCTTGAAGGAGAAAGAAAGAAAGGGATAATATAAATAATAAACAATAACAGTTTCACCTTTTTGTTTTCATGTGAAAAAAAAAAAAAGTAAAAGAGAAAATATATATAAAATAAAATCACGCGCCTATTTATCATCTTCTTTTTCTCTCTCTTTTATTTTTTTTTAAAAAAAATGTTTTATTCAAATTGCCCACTTTGGTCCTCTTGTTTATTTATTACAAATCATTCAACACAATGTATTATTACAGCAACAGATGAACTACTTAATTTATCAGGATATTCAATGCCAGATGTAGTCGATCAACCTATCACACAATTTATTCAACTCTCATCCAAACTATCCCTCATTCCAGAGTGTACACTAAAGCATTCAGACGGTCATCTAATCACATTTCAATGTTGTATTCATCAAGAAGACCGTTTGAGTTATTGGTTACTGAAACCGATGATGGAACAAGAAGAACAGCAACAGTTGATGATGCCATCTATTATAGGACTTAATTGTTATGGAACGATTGAACAAGTACACAACAATAGTCATTTTAAACAACCGATGTATGAACTCATCGGTAGACCTATCATGACCTTTATCTATCATGACGATGTACAAATCCTCTGTGGTCATCTGTCTGCTGTACTTCATCAACGAGCACTTGATCATCCAGTCTGTTTACGTTGGTCTAATCAATATGATTTTAGTCTTGAAGAAAGTATAAGTTATGATTGGATGTCATTCACCTTCATCTCAAGCTACAATCGACCTATTTGTATCGTAAGGCCGTTAAGGTCATGCGGTATCGACAAGCATTCCTTATTGTGTGATGTCATTTTATATATTCAAGAAATGATTGAATACAGTAAAAGTTATGTGAAAGAATATATTGGATTTATTACGAGTTATTTGTTAAATCAAGACAACTTGATTGGTTATTTTATTAAATCAAATTCAATCACAAAGAAGTCCATTGGATTAATCGAATTCATCTTGGGTCAATAAAAAAATAAAAAAAAAAGGTCTATTTATTCTTTACTTTCCTAGTTTGCAAAGATTTGGTCACAAATCGTACTTGATTTCACACGAGCAATGTCTAATGTTTTGCTTGCTCCGTTGCCTTTATAAACGTTATTCATTGTTTTCTTTTATCCCATTTAACTTACGAAAGTGAAGGGTGACTGTTGGTTTGATATTGGCATCAGCTACTTTATTCACTTCATATTCTACTTGAGGATTATTGTATTGAATACGAGGAAGGTTTTCATTCAAAAAGTGTCTAATTGGTTCTATTAGAAAAATAAAATAAAATAAAATAAAAAACAAATGAACCTTGCTGAAGCACTTTCATTTTTTCCTTTTAATGCAAAAGTCAAAGCAATTTTAGAAATATTAGAAGGTAATTGGGCTGCACCAGATCCACTCTTTAATTGTTGAAGTATTTCTTTTGTTGATTTAAGTGTTCTTAATGACATTTTTTTTTGAAAGAGAACGAAGAGGGAAAAAAAAAAAAAAAAAAAAAGTGTGACCAGGGGAATTTTTTGTAGGTCACACATACACCTTTCACGCTTTTTTCTTGCTTGTTTCATAATGGAGAAATATTCACGATGGAGGGTGAGAAGAAGAAGAAGGTTGAATGATCTTGTATTAAAGCTGTATACATAGGACGCGGGCACTGGTATTCAACCTTTTCTTCCTCCTGTGGTAAATATACAATATATGAAACAAGAACACTTCTTTGACATCACACATATTCACGCAATCATAGCCACCTCGAACTGACTCTAGTTTTCTGGTGACACTATCAAACATTGTTCATACCATCGCTGGTTCTGTTCAAGGGCTGATTAAGCTTCCAGTCATCTTATTACTCAGCTTATGTTATGTTCTTTTTGTTTCTATTTTAGGCACTCTTTTAGTAAATAGACCTACCTTTCTACATGTGCGCGTTATTTACATTCATCATAGACACCCATAAAACCACTTAAAAGAGCTTGGCAAACATTATTCTCTACCATCTTGACTCGATGCATTCTGTTTTTTATGGGCTTCTTTCATATTAAAACAGAAACTGTTTCTATTCGTAAAAGGTAAATCGAACAAAAGGAAAAGAAAAGTAGCTGATAATGATAAATAGCCGAGGTAATATTAAAAGTGGTTCAGTAAAAGATGGAGATATTATTATATCCAACTGGACGTCTTATGTTGATATACTTTATCTTGCCTACAAGTAAAACAAGATGCAATGTATGATCATTTACTTATCCTGTATTAGGTTTAATCCTGTCTTTACACAGGTTTATTCAAATACAACTCAAGTAAAGAAAATTTCATTGTGGCAAGCCATTCGATCCGTCAATCAGATCCCTCCAGCGACACCCACATCCACTGTATATGACATCAAAGAATTATCATTGAAAGCCAAAGAACAAGGTTGGGGTCCTATCGTTATTTTCCCAGAAGGTACAACGACCAACGGAAGAGCTTTATTAAAGTTTGTTCCTTTGTCGTTTGATGATGTCGATTTGAATAGGTTTCATTTATTATCTTTCAAGTAGGATCAAAGCTTATTATAGTCTTATTTGATACTTATGACAGAATAGGTATGAATATGGTAGCATGCCACCTACTTTTACTATAGGAAATCAGTGGATTCATTTCTTTAAATTATGTTCACAGGTAAACATCCAAAACAAAAATGGTTTATATTGACAGCAACACTCTAGTTTCATAACAGTTTGAATGTGAGAATGCTGGCAAAAGGTGAATTAGACTCTGACATTCTGGCTTCTCTTGGTCACTTGTCAAAACTTCGAAAAACAAACTTGACCATGAACGACAAACGAGACTTCTTGGTTTATTATGAATCCCGAAACAAAAAGAAGGCAGCCTAAAAATGAAAAATAGACAATACCACAAACAAAAAGGTAAAATCAAGTTGGATCAGTGAGATGAATTATAAACAAAAATGGAAACACTCTAAAAAAATAAAGTGGGCATTAAACATGTTTACGTTAAAATCATTCTTGTTTTAATGTTTGATTTATGCTTTTTTCACTTGAATTTTTATTGCTTCACTGTCATTTGGTAAACTCGATTGGACTAATCAATCAATTACGATCAGTTTATGTAAAAATATTGAAAGAGGATGTAGAGTTTCCATATCCTGTTGCAAATTATTTAATTTCTTTAAAGTAACTTTGTAGTAGGCACATCATTCAGGATACTTTATTATTTGATTATAGTTATTTAACTTTCATTAATAGTTTTGTATCTTTCCCACTGTAAGATTGTTATCAAAATTACTGTTATATCAGCTTCATCTTGTGTGAATGACCATTCTATATTTTATAAACCAAATATAAAAAGTTTTGCAAGTGCTATAAAAATCATCCAGTTTGTATCTCATTGACTCTTGATGGTTTGCTAAAGGATATTGTATTCATACAAGTGCTTGTTTACTGTCATCATAATCATTTGCATATATTTAAAAAATAAATTTAAATAGTCGGACATTTTTATATACTTCATCAATAATGCGAACTATACTGGATTAGGTTAAATGAAAACAAGTAGCACTTTATAATTTTATTGACGAGGTTGTAAAATAGCAATGGACAAATTAAATAGTGCCTCTAGCAGGCATGTTTATCGGTTTTATTAAACAAAGCTTTTTGCTTAAAGTTCAATAAATTGCTGGCTGTAAGCAATTACCGGATCTTGTAAAGTGTTTGCAAAGCAACAAACTGGCTTCAAGAGATTTGTCTTGCTTGTATTTAAAGATAATGCCAAAAGATTCAGAGATAAAATAATTTGATTTATCGGACGTTTGTATAAAAATATGACAAAGAGAAGTGAAGTAGAAGAGATAAAAAGGGTGTCCTTTTTCTACTAAATAAAAAAAGTTATAAATCTTGAAAAACAAAAAAACTTTGTCAAATAGAAAATAAACTCAAAAATAAAGTTCAAAAGATGAATAAACTCACAAGATATAGCCATCACTAATGTTTGCAGTAACTGGGACGTCGTCACAGCTCAGCAGAGGTTTTCCAAATCTTGATTGCTTGATGTATTCTTTGCTTTTAGGTGCTTGTGGTGTTAAATATGATTGATTGGAAGAGGTTCTGATTTAGAAGGCTTTAATAGCGTCTGATTCCAAAGATAGTAATATAGTGAGTATAAGTTCGCTTGTAACCAGTGACCACCAGACTTTGACAAGTAGATCACACTTGTTTAAGGAATAGCAATACAGAAGATAGGTAAAAAAAGGGTTACAATGAAGTATATTATTCAAGAGACTTACTCTTGGTTTTAAAACAAAAAATATAATATTCGATTCAAAGATACTCGTTTTATAAAAATATAGTGAAATAAACGAGGAAAGAAAAGTTGTCAAGAAGTGAATCAGTAAAAAATAAAAGAGAGGATGGCTATTTATATATTTTTTTGTGATGATTTTGTCCCTTGAATTATTTTTGTGTGTTTTTGAGTTAATATCTAAAAGTCGTTTTGTGAAGTTGAATTGAGTTGGTTAACTTGGAGTAAAATTGTTGGTGTCATCATTATTCTTGTTATCATTGTGAGATTGAAGTTTGTTAGATTTGTATAGTGTTAAATAGGCTTGATCTAAAAGATTCTTGATAGGAAAACAAAGATTTGTGTATGAATTGCATGTGCTAAATGACCACCAGACCTTGCTATGTAGATTAAATTGTTTTGAATAAAGTAAAATAAAATTAATAAAAGAGATTGGATTTGAATGCAATTTATTTAGAAATAACCAAAGAGTAAAACGGATAAGAAAGTCAAGAAAGGAAATGTTGTACTCCAAAAATAGTTATTGTATAGCGATCAAACACCATTAACGATTAATAGTGTCAGTATATGGAATTGTAGATTTATTAATCTATATATATATATTTTACAGGTAAATACTGTGAGGGTATTTCTGGGAAGTCACAGTCTGACTCAGTCTCCAGACTTAGCGTTTTTGAGCGGGATTGAGAATAGTAGGGAAATACTCAGTTTGGAAATTTTTTTGATTTTCCGCCATTTTTTAAGCATTTTTTAGTATGTAAAAAAAAAAAAAAAAATACGAAACAGCTTAAGGTTCGAAGTAAATTGTTTCTATTGTAAAACAACTGGGTGCGATATTCGGTAGTAGAGTCATAGAATATCTGAGGATATGCTGTTGTAATTTAATTGATGTTGGCACGCACTATATTTTTTATTTTTAATGGAAATTTTATTAAGCTGTAGAAGAATTTTATCTGCTTTTTCTGTCAACCTTGATCAATCAAATGAAAAGTAATCTTAAACAAGACGGCGGTATTCCTTCTTAATGCATTCCCTTAAATTGGCCCCAAAAATGACGAAAGCAAAAATTAAAATTAAGTCACATTAGCCCCCTCCCCCCAAAAAATCAATTTATAAGTTGTAAAGTACTTCGTTTTTTTTTTTCGCGTTTTTTATCCATCACTTTCAATTAAGAAAAGTTTTATTAACATGTCTACTTCATCAACTCAATTTTATGCAGCAAATGTTTCCGATTTCAAAACAATGAAAGTTGACAAAGCTACAGTAGGTCACAAAACTGCTGCAAGGAATTGCAAAATTCAGGTTTTACAGCTGGTTGTCCATGGGTACTGCACCAAACTATCTCAAACCTTGACTGTTTGTACCTCAATAGAAAGTGCATTTATTCGTCGATTATCGGATATGGGCAATGGTTATTGGTGGAATTTGAGATCGCTAAAGGTAGTATTATGAACATCCGTGAAGTGTTTTTAAGTATTTAAAATATGAAAAAGAAGAATTAACGAGACCGAACAATAGTTCTAAAGTCGAATTACTTTTATTAAAGAAAGATTCCAAGGCTATTTATATTAGTTTGAGCAAGACCTGAGATTAAATGACAAGAGATAGTTACGACCGATATGATTTGACATGTATAAGAAAAATTTTATAAACTGATGTAAATAATCAACTGTTGAGATGAAAGTGAAACTTGGCTGTTCAGGGCAGTTGGTAATTATCAGGATCTATTCTTATTCAAACTCATTTGTAAAGATTTAGCTTAGAATGATAAGACTGTTATCTTATTGACATGTCAAAACATGACATTGCCCCCTTCCAGGTTGTAATTATCTTTTCTGGAATTAATGTGGCAAGTAAAAAGATGTTTGTTTAACTGAATGTCAAAATGAGGTTTGAGATGTCAAGATGAGCTCTATTTGTTGTAAGAAATAGGTGCTTGGTAGGGTGAAGTCATATAACGTATAGTGGCTCTTTATATAAACATATAAAGTATAGTGTTCAAGAATGGAACAAAGCATTTAGGCGATAATAAACCCTAAACAGGAATTTATTGCTAAAGTGATGTTTGTCTGTAAATGTGACTGCGTACAAACGTGCAAATTGAAAAATATTAAGGCATGAGAAAAAATTCCATTTTTTACTATCCTTGTAAATATTTTATAATTGCGTTATTTGCTGGTAACATATATGTATAGTTAATGAAAGTTGGGTGGAAGAAGGTCAATGTGTTAACGTCTGTTTCTTTTAGAGTTAGTTACATTGCGATGCACATTTTTTCTTTTCTTGGTTGTATCTTTTTTAGGAACAAGTTGAACCTCGCGCGCTGGTTCTTGTTCACTTATACGTGACCAATACTTTTGGATCGGTCTGTAATCATGGAAATGACTAGCCGGTTCCCAAGTGTCATCTTCTTCTCCATAACCTTTCCATCGAACTTTATATAAGTAATTACCCGGTGATCCCTTATGGTGTAAAACTGCCTCAACATCGTATGATTCAGATTGATCAGTATTGGATAAAGATACTTCCTGGGAAATAACCTTTATTTGCGATGGAGGTACATCTCTTGGTAAGAGTGCTCCAGTTGCATCAACCAACACGTATGAACCACCTTGAGTTTTTCTTTTGACAGTGTAATTACCAACGTAGAGGGGATCACTTTTTGCAACACGGTTTACATTCTTGAGCGTGACTTGACTACCAGTGGGGATATCGGGTTAGAATTCTGTGAGTTTGGTTGAACTTGTCTCGAGAGGCAGCTTGTGAAGTTTTTATTTTTTCACGAATAGCAGGTAAGACAGTGTCATTAAACTCGTTAATTCTAGTTTCTAACTGTTTCATTGTTTCAGGCGATTTAGTTTTGTCCAGCACGTTATTATAATCCTTGTTTTCATTGGGACGTCTTGCGAACATCAATGAGAAAGGTCGTGTGCCGTGTAAAGCTGTATGTGTATTGTTGAGGGCTTCTTGGGTACTGTCAACATACAAGTCCCAATCCTCAGTTCTGCCTTGTAATCTTTTGTGCAAAATATTTTTTGCTTTGCCAACCCATCGTTCAACTATACCGTTAGCTCGGGGATGATAAGCTGATATGAGACGATGATCAATACCGGATGATTCAACATACAGTCTGACGATTTCATTGACATACTCAGTACCATTATCACTTTGGATAATTTTTGGTCGACCAAAGAGCGATAAGATACTCCTTAATGCAAGTGCAATAGTGAGAGAGGATTTATCGGGCAAGGCTTTGAGTACACAATATCGTGTAAAGACGTCCACTACCAGAAGGATGTATTGATTACCTTGTACTGAAGTAGGGAAAGGTCCGGCTGTGTCGATACAGATGTGATCCCAAGGTGCATCAGCATAGATTGAGGTTAAGGGATTGTATCCGTGCTTTGCAATATTGAATTTTTGGCAATCAGGACAACTACGGTAGTGGACAAAACTGGTGCACAAAACTTTTTTTCAGCTTTTAACTACCATTACTTGCTCATGGTGATTGCAATAGCTATGAAACTATATTAGAAGGAAGATATACTAGCCATTGTAATTTACGTGTATTCCTAGCATGACATTGTTAAAACTGAGCGAATAGCATGCTTTTCATTTATAAAAATCTATATTTTCTAAAAACCGCAAAAGTGGCTAAAATCTAAGACTTTGTATAATCATCTCACCTCTTGATATCATCGAATATTCTTCTTGGCATATGCTAGTAGTATGCGTGTATATCATTTTCAATAAAAGAGCCCAGCTCTTTTACTATTATTTTCCAAAGATCATCTATCCTTTTTGGTCTAGTATCGTATCGTCATAGCTTTGCCTTCAATTGCCACCGAGTATGCTTAAGAAAAATTAGGCCGGGATTAGTTGCGACTAATGCCTTAGCACAGAAGCCCTGTTATGAAATATTGATTTTGTGGCATGTCTTGCCTTGTGCTTTGTGTCATTGTCATGCTGAAACGAGAGATTACGATATTTTAGACCACTATACCCTAGGCTTTTGTGGTATGTAGTGAGCGAAATACATGTGTATATCTATGACTTTATTACAGCATAGTATACTTGACACAAATATCCTGGTCCTCAATATCTAATACAGCTTTAAAATGTAACAGAGCAACCAACATGCTTCATTGTTTGATCACCGTAAAAAGATCGCTAAGGTTGCTCGACTTGCTTTCAATATTAGTGTATACTATCTGCACTCATAACGTTCATGTTTTTTTCATTGCTAAATATGATGGACTTCCAGCCCTCTATAGTATGCGATGGTTTGTCGTGATATCACTTTCATCGCTTTTTCTGGCTTATACAGCTAATGAAAATCTTCGATTCCTTAGTTCCAGACTCAAAATCTAGCTTCCTACAGTGCCTTTTGACTGACAGTTTGCTAATACTGTATCCTAAGGACCTCAAAAAGAGCTGAGCATCAGAAGCTGTGCGTAAAGGTCCTTGTCGAAACTTTAGGCGGATGATTGCATTAGTTATTTTGCTGACTACGACCGGTCGACTACCACGGTCACAAGCCTTGATGTTCTTTTCTTCCTTTCTTATCCTGTTGATTGTCCATTTGGAGATTCTTGCTACCCTAAAAAGATCCGCTGCCGTACGAACTAAGTGTATTCGAAATCTCAGAGCTTCGCTTTTACAGTTGCTTATTTTCTTAAGCATATAAGGCAGGTACTTTGTTATAGTGAATAGGGTAAAAACAAAAGGGGGAATTCAATGGGAAATACAAAATAAGCATGGATTTATGCATTTTTCAAGAGCTACTAAAGCTCACTAATATACTGTGAAATCTGAAAGCAAACGGGAGAGATATGAGGAAAATTGAAGGAAGGCTAGACAAGTACTATATTTTTGGCGAAAATTGAAATATTCAAAAAATCACTAAAAATGACGTTATGCCTGAGGGATGTCCGACACAGTTCCCGTTTACATATCATAATGTATATTTTAGACTGCCTTTCAGATGGTATATGCCACAAAAGTCGCAGACATATGGCGGAGATGCAATACTTATTTTCATTTTTGTGCACCAGTTTTGTCCGCTACTGTACGTATTATTTCAAGTGCATCTTCCTTGAGCTTTGTCCAGTGAATACCATCGCTATGTAAAGCTGTTACGATTGCTTGAGCTCCACGGTGTCCTTCTAAGTGTGTATCCATGAGTAGCTTTTGTCTGTCTTCTGGTGCTGGGGTCATCAAGTCAGCAGGCATCATCATTCTGGATGTAAGAATTGATCCGTTAGAATTGATAATTTGGGAAGTGACAATTGTTTTGATGGTTTTATTATCCCCCTCCAGCGTTTTTTTAGGTTCAAAAAGACGCGACAAAGCATCTGGCAGAATATTTTGAATACCAGGTCGATGGATGATTTTGAAGTTATAATCCAGTATAGTATCCAGCCAATTGATCATCATAGCGTTAGCTACAGGCTGAGTGTGGAGATAAGTCAGGGCCTTGTGATCAGTGTATAAGGTGAATGGATTACCCCACAAAAATGGATGAAACTTCTTTAGTGCAAATATCACTGCTAATAGCTCACGTTTAGTGGTAGAATAATTCTTTTCAGATGTAGAAAGTGAGCGTGCCATGAAACCGATATATCGAGTCTCATTTTGGATAACTTGGTAAAGAACAGCACCAATTGAATAATTACTAGCATCAGTAGCAACGTAAAAAGGTTGTTCTAAATCTGGATGATGAAGAAGTGGCGCAGAAGACAATAATGCCTTGATCTTTTCAAAAGCACTTTCTTGTACAGATGTCCAAAGTTTATCAAGTTTACTTTCGAAACGTAATTTGTCCAAAGGCGCAGTGACTTCAGAAATATTTGGCAAGTATTTTCTAAAATAATTTACCAGTCCTAAAAAGCGTTGAATCTCTTTTCCAGATGAAGGTCTAGGCCAAGTCAAAGCGTTTGTAACTTTAAGAGGATCGAGTCGAGACCCTTTGGCATCAACACAGAAACCAAGCAAGTAAACAGTAGACTGCGCAAAATGACATTTGTCTGGATTAAGGATCAAGTTCACTTTAGTTAATCTCTGAATTATGTTTTGCACATGTGTGATGTATTCCTCATAAGACTTGGAAAATATGATGATATCATCAACAAAAGCCTGTGCATAAGGTAAATCATGTAATACAATATTAATCACTCGCTGATAACGGGAAGCAATATGTTTCAATCCAAATGGACAACCTCTAAATTGGTATTGTTGACCTTCAAAAGTGAATGTGGTCTTAACACGATCAGGTTCGTAGATTTGGAATCGATGAAATGCTTGTCGAAGATCAAGAGTGGTAAAGATAGTTGATCCTTGTAATTGATCGAAAATCTCTTCAATCTTTGGAATAGGATGTCTATCGTTTGACACGAGAATAGAATTTAACAAGCGAGGATCGAGACAGGGTCGATGTCCTGTGAGATTACCAAGCAAGTCTTTCTTAGGTGCCAATGTTAAAGGAGAATTCCAATCCGAATTAGGTGATGCACGTTCAATAACTTCATCCTTTAACCAAGTGTCAATACATTCACGCATGATTGGTAGTAATTTAAAAGGAGTACGATATGGTGCACGATAAGCGGTTTTTCCTTTAACAGTATCTAAACGTATAACTGACTCGGGTACAGTACAGAATGAATTCTTTGGTATTAAGGCATTTTGATCAACAAATGGTTTAATAGCATTATGGAAATGAACTTGTTGCTCACGTGTACCGTAAGGAGCTTTGTTAGGTTCAGGTGTATCATCCGTAATCTCTTTGTCAATAACTGGTGCAAGATTAGGATGTCTGATGGCTAAGTTGGTAACAAGAATGTTCAACTTGTGCATTAGATCTAATCCTATTACAACTTCAGTATCCAAGGAAAGAGGAAGGACTTCAAAAGAATGGGATGTATGAATAAGATTATTATCATTATCACCGTAAATAACACTTAATGGAAATTTGGTTGTACCGAAACGTTTACTAACATTATCACTTGTAGCAAGTATAACGGAACCAGATACATTTCTATCAACTGCAATATTATATTTATTAACAAAATTGATGTCTATCGTGCTAAAGGAGGAACCACTATCAACCAGGGCCATAGTGTTCACGTTCTCTATTGTGATAGGTACAATTAAAGAATGGTTAGTACTTTTAAATACTTCATTCTGTTTTGTTAATTTCTTACAATCATAGTTGACTGGATAACCCTCGTCATCTACGTCCATCAAGTTGCTATCACCGCTAGACATCTTGGAAGATGCCTGTTGTGGCCTAGCTTGAGGAGTGATGGTGAGGTTGAGCTTGCTACCATTAGAACTTGAAGTAACCAAGCGAGCGGAACGGATGGCCTTACTTGGACCATGGTAGGGCTTATCTCGTGGGCAGATAGCAGCGTGTTCCCTGGACCATGGAACGTTACCAGAGCAACGAAAGCATTTTTTGGCAACAGATACAAAAGACATTGGCGGATTGGTGGTAGTGGGGGAAGGGCTCACCGATGAGGAGCTTTGGCTCAACAAATTCTTGTACTTGTTGCACTTGTCTGTAGGATGATTGGCCAGACCATGGATGGCACAATGGAACTTATTTTTGACGTTACCAGGGGAAGAGGACTTCTTAGTTATACCCTGTAAGTTGCTCAACAAATGTGAGTTCCTAGGGTTGTACTTAGATGCCTCTGTTCCATTTGATGCGAGAGACATAGATAAAGACTTGACAGGGACGGAGTCTTGGCGAGGTGATGGGCTACCCTCAGAACACAAGTTGGATGACAGTACCACCCTGGCCTTGGCAGCGACTTTTGCGACAGAGTCTTGCTGATCTCTTCCTAGGTTCAACAAGGAGCGAGAGACCTCTTGCCGCAAAAATGCTGGTAAAGCTCGTTTGTATATGGAGGCAGTCCTGATGTCATCGTCCCACTTACAGTAGGTCAAAAAACTGCTGCAAGGAATCCATTTTTCTTGGTTTTTGTAGCGCACATCCTGTTACAATGGCACAAACTGCCTCTGTTCCCACATAGTAAATCTTCTACATGTCTTGAGAAATCCGAAAGAGTTTAAGCCCTATTGGATAAGTATTGAAGGAAGTATGAGATGCGCAATTTGAAAATTTGGAAAAACGAAAATTTGAACGGAATGAATTTATTTATTAATATTTAGTTGACCCTCCTTTTTTATTAATAACCTCTTGAATTCTTGCCGGCATGCTATCGATATACCTTTGGCAAAGATCTTTGTCAAAGCCATTCCATACTTTTTCTACTCGTTCCCAAAGCTCATCCGTATTCTTTGCTCTACGTTCGTAACAGCTGAGCTTCAACTTCAATTGATGCCATACGTGTTCTATTGGATTTAAGTCCGGACTCTGAGCTGGCCAATCGCTAATATACCGCACTTGATGATTATCTAACCAGTCTATTGTAGATTTTGCCTTGTGCTTTGGATCATTATCATGCTGAAAGTAAACGTTGGACCAGTTGAAATTGTAGTATTGCATAGTATCACGAAGCGTAGTGTCCAATATATGCTGATAAACATTCGCGTTCATGTTCCCATCGTAAATTTGACAAGCATATCCTGGTCCTTCAGAAGTTATACAGCCCCACATCATCAATTTGCCTGCTCCATGCTTGACTGTAAGTTCTAGATGATGCGGTTGAAGAGGATCATTTGGTCTTTTCCAATAATACTTACAGCCATCAGAGCCCCATACGTTGATCTTGGTTTCATCAGAAAAGACGACTTTTCGCCATTCTTCTACTGTCCAATCCTGATGCTTCTTGGCCCATTCTAATCGATGCTGCATATGAGCTTTTGTCAAAAACGGCTTCTTTTTTTTTATTGAAGAATGGAACTCCATTGATTTCAGTACGTTAATTGCTGACTGGTATGAGATATCGTAGCCAAGTTGAACCAGCTCCCGGTGTACCTCTTTGGCAGTCTTTAAAACCCCTTCAATGACTTTTCTTTTTATTAACCGCTTCGTCACTTTGGAGACTACTGTAGGTCTACCACCTATGCTTTTTGTCCTATTTGGAAACAACCGTCTAGAGTATCTACTGACAGTTGATTCATGTACTCCAATTTCTTTAGCAATATCGTACGTTGATGTGGATCCAGTTAATGCTTGCTTGAGATCGTCTACTTTTCCTTCTGGCAGTCGTTTAGGCATGCGATTGGTAATAAGGTAAAAAAGAGAAATAATTTAAGTAAGGAAATATAAAATTTAAAATAAAGGAATTGTAAGCGCTTTTATATACTGGCAACATTCTAATCATGTCAAGAATGTGAAAAATTATGATAGCAACCGGTTGGGTCGTATTAAAATTCGTCATTTCAAACATATCTGAACAAGTAAAAAATGTCGGATGTTCATAATACTACCTTTAGTGATCTCAAATTCCACCAATAACCATTGCCCATATCCGATAATCGACGAATAAATGCACTTTCCATTGAGGTACAAACAGTCAAAATTTGGGATAGTTTGGTGCAGTACCCATGGAAAACCAGCTGTAAAACCGGAATTTTGCAATTCCTTGCAGCAGTTTTTTGACCTACTGTAGCTGCCCTGCGGATTCTTTGGAATCTATCAGTGAAGGCTTCTATGGATTCTGCTGGAACCATTTTAAGGGACAAGAGTTGGTCCATATACTCTAGCTCTTGTGCTACGTCTTGTGCAGCGTATGTTTTGACTATGATACTTCTGACTTCAGACCATACCAAGTTGCGACCCTTAAGGACTTCATTGAACCATGATCGCTGATCCCTGTTCATTTTGATAGGCACTAATCGGGACCAGCTAGAATCTATGGATAGCCCATTTGATTCAACGATGAGAGCGAAAGTATCCAGTAAATCTTCCACTGAATCGTGCACATCTGCTTCTTTTCTCCATACATTACCCTGCCACTGCCAGATGGGAAGGTCAGGTGGGATGACATGAGCGGAACGAGGGTAAGAAGTGTTTAAATGGTTGCCAGGACCAAGGACCGCTTCACCTGTAGGCGTAGAAGGAGAGACGCAAAAAGCCTGTGCTTCATCTAAAAACATGATACAGTTCTTAATGGTCACTGCTCGCTCTTGTAACCCTTTGAGGTGTTCTTGTGGGGCACCAGATATCACAGCGTGAGCAATTTGCTGTCTAAGGTTCTCTAAAGTAACTCTTAAACCCATAACAGCATCAACGGGCTTATCATCACTTGCTACATGACTTGTTGCCATAGGGGATGAGGTTTCTTCAGCATTGGTCATTTCAGTATCTTCAATGGCCTTTGGTATTTCTTCCATATTCGTTTCAAACGTATCAGTTTCACCATGAGTAAAAGGACTAGGAGTTTGATCTTCTTTAACCATATTTGTATTTGCGATTAAGAGTTCAGAATTCGTTAAAAAAAATGAAGTGTTTTTAAGTATTTAAAATATGAAAAAGAAGAATTAACGAGACCGAACAATAGTTCTAAAGTCGAATTACTTTTATTAAAGAAAGATTCCAAGGCTATTTATATTAGTTTGAGCAAGACCTGAGATTAAATGACAAGAGATAGTTACGACCGATATGATTTGACATGTATAAGAAAAATTTTATAAACTGATGTAAATAATCAACTGTTGAGATGAAAGTGAAACTTGGCTGTTCAGGGCAGTTGGTAATTATCAGGATCTATTCTTATTCAAACTCATTTGTAAAGATTTAGCTTAGATTGATAAGACTGTTATCTTATTGACATGTCAAAACATGACACGAGTTCAAGTTTCCATCGTAAATTTAGCAAGCTTATCCTGGTCCTTCAGAGATTATACAACCCCAGGGCATCATTTTGCTAGCTCCGTGATTGATTGCAAAATCCAGGTCATGATGTTGAAGAAGGTCACTTGGCCGTTTCCAATAGTGATCAGCATCATCAAAGCCCTATACGCTGAGCTTGGTCTCATTAAAGTACACTGTTTGCTGTCAGTCACTCATTGCCTAATCCTGATGCTCCTTGAGCCGTTCTAACTGATGCTACGTATGCGTTTTTGTCTGAAATGGCTTCTTTTTTTCTATCAGAAAATGGAACTCCATTGATTTCAGTACGTTAATTTCTGACTGGTATGAGATATCATAGCCAAATCCAACCAGCTCCCGGTACACCTCTTTAGAAGCCTTTAGAACCCATTCCATGACTTTTCTTTTGATTAACCGCTTCGTCACTTTGGAGACTACTGTAGGTCTACCACCTGTGTTTACTGTCCTACTTGAAAACAGTCGTCTAGAGTATCTACTAACAGTTGATTAATGTAATCCAGGCTCCTTGGAAATATCATACATTGATGTGGATGCGGTTAATGCCTGTTTGTGATCGTTTATTTTCTCCTCTGATAGCCGTTTAGGCATGCGATTGACGATAGGGTAAAAAAGAGAAATAATTTAAATAAGGGAATATAAAATTTAAAATAAAGGAATTGTAAGCGCTTTTATATACTGGCATCATTCTAATCATGTCAAGAATGTGAAAAATTATTATAGCAACCGGTTGGGTCGTATTAAAATTCGTCATTTAAAACATATGTGAACAAGTCAAAAATGTCGGATTGTCATGTTTTGACATGTCAATAAGATAACAGTCTTATCATTCTAAGCTAAATCTTTACAAATGAGTTTGAATAAGAATAGATCCTGATAATTACCAACTGCCCTGAACAGCCAAGTTTCACTTTCATCTCAACAGTTGATTATTTACATCAGTTTATAAAATTTTTCTTATACATGTCAAATCATATCGGTCGTAACTATCTCTTGTCATTTAATCTCAGGTCTTGCTCAAACTAATATAAATAGCCTTGGAATCTTTCTTTAATAAAAGTAATTCGACTTTAGAACTATTGTTCGGTCTCGTTAATTCTTCTTTTTCATATTTTAAATACTTAAAACACTTCATTTTTTTTAACGAATTCTGAACCCTTAATCACAAAAGCAAATATGGTTAAAGAAAATCAATCTCTCAATACTTCCACTCATGGCGAAACTGATATGTTTGAAACAAACATAGAAGAGACATCAAAGGCTGTTGAAGATACTGAAATGGCTAATGTTGAAGAGACATCACCTCTTATAGCAGCAAGGCCTGTAACAAACGATGGTAAGCCCATTGTGGAATAGGCGTGTTATTTCTCTCGATTAATAAAAGTAATAAAATAAGTCGAAAAATCGATGAGTCTCTTGAACCTCTTTATTGAGTAAGGACGAGAGAGCGAGCCCATTCAATACAAACTACGTCTTAGAATATAATAATGTGATTTAGGGTCCGAGGTAGTACGGTATAAATTGTGTGGGCTGTTTATCGTATATAGCACTTTGGGCTATATATGATATACAGTCAAATTATTAGTTGAAGAATCTTTTGAGTGATCTCACACGACATTAAGAAAATTATTAAGGTAAATACGACATAGCCCCCTACCAGTGTGAGATTACGGTAAAAAAGTGACTTGTTTTGAAAAACACTTTTTTTTTTTTTTTTTTTATGAAGAGGAATTTCGCATTCTCTTGCTGGTACGAGTAGCAGCAACTGGCACATTTGGAGTGGAATGTCTGTGTTGTTTATCACGACGAGCTTTTTTAGACTGGCGCGATATCGAGTGAGGATATGAACGTTTAGAATTTGGATTGGTTGAATGTGCAGCGACATCAGCCAAATTAGAATTGTCATCATCTAGGGATACAGACTTCATCATAGTGCTAATCGTACCAGATGGGTTGGTCTTTAGTACCTTAGAAGAAGAAGGAGAATTTGTGATTTTAGCGGTTTTAGGAGGAACATACTTTTGTCCCATGTTTTTCCAATATTTACGTAGAATGTCTGGATCATTAAATTTATCAGCTGTCAGCCATTCATCCCATTCACTGCTGTGGTTTTTCCAACGTACAAGGTACTCACGGTTTTTTGGAGGACCTCGGTGATTAAGAACTGCTTCAACTTCATAGCTTTGAATTTCATTGCCTTCATCATCAAGTTCAATAATCTCTTCATTGGAAATTAATTTCAGTTCAGTAGTGGTATAAGAACGAGGCATCAGGACACCAGTTTCATCACGTAAGATACAGGCATTACCTTGATTCTTACGCACAACTGTAAATGGCCCTTCATAAGCTGGAGCGAGTTGACCGGATTTAGTTGGAATACGAACCATGACATGAGAGCCAGGTGCATAATCAGCTAATCGGTGCGAATCGTTAAATTTAGCTTGTTCAAGTTCAACTTGAGCTTTCGTTTTAGCAGCAATAGCAGGGAAAACAATATCAGTCATATAGTCGATACGTTTCATTAATTCTTCATGCGACATAGGTGGTTTACCCTTGACTTCCTTAAGCTTGTCTTTATCAGATCTAAAGCCATAAGGTTCAATCATTTTGCGTGCAAACATGAGAGAAAAAGGTGTAGAATTTAAGCGTTTAGATATACGGTTATTCATTGCAAGTTGAATGGAAGGAAGGAATACATCCCAGTCATTGCCAACACCATTCGTAGATTTAGCGAGTAATTTTTTAACAGTTTGAACAAAGCGTTCACTTAAACCATTAGCAGAAGGATGCAAAGGCGTGATAAATCGATGATCATAACCCATAGCATTAGCTAAATCTTTAGAGAGGGAATTCTTAAATTCAGTCCCATTATCACTTTGAAGTTTTGTAGGAAACTCCATTATGCAAAAGACATCGATCAGTGCACGTAAAATTGTATCTGCTTTTTTGTCGGGCAGGGCACGAAGTATACAGAACCGTGTACAAACGTCAATGATAACCATAAAATAGTTATTATTAGATATTGAAGTGGTATGCATAGGACCACCTAAGTCGATAGCGTAATGATCACCAGGATAATAACTGTATATACTACGCAGAGGGTGATATCCCTTTTTCTCGATATTATGTTTCATGCATTCATTACATTGTCTGACAAACTTCACACAGTCAGATATTAAATTTGGCCAATGAATACCCTCATTGTGAAGACGTTTAACCATTTGCTCTGCACCGTAATGACCAACTTTGTTGTGGGCATCTGTCATTAACTCACGATGTTCAGAATCTGGGGGCACGAAATAGTCCTTGAAAACTGAATGAGCAGACTGAACATAAAAGATGTTTTTGTCGTGAAGCCGATTAAAGTCATTATACTCATTAGAGTCATTAGATTTTTTGTTAAAAGAATGGAAATTACTAGAAATGTCTAAATTCCTGTTGTAATTAACAGTGTCGTCACTATGTGTGGCTGGGTAGACGTACGGTAGTGCATCTGAAGTCGTGGGCTTGTGGCCCACTAAAACAACGTTAATAGAAACGTTATGTTTGACATGAGCTCTATGTCTTTTCTTATTATTAATATTATTGGAAGTAGCGTAATTACCACGAAAGGAAGCAATTCTTTTTCCTTCATTAAGATCTTGTTCATGTTCAACCGGCTCCTTTGGCGGGTATAACCTAGAGAGTTTATCGGGAAGGATATTATCTAATCCTCGAACATGAACCACATTGAAATTATAGTCAAGAATAACGTCAAGCCATTTAATAAGCATACTATTGGCATTCTTTTGGGAATGAATATAGCATAAAGCTTTATGGTCAGTGTATAACGTAAATCGTGTGCCCCATATAAATTTGTGAAATTGGGTTAAGACATAAACTACACCAAGCAATTCACGCATTGTGACACTGTAACGTTTTTCACTTCTTGATAGAGAACGAGACATAAAACCAATATATCTTTTGATTTTAGATGTTTCGCCATTAGATTGAGTCATTTCAAACTCTTGATATAAACAACAACCAGTGCCAAAATCTGAAGAATCAGTGGCTATGCAAAAAGGATGTGACATATCCGGATGTGATAAAATCAATTCTGAGGAGAAGATACCTTTTATGCTATCAAAATTCATC
>NW_027137828.1:0-107275 GCF_000149305.1 Rhizopus delemar RA 99-880
AGCAACCCTCCTGTTAAGGAGTTTCTATTATAAAGTATTGATGTAAGTATTATAGGCATTTTATATTACAATTTTTAAATATCAAGTACTTACTGCATTTACGCGGCTGCGGCAGGCTGACGTTGGTGTCGTCACAGCTTTCCCATTTGCCTTATCCACCATGTAATAGAACTTGCTTCTAATCATGGTGAATACTTGCGAATCAGTCAGGCCATTGAAGCGTTGGTGCTTCCTGACTTCATCGCGCAACAGATTTTTTACTTTTCTGTTGGCCTTGTCGGTGATGGACTTGAGTGTATCAAACTTGATGCCACGGCCAACCAAGTATTCACGGTAATGATCAGCTATGTGATCCTATAATGTAAGTAAGAAACAAAGTTATTAAATTGTATTTGCTAATTGATACTTTAATTTTAAACTTACACTACACTGCTTTTTGATCCTGTTGATCTCAGCCACATCAACATACTGCTGCCCTTGCTGTGGCTGTTGAACTGGGTGCTGCTGCTGCTGCTGCTGCAGTTGTTGCTGTTGCCACATTTGAGCAAAAAACTGCATTTGGGCAGCCATCATCTCTGGTGTGAGAGCAGAGGCTGCTCCAACGGCCTCTGCACCAGTATGGCTGCCAAAGCTTGCAACGGAAGCAGACACAGGGACAGGAGCGGACACGGGAACAGGAAAAGGAACAGAAGCAGAAGCAGAAGCGGAAACAGGAGCAGAAGAAAGAGAAGAAGAAGGAACAACAGTGGATGATGATCCAGCAATATTTGAAGAAACTCTTGCCCTTTTGGGGGCATTGCTGGGAACGTTGATGGGAGTGGCGACGCGTCTGGACATTTTTTAAAATAAAGTATAAAGAGGGGAAAAAAAAGAAAAACGTCCTACATTGTTTTTTTTTTATATTCTTTAGTTTAGTTTGTACTCTTTCTTTTTTTTTTTTAAAAAAAAAAACTATTGGGGTTGAAGATGTTAAATTTAAATGAAGAATAAGTCTAACAATATATAAACAAGCTTTTTGAATATTTTAATAGCTGTTCTAATTTCAGAAATGGTGTTAGAATGAGCTTTCATGGTTATTAGATTTGACTGATGCTGAATAGTTGTAACACTAGTAAAATGAGGCTATAAAAAAAGTATTTTTTTTTCCCTTTTTTCTTTTTTTTTTTTTTTTAAAAAAAAAAACAATCTTCATAAAAGGTAAGTTCTTCATATTATATATACTATATTCCTGCTCTAATGGTGCTTTTACTTTAGTAAAATAATATCGGTTGCTTTCTTGATGTTTGAAATGGTCTTTATAAAGTCTTTTTCCCAGGATTATCGTTGCTTCCTTTACTTGTTGGTATAAGCTTAACTAGTGTCTTTTTTTTTTCTTTTTTTTTCCTGTTCCATCTAAAGCAAGGTACTATTACTTTTACTATATACTCGATTGCTAATAGCTATTATAGATGCGTGTTGCTTCCCTTTTCTTTACTTATTGGAATAAGCTTAACTAGCTTTGTTTTTTCTGAACCCATCTAAAGCAAGGTACTATTACTTCTATTACATAACCTATATAGCTAATAATTATCATAGATACATGCGGCTTCCTTTTTTTATTTGTTGGTATAAGCTTAGCTAGTCTTCTGGCCTATCTAAAGAAAGGTACTATTACTTCTACTACGTATACTCAATAGCTAATAATTTATTATAAAAACGTGCTACTTTGCTTTGGCCTTTACTATTTCTTTCTCGCTCTTGCTTTGGTTCTTGAGTACTGATGTCTTTCCTTCTTTTGCTTTGAGTGCTCAAGCCCTTGAATCCTTGAATCTTTGAATCCTTGTGTCTTTGCATCCTTGAGCTTGGCTTTTTTTTTTTTTTTTTTTCTCATGAGAACCTTTTGAGTTCCACGAGATTAATTGATGTATTTTTAGATTAGATGATGCTATTTTGGTGACAATAGGTAAGTCAAATAAGCTTTTAAAGCACTACAAGCAAAGAAATACTCTATATTGTTATTATTATTTTATTTAAATAAAAAAAAAGCTATTTTTATAAACCAAATCCCTATTTTTTTGTGTATATAAAGCAATATAAGTGGTTCATAAAGAAGTATATAACGTAATATGAGTGGTCGATAAAGAAGTTTAGAAGGCAATATGAGTGGTTTATAAAGATCAAAAAGACAAATAAAGCATTGATTTGAAAAGTATCATTGGTCCCCAATTTTTTTCTGACGTAGAAAAGACTATGAAAAGCAGCTACCAAGATAGACGTCCTCGCACATTAAGGATTAAATCTACTTAGAACTCTGAATTATCACTCCCGTCAGTATCTGCATTAGCAAAACGCAGAATAAATAATAGAATCATAGGTCAATAAACGGTGCAGATGTTGACGTCGGCATAAATATGCATTCAATCACAGATTTTCATATCGCTGAACATAAAAGCATATACCTAACAATTAACGGTTCGCAGAGTTTGCACGATTATTTCCAGTGCGATATCTCTGTCAAATCAAGCCATCCATCAACAATTTTTACATCAATCGACTCCTTTTTATCTAAACTTTTATTTGGTTCAACTCTTATTGTCATATCTCCATTATCTGTTGCTTAATCTTTGGTCAAAGTTTGCATCCAAATGTCATCAACAAGAAATACTAGAGGATCAAAAATCCTGAATGCCGCAGCCGGACCCAGCTCACCGGACTTGGAAGTCACTGTCCAGAATCTCAGTCACGCCCTTGAAGCGGTCACAGCTCGTCTCTCTGCTCTGGAACAGCTTAAGCTAGAGCTTGAAACCTTACGTGGTGAGAATGCTCGCCTAGCCGAAACCAACTTGGCTCAGGCCAATGAAATTGCTTCTCTGCGTGCCGAACTGGCCGCACAATCTGCCGGGGTCCCTACAAGCACCCCCAATTCAAATACCGCTGTTTCTTCTGCTGCCCGTTCAAATGGTGCTAAAGAGTCCGTTTCTTCGCCCCCTTTGGGTACTGCTGCCTCTACTTGGGCTACCGTTGCTTCTCGTTCTGCCAAGAACAAACTCCGTCGTCGTGCTGCCGCTGCTCGTGGATTCCAGCCTGTGTCTGGTGAACAAGGCTTCGAGTATGTTTACATACCTCGCTCTCGTAGGATGACCTACACTGAAGCTCGTCGTCGTCTCTCTCGCCTTGGTGTGGATAGCTGGCGCATCTTAGATGTGTGCTATCCAGCTCATTCTGTTGTCGGTCTCCTGGTACATCTGCAGTACAAGCCTGCCCTTCTGTCTCTGCTCGAAAAGGCCAAGATCCCTACCTTGGATACCTTTGATCCACTCGATCCTGACAACCTAGCCGATCCCAAGTTCGACTCTGTTTCTGCTGAAGAGCGTAGTCATGCTATCTCTCTCATCAATGATGACCGCTCTCGTAAGGCCTTGGAACGCTTGCGTTACCCCGTTGCTCTCTCTGTCTCCCGCTACCTGTTAGCACAGGCCTTGGTCTCTGATGAGACAGTGTCTGAAGTGCTGTCCAACAAGCAAGATCGACCCAAGACCGCTCGCCACTACGATGATATGACTGAAGACATGGCTCTTGATGACTATGATCATCACCGTCCTGCCTCTCGCTCCAGTTATGGATCCTTATAATGATGAGTAGTAATACTTGTCATTATAGTATACCCTCGGTCTCTGCTACTGGTATGGTCCCAGTCTCTTCCTCTCCTTTGGTTTCCTCCGGTTCTCATGGCTCCCATGGTCCATCCACTCCTTTGTCATCATCATCTTCTTCTATACCGCTCACTATCGGCTTGTGGAATGCCAATGGGCTTCAAGAATCCACAGCCGATGATCTACTCCGTCACTGCCAGTCGTTTTCCTTGGTCTTCATCACTGAAACCTGGTTGCTCCCGCCCCACAGGATCCGTACCTCTTGGACCCAGTTCAACCTGTATGGCTCTCCTGTGGTCAACAGCTATCGTGGCTCTCAAGGTGTCTCTGCTCTGGTCTCTCCTTCCTGTCCGATGGCTGTGGTACAGTTTCCGGTTCAGGACAATTGGCACTTCAGGCCACGATGGATAAATCATGATATTTACGGTTTAATCGGCGCTATAACTACATTCCAAATATGGAAATATATATTTTTGGTCATTGCGCATCGATTGGTACCATTTTCGTTTTCCAATTCCGACTATTTGTTGTAGATATCTGCGCTTGAAAATAGGCGGTATGCAATTTTTTTGGGCACGCTCTATATCAATGACTTCTTTACAGATTTTAATAAGACTTTGAACATTTGTGTAACTATATGGTCCAACAATAGGTGTTATAGCTTTGCTAAAATATCTGTATTTGATGAAGAGAAATATGTTAAAAACAGCAATAAGAAAATAGAAATGTCGGAGATTTTGGCGGAGATTTTGCACAAATACTTTAATCAGTTAGAGCTTATGGTATGCAAATTTTTACTAAAAACCATCGAATAGAAACAATTTTATGTGACCCTTAAATTTATAGCATGTCTGCACTTTTTTTATGATTGCGGAGCGAATATTTGATTTCACACTCCGAGACTTTGGGAAATGACTTATCCAATAGTACGCTATATTGGGTAGAAGTTTGAATGGAATCTGAAAAATTGAATTTTGGAGCTCATCTGGCACTGTAAGCATCTGATTTCCTCAGCTTGCCCTCATTTACTTTTGTGAAGGATTAGCAATCGCCAACTCCTTTGTATGTTTCTTGAATTCTAACATTACTGATGTATGGCAGTTATATGAAACATCGATATGGCCGCCAAAATTTTTGCGACCGATTTAGGGTTCTTAGCGTATATGCTATAACAAGGATGTCTTGCAAAGTGGCATCATCCACTGTCCGAGCATGCATACCAAATGGAAGCTTATTTCTAAGCATCTTTTGATGAATGTAATATAGATACTAAGTTTTTTAACTAAATAACATCATTGATATTATGTAAGGATCACATTGCTTCCTCGATTCTTAAAATATCGTTATTTCTTCATTATGGTTCAAACATTAGTCGTAAAAAAACTAATTGTAATTGTTAAGATAATAGAAAACAAGAGGTAAAAACAAAAATAAAGAAACAGTTTGTGAACGTTTCGAGTCTGATCTTTATTTCAGTTTAAGTTAAAGTAAAAATTATTCTAATTGAAGGCAGATATTTATATCTTATTGAGTGAATGACTTGATATCTTGCATTGTAAACGTTCTTCTACTCTTTCAGGTGCTTTATCAAGTGTCATCTCTATTTATGATTATGAAAACTTTTCATTTGTTCTTTTGTATGTCTGTCATAGATTATCTTTTATTCTGGGAATTCCTCACTGATTTGAATAACGTTATTTTACGCGTTATTTCAATTATGTGAAAGATTAGCAATATTCCTGACATTGGATTGGATTTGGTTATTTTAGTTGATACTTCTTCTTATCAAAGAACTCTCATGAATACAATACATATTTTAAAAGAACATGTTTAATTGGAATTGATTGTATGATCTTATTTAAATAAACTTGTATTTTATTTTATTTTAATTATGATCTTGTATTAAGACTTATATTTATCAACGTTAACTACAATCAGTTACTGTTCTACAACAGTAATAACCTATATACTGTTATATAATATCGTGATATTATTCTTGAATATCATTTAAAAATATTAATGCTTATCGTTTTTATAATGTTTTGTTGATTACAAATCTATTCTTAGTTAAATTTAAATGTTCTAATAAAATGTGTTATTCTCATTATAATTTGAATTAAAAAAAAACTGTAAATTATTTTTTATTGGATTTGGTACATTTCTTTGCTACTTTTTTTGTTTTTCGATGTGTGTTTATAGTTCATAGTGTTATGTTCTGGTAAAGGTAATAACAAAGATAAACCAAAAGAATACTTTTTGAGACTGAACTTTATTTAAGACAATCTTAATTGTTAAAAAGAAATCATTACAAAGTCTACTACTTATATTCTTCTATCAGTTGGCGGGTAAATGAGTAGTTATGAGCGTAGATCCAATAATTGACACGTTTGATTGAAGAATGATCACTGAATCAATTATGAAAAATTTTAATTCGTTGTTTTTATAGATCTTATTGTTCTTTAACTGATCTGGGAGAATTGTCCCATCTTCAATGAGAGGAAAGATATATTTATATGAAATGCCTCCAGTCAGATCAAAGTTGACTAGGTACCTGATCCATTATTATTCATTTACAGAAATGATGAATAGTAAAGATCATGACTTATTTAGTGTTCATGTTTACTTTATAGAATGAATCTAATAGTGATAGTTTTATATAAAAAAGAAGAAGAGTATATTTTATTTAATAAAGATTTAAATTATTATCTTTTATCAATTTTAATATACTTCTTTTAGTTGTGATTATTCAATGTCCGTTATGATCAGACTCTGTTCTACAACACATAGTAGGTGCAGTGAAAAAATCACAACAGTGAGTACTTTTTAGGCAAAGAAAAATTATAATTAAGCAAGAGCACATGATAATAGCGCTTTTGCTTTGCAAATTAAAGTTAGCATATAGTTATGCTGCTATTTAAGGTTGTCTTTCTGTAAGTGAGTTAATTTGAGTTAAGTTTGCTTATAAAGCTTAATTTAAGGTTGTGATTGCCTTGTAAGTTGTTGTTTTATATAGGGTTTAAGCAGATGTTTGATAAGTAGTGACCACCAGATCTTATGTGTAAGATCAATACGATGTTTCTTGATAAAAGTTAAAGTAGAGTAAAAAGTTTAGGTAAACAGGGACTTGTTAAAGTTTGTTATTTACTGCGTAAAAACATATGATTTATTTAAACTGACCAACAATTTCTTCACAAAAAGATGGGATATATACATATGTATGATATTTTTTTTTCTTTTTTGCTTTTCTTATTTTTTTTGACCATTTTTATATTTTCAACATTTTTTATCTTTTTAACATTTTTTATAATCTTTTATCTTTTAATTTTTTCTATTGCTATTTTTTGTTGGTTTGTGTTTTGAGTTGAGTGTTTTAGAGAAGTTTTTCTTGAAATTTTTAAAGTAAGGTACTGTAGTGACCACCAGATCTTTTAATTAAGATCAAATAAAGGTAAAGATAAAAAAAAATAAAGGGATCAGGAACTTTTTATGAGAAGGTTGCCTGTTTATTGAATAAAATATATAAAATAAAAATGTGAGTAGAACTGTACTGTCCTTTTTCTTCATCTAAATAGTTGGGATATTTATATTGTTAATTTTTTTTTCTTTTTGACTTTTTTCATTTTCTTGACTTTTTCACTTTTTTGACCTTTAACATTTTCTTGACTTTTTTCATTTTTTGACTTCTTTGTTACACCATTTTTTTGACTTCTTTGTTACACCATTTTTTTGACTTCTTTATCACAACATCAACCCTCAAAAAGAAGTTCTTGTGACCTACAAAAACATTTCAGCTCTAAAATAAATAAAAGGGAAAACTTAATCCGTTATCGCAAAAGTATAAAATGGTCATTGGGTGGATTGAACTCGTGACATCAAGATTCAAATGAGCCATATTTCCAATTAAGCTATTTTGTAATTTCTGGAAAAAAGTGGTTTATAAACATCCAATGGACTTCCATAAATATTTTGAAGACCGTTAAACATGTTTAAAAATATTATATGGTGCTTACTATTTTTGAAAATTACCGATGTACCAAATGATATAAAACTAACTGGGAACAAAGGTGCTTCACATAAGAAACGCCCCATTATTCTAGACTAAATCGGGAAATATTCGGAACTTCAAAAATTAAACAGCGCCATTCGATTCTGCTTGCCTTATAATCTTAGTTTCTATTTTTGGATTGTTATTCTAGCTCCGCTATAGCTGTAGATATTATGATTTATCCATCGTGGCCTGAAGTGCCAATCACCCTGCGAGTGTTTTTTGTTTCTTGTCTCTTCTTTTTGCTTCTTGAGTATGACTGTAATGATATTTATCGCTTGTCAATATACTCTTCATATATATTAATAAAAATCTTCGTCTACACTATAGGACCATTTCATTTTGACACTACATGATGTAAATTTGATGGTAAACTCAATGTTTGTGGCGAAAATTCTTTTGGTTTATTTTATTTTTTTGAATTATTTAACGTCCCATTCTAAAGGTATTTAACGACTGTCCTTTTTATGGTGAAGCTGCTGGAACCTTTGGTTGACTTTCTGGTTGTACTTGGTTTCTCTCTATTTCGGTAATGAAGAGATGTGAAGAAATTAATTAACATGAATCAAGAATCTGAAGATGGAGCACTTGGGGTGCGCGTAGCAAGTCAGTGACGTGAGAAATGGTTTTGGTAACCTTGGCGTCCTGTCGGAGCTAACATTGGATTTTTCTCGATCTGTACTTCTTTAACTTTAATTATTTTCTTTACCAAGTTTATTCTAGTACTCTCCTTTAGCAGTTTCACGCTAAATTAGTTGTTCTACCTTAGTTTAAATTTAACCATCTGATTTTTCTTCACTTAAATTATTCTTACATCATACTTGATCTTTTAGTATTAGTTAATGGAAGTCGCAACCTTCATTTGTAAAGAGTATAAAAAGAAATATTTTATTAATCGAAATAAAGAATATCGTTAACAAAAAGGAAATTCTTCTTGTCTTGGTGACAAGCGTCTGCTTAATTGAAATTATTTAACCGTTATTTACCCGCTAAATCTAACAATCTATCAATAACCTCAAGAAATACTAGTTATTGATACTTACACCTGAAAAATTTAATCACTCCAACTGCCTCATTTTGCTATATCAAACTACCGCGTAATTCTCAATTTTGAGAATTGGTATAGTAGGTGGAGTGCGCCTTGGGATAGATGTTGCCCACTGCAAATAATTGTGCAAACTCTGTGAATCGTTAATTGTTAGGTATATGTTTTTATGTTCAGCAATATCAAAATCTGTGATTGAATGCATATTTATGCCGACGACGATATCAGCCATACTTTACGGGCCTATAATTCTATTATTTATTCTACGTCCTGCTAATGCAGATACTGACGGGAGTGATAATTCAGAGTTCTAAGTAGATTTAATCCTTAATGTGCGAGGACGTCTATCTTGGTAGCTGCTTTTCATAGTCTTTTCTACGTCAGAAAAAAATTGGGGACCAATGATACTTTTCAAATCAATGCTTTATTTGTCTTTTTGATCTTTATAAACCACTCATATTGCCTTCTAAACTTCTTTATCGACCACTCATATTACGTTATATACTTCTTTATAGACCACTCATATTGCTTTATATACTTCTTTATCGACCATTCATATTGCAATAAATATTGCTTTATATATACAAAAAAATAGGGATTTGTTTTATAAAAATAGCTTTTTTTATTTAAATAAAATAATAATAACAATATGCAGTATGAGATATTTGCAGATAAAAATTTGAGAATTAAAAGGAGATAGTACTTGAAAACTAGTTGTTGTATCCACACAACTAATAAAGTGAACATTCATGGATAAACTTGGATACTACAGAATTATAGTCTAACCAGATCTCTATTAATAAACGTGAGAATTCTGCAATAGCCAATCTTGCCCTGTTGTCCTACCAGCGTTCTAAAAGACTATATCGGAACCTGATTACAACAACGGCAGTTCAATCCTATTCTATAATTATCGTTAGATCAATAGTTTAATTACTTCATTGTCCCTTGATTCGTCAAGTAGATAGCGGCTATTGATTATCCACTATCCTTCCTTATATTCCATATCATTCTTTTAACCGATCAATTGAAATAGCGGTAAAGACCCAGACATTCAAAAAGTATAAATACTCTCAATATTTTTTATTAATAAAGTCATATATAATCTTTAGTTTCACAACTATCGTCTTTTAGTAGTTTTTGTCTTCTATTTCATATTTGGCAAAACACTAGTGAATGAGTCTCTATGTTTCCTCTTTATTAGATTTCAAGACGAGAGAGAGAACCCATTTAATCAAACTACGCCTTTATATAGGAAATAAAATTATTCAGGGACCGAAGTGAGTTCAAGGTCAATTTTAGTATTGAACTTGAATAATATAAATATTGTATAAGGTTAATATTGTAAATGAGTCTTAGAGAATATGTAATATATAATATTATGTATTCAGTACTTGTTATTTTTTATATAAGATTTGAGTAATCTCATACGAATAATAAGTATTTAATGGGGTAAATACGACACAGTATTTCTTTGCTCGTAGCGTTTTAAAAGTTTGCTTGACTTACCTAATTGTCATGTTTTGACATGTCAATAAGATAACAGTCTTATCATTCTAAGCTAAATCTTTACAAATGAGTTTGAATAAGAATAGATCCTGATAATTACCAACTGCCCTGAACAGCCAAGTTTCACTTTCATCTCAACAGTTGATTATTTACATCAGTTTATAAAATTTTTCTTATACATGTCAAATCATATCGGTCGTAACTATCTCTTGTCATTTAATCTCAGGTCTTGCTCAAACTAATATAAATAGCCTTGGAATCTTTCTTTAATAAAAGTAATTCGACTTTAGAACTATTGTTCGGTCTCGTTAATTCTTCTTTGTTCATATTTTTATACTTAAAACACTTCACTAATGTCATCAAAATAGCATCATCTAATCTAAAAGTACATCAATTAATCTCGTGGAACTCAAAAGGTTCTCATGAGAAAAAAAAAAGCCAAGCTCAAGAATGCAAAGACACAAGGATTCAAAGATTCAAGGATTCAAGGACTTGGGCACTCAAAGCAAAAGAAGAAAAGGCATCAGTACTCAAGAACCAAAGCAAGGGCGAGAAAGAGATAGTAAAAGACCAAAGCAAAGTAGCACGTATCTATAATAATTATTAGCTATGGAGTATACGTAGTAGAAGTAATAGTACCTTTCTTTAGATAGGCCAGAAGACTAGCTAAGCTTATACCAACAAGTAAAGAAAAGGGAAGCAGCATGCATCTATAATAGCTATTAACAATTGAGTATATAGTAAGAGTAATAGTACCTTGCTTTAGATGGAACAGGAAAAAAAAAAAGAAAAAAAAAGACACTAGTTAAGCTTATACCAACAAGTAAAGGAAGCAACGATAATCCTGGGAAAGAGACTTTATAAAGACCATTTAAAACATCAAGAAAGCAACCGATATTGTTTTACTAAAGTAAAAGCACCATTAGAGCAAGAATATAGTATATATAATATCACTGCGGCGCAAAAAATCTCCGCATAATGCTAGTTTCATCCATCTATCAGCAAAATAAAAACGCTAAAAAAGTCGAATTTAGCGAAATTTTGTTGCCTCTGTAGGCAATATTAACACGAGAATTAGCATATTAATGCTTGGTCTAGCATAATTAAGGCCGAGGAGTTTGAAAACAAATTCAATATAAGCTCTCAAACACTTTCACACAACAATGTAATTGGATGAGGCAGACTTTAGTCGTTCTGTACATCAGCAGAGTATGGCTACGTTTAAGCATGTATATCCAGTAAAATGGGCAGGTTTATTATTGTATAGGGTAGTATAAATGGACAAATTTAAATGATTTAATAATGCGATGCTTTATTTATTTGATTATATACAGTAGGTCACAAAACTGCTGCAAGGAATTGCAAAATTCAGGTTTTACAGCTGGTTGTCCATGGGTACTGCACCAAACTATCTCAAACCTTGACTGTTTGTACCTCAATAGAAAGTGCATTTATTCGTCGATTATCGGATATGGGTAATGGTTATTGGTGGAATTTAAGATCGCTAAAGGTAGTATTATGAACATCCGACATTTTTTACTTGTTCACATATGTTTTAAATGACGAATTTTAATACGACCCAACCGGTTGCTATCATAATTTTTCACATTCTTGACATGATTAGAATGATGCCAGTATATAAAAGCGCTTACAATTCCTTTATTTTAAATTTTATATTCCCTTATTTAAATTATTTCTCTTTTTTACCCTATCGTCAATCGCATGCCTAAACGGCTGTCAGAGGAGAAAATAAACGATCACAAACAGGCATTAACCGCATCCACATCAATGTATGATATTTCCAAGGAGCCTGGATTACATTAATCAACTGTTAGTAGATACTCTAGACGGCTGTTTTCAAGTAGGACAGTAAACACAGGTGGTAGACCTACAGTAGTCTCCAAAGTGACGAAGCGGTTAATCAAAAGAAAAGTCATGGAATGGGTTCTAAAGGCTTCTAAAGAGGTGTACCAGGAGCTGGTTGGATTTGGCTATGATATCTCATACCAGTCAGAAATTAACGTACTGAAATCAATGGAGTTCCATTTTCTGATAGAAAAAAAGAAGCCATTTCAGACAAAAACGCATACGTAGCATCAGTTAGAACGGGTCAAGGAGCATCAGGATTAGGCAATGAGTGACTGACAGTAAACAGTGTACTTTAATGAGACCAAGCTCAGCGTATAGGGCTTTGATGATGCTGATCACTATTGGAAACGGCCAAGTGACCTTCTTCAACATCATGACCTGGATTTTGCAATCAATCACGGAGCTAGCAAAATGATGCCCTGGGGTTGTATAATCTCTGAAGGACCAGGATATGCTTGCTAAATTTAAGATGGAAACTTGAACTCGGGTGTTTACCAGCATATTTTGAACACTACGCTTCGTGATACTATGAAGTACTACAATTTCGACTGGTCCAACATTTAGTTTTAGCATGATAATAACACAAAGCACAAGGCATAATCTACAATAGCCTAGTTATGTAGTCACCAAGAGAGCTATGTTAACTATTGGCCAGCTTAGATCCCCGACTTAAATTCAATCGAGCACGTAGGACATCAATTGAAGTTGAAATTCAACTATTACGAATATAGAGCAAAGAACATGGATGTGTTTTGGGAACGAGTTGATGAAATATGAAATGACTTCCATAAAGGTCTTTGCCAAGGACATGTAGATAACATTCCGGAAAGAACTCAAGAGATTATTAATAGAAAAGTAGGACCAACTAAATATTAATAAATAAGTTCATTCCGTTCAAATTTTCATTTTTTCAAATTTTCAAATTGCACGCCTCATACTTCCTTCAATGCTTATCCAATAGGGCATAAACTCTTTCGGATTTTTCAAGACATGTAGAAGATTTACTATGTGGGAACAGAGGCAGTTTGTGCCATTGTAACAGGATGTGCGCTACAAAAACCAAGAAAAATGGATTCCTTGCAGCAGTTTTGTGACCTACTGCACATATCAAGCATGAGACAATTGGTACTTAGGTGTTATAATATTACTGGTTACGATATGTATTGTTGTTGCTCTACTGCTGCACGTAGTGATTGATTTGAATATAGCAATAATTCCACCAATTCCTTCTGAGTATATTATTGTAGTATATTCGTCAAAAATAATCTCTTCCTTCAGATTAAGTCAACAAACTTCTTCACGAGTAGTAATAGAATAAAAGTAGTAATTAGGGATTGTTCAGTTAAAATATACAATAAAGATTATATATAAATTTAATGAACGTGAACACAAAGGATCGAGACAATAAGTATTTGCTTGTTACAATAATCCAAAAATGGAATTAAGGTTTAGGTTTATATAAAATAAAGTTAAGGATAAAAACGCTTCTTCCTCATCAATCTTCCATTCAGCACAACTTATAAGCACACCTCTGCACTCGGCAACGTGATAACGTCACTGCAAATAACTGGAGAAAGTAAGCGTTCAGTTTTAGAATAATTGAAGGCAAACACGCCAAAGATCATGCAAACACACGATATTTTATGGATGTTTTAAACGTTTTTCGCGGCAGTACAGTTAACGTTCAGTATTCATTAAGGGAGCAAGTGGAAGTCATTTAGCATTCTTTTACCAGAGCAGTCGACACGTTTTACTCAATACTTGCCAACGTTTGGGCAACGAATCATAATTTTTAAAGCATTTCTTTATTTGTCCTTTTGTTCTTTTATCGACCGCCCATATTGCCTTATATACTTCTTTATCGACCGCTCATATTTCCTTATATGCTTCTTTATTAACCACTCATATGGCTTTATATACTTCTTTAACAACCACTCATATTGCTTATATACTTCTTTATTAACCATTCACATTGCAATAAATATTGCTTCATATATACAAAAAAATAGGGATTTGTTTTATAAAAATAGCTTTTTTTATTTAAATAAAATAATAATAACAATATACAGTATTTCTTTGCCCGTAGTGTTTTAAAAGCTTACTTGACTTACCTAATGCCATCAAAATAGCATCATCTAATCTAAAAAAACATCGATTAATCTCGTGGAACTCAAAAAGTTCTCATAAGAAGAAGAAAAAAAAAAGCCAAGCTCAAGGATGCAAAGACACAAGGATTCAAGGTTTTGAGGACTTGGGCACTCAAAGCAAAAGAAGAAAAGACATCAGTACTTAAGAACCAAAGCAAGGACGAGAAAGAAACAGTAAAAGGCCAAAGCAAATTAGCACGTATCTATAATAATTATTAGCTATCGAGTATACGTAGTAGAAGTAATAGTACCTTTCTTTAGATAGGCCAGAAGACTAGCTAAGCTTATACCAACAAGTAAAGAAAAGGGAAGCAGCACGTATCTATAATAATAATTAGCTATTGTGTACATGTAGTAAAAGTAATAGTACCTTACTTTAGGTGAACCAGGTAAAAAAAGACACTAGCCAAGCTTATACCAACAAGTAAAAAATAAAGAAGCAGCACGCATCTATAAAAAATATTAGCTATGAAGGATACTTAATAAAAGTAATAGTACCTTGCTTTAGATAAACCAGGAAAAAGAAAAGAAAAAAGCAAAGAAAGAAAAAAAGACACCAGCCAAGCTTATACCAACAAGTAAAAGAAGAAGCAATGATAATCCTGGGAAAGAGATTTTATAAAGATCATTTAAAACATCAAGAAAGCAACCATTACGATTTTACTAAAGTACAAGTATCATTAGAGCAGAAATAGAATATATATAATATTAAGAACTTACCTTTTAGAAAGAATGTTTTTTTTAAAAAAAAAAAGAAAAAAAAAGGAAAAAAAAAAGGAAAAAAAAGGAAAAAAAAAAGGAAAAAAAAGTACTTTTTTTTATAGCATCATTTTACCAGTGTTACAATTACCTACTATCGATTAAAAAAAAGTTTTCTTTAATATGGTTTAACTATTGAAACACTCAGAGAGGTTATTCATAAACAGTTTAAATTCTTTTTTTTATTATTATTCAAATGTAATATCTTTAACTATAAAGGCTTTTTCTTTTTCTTTTTTTTTTCTTTGCTTTTTTTGTAAAACAAATAAAAGCATCACCTTACTTTGTATTCATTTTTAGTTCATTTTGTACTCTTATCTTTTTCTTTTTCCCTATATTATCTGTTTTAAAAAAATGTCTCGTCGTGTCGCTACCCCTATCAACGTTCCCAGTAATGCCCCTAAAAGGGCAAGAATATCTTCAAGCATTACTGGATCATCATCCACTGTTGCGCCGTCCCCTTCTCCTGCTCCCACTGCTGTTGCGTCTTTTGACAGCTTTGAGCCTTCTCGCCTTCAAGGCCCAGTTGGCTCTCCTGCTGTCAGCTTGGCAAGTGGCCCAATCCTTGAGGCCATTTTTGCTCAGATGCAGCAGCAAGAGCAAATTCAACGCCGACAGGAGGAGAATCAACGTCGGCAAGAGCTGAAGATTGAGCAGCTAACTCAATTGCTGCAACAACAGCAACAAGAGCAGCAGCAGCCTCCCCAACAGCAGCCTCCACAGCAGCAACCTTCTGAGGTCAAAGAGAATAAGGCCTTGACAAGTGTAATTTAAATTTAAAAAACAAATTAACATGTGCAAAATAATAACAAAGATTTTTTTTGTACCTTTTTGAACCATAGGCTTTTATATTGAAGTACTATAGAGAGCATTTGGTTCCTCGTGGTGTCACCTTTGACCTGAAGGAGGTCTTGCGCTACAAGCAAAACGCAAAGGTCAGGGATTTGCTTGTAGCAGCTGCCAAGAAGGAGCCATTTTCTGCTGGCATTACTGTTTCTGACATGCGCAGCATGGTCAGAAACAAATTCAACTACATGGTGAGAGAAAGTAAGGGGCTAACGGCTACGTCAGAAGATTCAACGCGTCGTAGTCGTGTGCATGCAGTAAGTAATTAGTATTTAAAGATTGAAATATATAGTGTTTCAAGTACTTACATTACTTTTTTACATTAGAAGCTCGCCATGAGGCGAAATGCTTACAATGCGGCCCCTGAGGAATTTGAAGCTCGTTTTCCTTTTGGAAAACAAATTCTGATGACCGATTGGACGTCAGAGGAAGAAGATGGTCCTGAGGATGAACATGGTCCTGTGTTTGTAGTAAAAAGACCACTATTTCGAAGCAAAGCAGTAAGTAATATTTTTGTAATAGTGTTTATTTTCTAATATACCTTTACTTAATCTACAGGTGGACGAATTCCATGCTGTTCTTCAAAAAGCATGGAGGAATTCCTTGTCGAAAAAAGGCACCATCAATAGAACAAGAAGGGTGGTGGAATACTTCGACAAGGAGTTCCCTACAAACCTTGACCATGAGGATTATCCCTCTTGGGCATTTTCTTCCCCTGGCCTTGGCTTTTCGGCTGAGGTCTCTGGCTCTTCCTCTTCTGCTGCTGCTAATCCCATGCAGTAAGCGTTTACTTTCTCTTTTCCTTTTTTTTTTTTTTTTTGCTGCCTCTTTTGTTGTCTCTGCAAATTGAATAAAATCTTTTTTTAAAAAAAAAACAAATAACAATAATAGTCTAATAAATGGTTCTTTAGTAAAATATATAATAAAATAAATAATAATAATAGTAATAAAAGAAGGTTTGAATAATTTAGCATAGTTGTTACATATAAATTCGTCTTGGCAGAGCGAGAGTAAGAAGGTGATTATCGATATATGGGCATACAGCAACAGGATTGAAGATTCTATAAATTGGAAGTATGCTGTTGCTTGAAACTGGATCAAATTGGTTCTTCCACACTTGGATGCCAGTACCATCGAAGGTGGGAAAATGTTGAGTCGCATGGCTGTACCAATTGATGAATGCAAAATAATGAGTTGAGTTGTTAAATGAATGACTGAAAAAGTATGATATTTGACCAATACGTAATTGATTGTTCATAAAGGCTTGAATGCATGATGATGATGAATGATTGTCTGACTGTTGGTAGTGTTGTCCAAGCAAGTTAATTTTTTTGAATGATTTTATAGTTGTACTGATTGTATTCATAATAGGTATTTCATAGGTATCCATATAAAAAGTTTGTAAGGCTTCATAGTGTTCAGGGCATAAAAGTTCTTGTTTGTTGTTAATTCTTGAAGGAAGGGCTTGTGGTGGCAGAGGCTCACTACCAGTAATCGTCAGGTTAAATAGACTTGGCCCGTCTATGAACTGAGAGTAATCAAATGGCGTTAAACCACTCTCGTCATTCGCAACCTCGCCTATTTCCTTTATGAAGTTGATCAGTAGGAGCATGCCTTGATCGTTGTTGTTAATGAATGTAGGTAATGAATGTATTATATCTTGCGTATGAATGGCTTGAGTAAGCATAGTGACATAGGTGGTTTCGAAGCCTGTCTTGTAATTGATATTTATCTTTTTGACATCACCATTCAATCGTTCAAAACCATAAAGCCAAAAGGCATAGGAGGGACCAAAGTCCAAAAAGCATTCTTTCAAATGCATGTGCATATGCATATTAGGTGTTATACATGTTTTTCCATAGAGTTGAACACAGGTCTTGCCGAATTCTTTAAATAAGGAGTGTGCTGTCTGAATTTCATCTGCTGTGATTAAAGGACCAGTCACCAACCTTACTGCTTCTACATATCTGATCCAATTGATGAAATGTTCACCGATTAATCTTTGTTTTAAGAGAAAAGGCGAAAGCACAACACACCACGTTCTCCACTCATCAGCCTTCATATTGCTAAACGTACTTTCAATCTTGCCTTTTTCGTTTTTTTTTTTTTTTTTTTTTTTTATAACAAAAAAATTAGTGTTCAGATTCATAATAGTACAAATTCTTTTATACTTGTATACCTTTAGAGATTTTACAGTACTGTGAAGGGATAACAATTGAAGCTGATTCATCAGCCATGGCTTTGAAATCAGCTGTTGTAAGAAGCCCGTGATCTACCCAAACTTCAACCATTCTTTTTGGCGTACCTAGAAATAAATTGTGCATGGGATCAACGGTTGTCAATCTCACGACATCAAAATACTCTAGTCGGTGAAGTTCACTCCATTTACTTCCTGTGTCCGTCTGCAGGGTTCGCTGTTGCGTAATGTGAGTAGCATTTAGCCAAGCATATGCTTCTTGACGCTGCTGGGTATTGTTTCGCAGAATCCAGTGCTCATCGTCAAAGTCAGAAAAATCTGGCTTCGTTGAATTTGCACCAGTACTGATTCGCGAAAACACAGTCGAACATTTGTTGCAGGCTTTGTGCGCGGATTGACCCATGAACCCAGCTACTTTGCGAGCTGCTGGTATATCACAGTTAACGGACATCAAAGCAACACGTACCATTTCACCGTTTCTGTTCTGGTACGTTGGCATCATCATACCTCCGTACAAGGTATTCAGCTCTGCAATCATTGGTCGCAAAAAGTTTTGGAGCTGGTCATCCGTGGGCTCGCCAGGCCCAGGAATCATACCAACCAGGATGATGTTGGAAACCTTCATCCTAGAACTCCTTGGAAGGTTGTTAATCGTGAGATATACACCACCACAAGAGTAGTGCATACCATCACTAGGTTGAAACCAATCGACGTTCAATGACACCATTAATGATCGTCTTTTACTCACAAATGGCTCCCCAGCTGAGTCGACCATCATAGATGTCATACAACACACCTTCCTCCACATATCGACCTCTCCACTGTTCAATCTCTGTTTCAAAGTTCGGACGGACAAAGAACTTCTTCAACGTTTCCACAATTGAGTTGTACGGGAACTCAAGGACGGGCTTCAAGCTGCTGCCAACAAAAAGTGAATTACCACATGGGCGCTCTTGTCTGTGTGGGTTGTTTGCAAACCTAACAAAAGGGCATTGTCGAGTATGCAAACTCCCTGTGTCGTACACACTTCTGCAAAGAGAACAGACAAGGAAACGGGAGACACCACTACTGGCAGAGAAATAATTGACCATGGTACGAGCAGTGGAGATCTTTGTAGGAATCTCCATGCCATGGCTAAGAGCACGAACAAAGAAGGAAAGAAAGGCCAACAAGTCTTCACCGGCTTCAACTGAAAGGTACTTTGCTTGGAAAAGCACAAGGTAAAGGACCAGGAGATACGCCAGTTGTTGGTCGTTGGTCATTTCTTCGTCCATGTCGACATCCATGTCAGCATCAATGTCGAATTCTAAATTTGTTTAATAAAAAAAAAGGGGTGGATTTATAAATATACCTTCAAACGTGCTTCTTTCGGTAGACGTGGTGGGTTGCTCGAAGGTGTTTTCAAATCTTCTTTGTCTCAAAACTATTTTAATTGCACTTTAGTCTTGCTGCATTTCTTTAAAAAAATTGTACCTTCTCCAACTTTGTCTATGCGCTTATGAGTGTTAGCGGTTTTCTTTGCAATCCACTTGAATCCTTCAGGACAGTTGCTGCATTTGGTGCATTGGCATTTAACTTTGTTGTTGGTGGCGTTCATTTCAAAAAAAAATAATATTCAGGATTTAGTAGAGGAATAAGATAGAAAAAAATGCGTGATCAAAAAAACTAAAGCAAATATACTAAATTTGGAAGTTGGTTCCTAAACAGTAACAATTTTACGTGTTCAAAAGAACTGGTTTTTTTTTCCCTTGTTTTGTTTCAGAGAGCATATTTAACATTGCGGATACAAAAGATAAAAAAGAAAGCTCAACAACGGTTCAAATGTAAGTTTATAAAAAAAAAATAATAACAACCAAGTCTAATGTTGGTTTCTTTTTTTTTTTCTTTTTTTTACATTAGGAATTCCTAATGGTACACATTCGGATGACGAACATGAGGCTCATGGGCAAAGTTGTTCTTTCCAACTTAAAGAAACTATAAGAATATCAATCTTATATTACTGCTTGTTGCTAAAAGGTTCTTTTTGGTAAAGAAAGTTGTCATTGCTAACATCTCTAATGGCTAATGGCTAATGGCAAATTACACCCATGTACAAACATAAAGTAAGTAATGAACTAGTATAAGCTTAAAAACATATATTCTTTTATTATATCTGTCATAAAAAATAATAAAGCAATCTATTTATTTGATAAACAAAAGAGTTTTGTATGTATTTGTTAATTATAACTGCCTTGTAACAAAATGTTAACAGAGCTTCTTTATTTTTTTTTTATTCTTTTGTTATAATGTAATAGCATTTGCATAAATATAAAGTACATTTGTTGTTAGAGTACTGTTTTCATTTGAACAATGAACTTTTTATTGCTATACTTTTTTCTTTTCTTTTTTTTTTTAACTTAGTCTTTTTTTTACCAGATTTTTTTTTCCCAAACACGACTATTTTGTTACGTTCTGTAACACGTTTGTAATGACCTAAGCTAAAAATCATAGACTACCTTCCTAATATGTATTCTTTGAACAAAATAATCGCAAAATGCTTTTGATTTCCGCATTTTGCCCTCAAAAATAAAAAAACGAAGATATCGGTCTTTCAACGATAGAGGGAACAGGATTTCCAAAAAAAGACCATTTGAAAAAAAAAGACACTTTTTTAAAACATGAATAACTTTATGAATACTTACGCTACAAAAAAAACAAAAGTATTGTTCAATTTCTTTATTTTTTTCGCACCTGAATCTTTTTTTAAAATTCGAAAATGACCAATACAGCGAAAGTTAATTTTCTTCATTTAATCAAAGACGTCAAAAACGTTGATTATTAGATGCAACAACTGACTGTAGATGTTGACAATCACCAATTATTTGCAGTGGACAACATCTATCTTAAGGCGCACTCCATATATTATAACAATTCACAAGCAAATTAGCTCTTATGGCGCAATTGGCTAGCGCGTCTGACTGTTAATCAGGAGGTTGGTGGTTCGAGCCCACCTAGGAGCGTTCTTTTAAACTTTCTCGCTTTTTTAGCGGAGAATGGTACTGTTGCACGAACGAGATTTTAGTCCCCGATACAAGCATGTATAATTACAGTGTAACACACGAAAAAGGAAAACCCTATGGTTATAGGAGAGATGCTATCTCAATAGCAAACGATGCTATGCTAATAGCAAAGGAATTCAAGGACAACAAAAAAAAAGAAGAAAACAAAAGAAAAATCAAAAACATATAAATATCAGTATCTTTTTTTATAAATAATTCGATTATTATTATCTTATCCTATTATTTTTTATTACATTACCTTACCTTGTCACAATAAATATCCTTTGAATCCAATTATATCTTTATTTTATTCATATAAATAGGAAGAACCAATAATCCCTTGAAACTTATATTTCATTGTAAATCCCCTTTATTTTATCTTTACTTTACCTTTACTCTTTTTATTCAATTCAAGTCTGATCAACTTAATAAGATCTGGTGGTCACTAATACTCAAACATACATCTATTCTATTTTACTTCTTTGGATACAAATTGTATCCAACACCTTATTCAAATCTCAATATATTATATTAACAACTTACCTCAATCCTATCTAAACCCTGAAATATAAAGATTTCACAACAGTGTGACAATAGGGCTAAATGAAAGATTTACCGTCCATCTCTTTGGAAGCCTATAGCGGCGCTAAAATTGAGCGTACAGACGTATGCTATACATCATTCGAAAGCCTGGGTCGTCTATTTTTAGATGATGTAACATTAATTTCCAGAAAAGGTAATATGCGGGAAATAATTAGGAAAGAAAACAGGCGCTATAGGCCCTGATTTTTATAGTTATCAATGAAAAATTTCTTTATTTATTTTAAGCACTTCGGAGTTTTTTTACGGGCGTACTAGGTGCTGAGGTATCATTTTCATCAGATTCGCTATCGGAATCGTCATCTGAGATAAAAATAAATGGCTCTTCATCGCCCTGATCACCAGTGGCATCTTCAAAGACGGTTGTGAGCAACGATACCAATGGACCTTGGTCGGCAATGCCTGCTCTGGTGAACGACACTTGCGAAAAGCAAGCAAGCATTGCCTTCCAGTGATTGCCAGCATGTTTTCTTCGCCAGATGAATTCCACTAATTTCCATGGCATCATCGATGCTGTGCGATGACGGCTGGTCACTCCTCGTTTGATACCATTCCAAGTACCTAATAGCAGGTTGTTAGCATTGTTTAAGAATTCTATGATCTACACAAGTATGTACCTTCTATTGTGTTAGTGCAGGCACCTGTCTTTGGATCGCGAAATGCTTTGGAGTGATTGACCGTTTGAACAACTAAATTTCGGCTTGGATCGCTGTCAATCCCCTTATGGCCTTTCCAGCAGTCTACCATGACAAGTGAGCCTGTAAACAAGGGTTAGGTGCACTGATCATCAAGTATATACATATTTCAAATGTTACTGTTGTAAACATAGTTATTTTCTATAAGATATCAGTTGTATTAAAATAATAACGATACACAAAGATTAAACTATGATTGAACAATTCCACACTTTTCCAAATTTAGAACAATAAGATCAGTATTTGTCATCCTAGCGAGTCTAATCAATTGTCAACCCCAAAAGTAATTAGATCAAAGTTAATTGACTGGTTATTATTTCTATTGTTCAACTTCAGATGCATATATTAGAACATCGACAAGCTTTAGCTTAATCATTGGTTCTTCAGCACGACATTGTTGCCGAGTCTATATCTTTTATATCTACGCTCACAAAGAATATAAATAGATGCCAACTTTTTATCCATTAAACGGGGCTCTTTTGCAATATAAAGAAATCTGCAATAAAGAAGGATTTTAATTTTATATTGCTGCTATTGTTTTTTTGTTTAATTTTTTTATTTAATCTTACGATTAAAACAGTTACCATCCTTAGCAAAAGTATCGATTATGAGCTTCAAGATATTTTGGTTGCGGTTAGGTACCGTCAGCAAGAACACCTTACGTTCGGGCGTGCGCTCTACACCTCCAACAACCCAAACACCGTCTACCCTCTTTCCCTTATTGTACTTTCTTTTACCAAATTTGCTCTCATCTATTTCAACAACAATTGGCTGTCCATCACTGCCAACCCCACCTAAGTACGACTAATTAATTACATACTCTGATATCAACAAAGCATCACGTACCAACTTGAACATCTTCAATTCGAAGATCTGCCTCCATTACTTGATAGATATCTTTGACAATGCTGCGGACAGTTGGCAGGCTAAGTCCAGTCATGGTAGATATTTTTCCGTTTGGAACTTGCAGCAGAAAGAGATACACTACTAACAGTGTTTGATGGATAATTGACTTGCGACCTTGAAAGAAGGATCCATCCAGGTAAGAAATACGGCTACGACCGCAGGCATAGGTGGTTGAGCCGCATCGCCAAAAGAATCCATTCCTGCTGAACTGGTTCAAGCGCATTTCGGAGCCTTCCTTGCACTTGCGCGATGAAAAAAAGGCACCGTTCTCCTTCAAGTAACTTTTACCAGTTGCCTTTAGTTATTTTCCCTCCCACTTAAAAAATAAACTTACTTCAATGTACATTCAGCAGTTCAAAAAGGCTTTTACTGGCCATTATGGTGTTGGTTCGGCTGAAGAAAAGGCCACGTCTACAACGGAGTTGTTACGCATCTCCATGACTGCTGCTGAGACTGTTGACCAATACGTTGAACGTTTCAACAACCTCCGTCGCTTGGCACAGATCCAAGATCGCTGTGTCTTGACTCGTTGCTTTCTGATCGGTCTTCAGGCCGACATTTACAAGAAGGTGATCGTGTCCTTAGCCAATTGTACGGATGCGCAAAAAGAATCGGTCGACTACGTTGTCAAGTTGGCCAAGACTTTGTACCATTCATTGTACAAAGTACGTAGAGTTGCTAACGCTTCTCACACTTCTGCTGGCCCCTCCATGGTCAATGACTCCTCTTCTTCTGGTCGGAAGAAATCCTCTGCTTTTATCTCTGGTTCTGCTGTTCGTGCTGCACCTTATCCAAAGGCTTCTAGGAAGTATTGCAGCTTCCATAAGACCACCACCCATAGCAACGATGAATGTCGTGCTATGAAGAAATCTTCCTCTCTTTCTCCTTCTTCGGGTTCTACCCAAGTTGATGTCTCCTCTGGTTCTGCTGCCTCTCAGTGGAATCCAAGAAACCAACCTTCCGGTTTGGGACGTCCGTGCCGCTCTTGTGGTGCTGACAACTGGCGTCCTGGTCATCGATGCAAAGGAAAGGGTCGCTCAACTGGCTCTTCGGCTGACGACTCTGATCTTGCTGGGCCTTCTCATTTGTTTCGCGGAATGAGTCGATCCCCTGCTTCTTCCTTGTCTTCCGTTGCCTCTTCTGGTAACGATGTTTCTGCCTCTGTTGGTTCTTCTGCCACTCCTACTACAAGTAGTAGTGATGCTTCTTCCGGTCGTAAGACTGATGCTGCTGGTCCCGTTGTCTCTGTTCCCGATTCGTCGGATGATATGGACATTGATGTTGCAGAAACCCTTACTGTGGCTGAAGCTGCTCAGGCCTGTAAGTACATTACACATCACATCTTTTCTAAAGCGCCTTCAAACACTAATACGCTTTATGTTCCTATTATTGTAGAGCACATCAAAACATGGGCCATGATTGATACCGGTTCAACTTTTTCGTGTGTGTCTCCTTCGTTCTGTTCGTCGCTTGGTTTAGTTCCAACACCTAATCCAGGATCGATCAAGTTAGGACATAATAGTTCAAGTACTGTAAGCCGGTTAGGCATAATAAATCTTACTGTTTATTATAACCAAATCCGTTTGTCATATGAATTTGAAGTGTTTGATTTTAGCAGTGATGTCCCCATTTGTTTAGGACTTGACATTTTGCCTAAACTAAGAATAGGTTTAACAGGATTAGCCACTTCTTGGTTAAATTCTAATATTCCTAAAATACCTGATCCAGTTAACCCTGATGACTATAAGCCAAATGAAACTCCTGTTGGCACTAAACAGGAAAGACAGCAATTGATGAGCACTATTCAACCTTTGTTAGATGCTAATACGAGTATCCCCATGTCTTCTCATTGTAATTTACCTGGTGCTATCATTACTCTTGATACTGAACCCAATGCCTTTGCTTATCGAAGACAACCCGATATTGCTATTGCTAACAGAAAAATCATGGAAGACCAAATTCAAACTTGGTTGGATGATTGTGTCATTGAACCTGCTCCTTCCAATACTCGCTTCAATAACCCTATTTTTCTTGTTGGAAAAAAGGATGTTAACGGATTATACACTAAGAAAAGAGCAGTTATTGATCCACGTATGCTTAACCAACTCGTGAAGAATGTTGATAGAATGCCTTTACCTCTAATCAGTGATCTTCATCAACGTATGGGTTCTGCTACTATATTTACTACTTTCGACATACGAGCATGCTTTCATCGTTTTCTTATCCAAGAATCTGATAGACCTAAAACCGCATTTACTCATCCATTCACTGGTATGCAGTATCAATTTCGTCATTGTCCTTTTGGCTTGACAAGTACCGGTAACATTGTACAGCGTGTTCTTACAAATTTGTTCGCAGATCTTCCCTACACTGCACTCTATATTGATGATCTATGTGTCTTCAGCTCTGGTGACATGAATCAACATATTGAGTATGTCCGTGAAGTGTTGAAACGTCTTACTGCTGCAAACTTAATTATTAATGTTGAAAAGACACATTTTGCACAAAGTTGTGTAAACATTCTTGGATGGACTATTGGTAACAATGGTTCTCTAATCCCTGATCAACGTAAACTGACAAATATACATTCTTGGCCCACACCTAAAACTGGTAGACAAGTCATGAGTTTTCTTGGATTTGCAAACTATTTCCGTAATAGTTTACCTATGTTTTCTCGCTTGACTGCTCCACTTGACCGGTTACGATCTCTTAATTCTTTAAAAGGAATTTGGAATGAAACCCATGAATGCAGTTTTCGTAACATTAAGGATGCCTTGGTGAATGCCCCAGTTATTCCCATTCCTAACCTTAAGTACCCATTCTACGTCGCAACAGATGCTAGTGCTTATGGTATCGGCGGTGTCGTTTATCAAGTCATCGACCAAGTCATTCAATATAACGCCTTTGCTGCAAGATCTCTTTCTCCTACCGAACGTCGTTATCATACAAACAAACGAGAGTTGTTAGCGATTGTATTCATGTTTGAGAGATACAATAAATGGTTATATAACCGTCATTTTACCTTGACAACTGATCACAAAGCCTTGATTTACATCAAGAAGCAAGTTGTTCCAAATGCTGCCATGCTTGTTTGGTTTGAAACAATTTTCGAATATTCCTTTGATATTGTTCATTGTCCTGGCATTAAGAATATTATCCCAGACGCACTTAGTCGTTTATTCCCAGATGACAATAAACTGGAGGGGGGTAACAATGTCAACAATGTTGCCATCTACAGTATCCGTGGTAAAGAAAAAGAAAAAAGAAAACCAACTTTTAAAGAAAAATCTAAAAGTTATGAAACACAAACATATGCAGTCACTTCTGCAACATCATCATCATCATCAAAACCCTTATTGCATCGCGCTTTGCAATATGAAGATTATATCACACCTCCTCCTGAGGAAAGAAAAGATATAATATTAAAGGCTCACTTATTAGGCCATTATGGAATTAAAGCCATAGAACAAACCATTCATGGTGATAAACTCCATTGGACTAATTTACGTCAAGATATTCAGGATGTCATATCCAAGTGTCACGAATGTAAAATGTTTAATATTGCCAAAACAGGTTATCATCCCCCTAGAAGTATCCTACCTGACGGACCTCTAGATCATTGGGTTATGGACCTCGGCACTTTCAATATAACATCTACGAGCGGAAATAATTTCCTTCTTGTCATGGTTGATTTATTTTCTCGCTTTACTATCTTGAAAGCCATTCCTGATAAACAAGCTCTTACTATTGCCAAACAGCTTGTTGATATCTTCTGTACTTTCGGCTGGCCTAAGGTCATTGCTAGTGATAACGGAAAAGAGTTTACTGCTACCATCGTCACTGAACTTATTAATAACAGTGGTATCGATAAGAGAGTGTCTAACCCTTTTAATCCCCTTGGTAACTCAGTCAATGAAGCATTTGTAGGAATTGCTAAAAAGACTATTGTTAAACAGTTACAAGGAAGAAAAGAAAATTGGGATCTATATGTACCTGCAACCCAATATGCTATGAATCTGAAATATTCCAGACTTCATAAGAGTAGACCATATACAGTAATCTTCAATAAAGTACCAAACGATATGAAAGATTATTCTCATATTAAACCCACTCTTAGAAGTGAAGCTGTAGATTCTAAAGCAATAGAAAACAGACTTAAATATGCTACTGAAGTCGTTATCCCTGCTCTTGCTAAACGCATTAAGGAAACTCAGGATGTAGACAATGCATATTTTATGAAAACAAACAAAATCGTTCACACACCATTCCCACTCCATAGTGAAGTCATGATTAAAAATGTGAATAAGGAAAACAAAACTGATCCGTATTACGAAGGTCCTTTTTATATAAGTGGAATGACAACTAATGGCAGTTACATATTAGTTGACAAACAAAATAACCTCTTATCAAGAGATGTACCAACCTCACACTTAAAACTTATTGCATTACCCAGCAATAAAAGTGCAGAATCAATCGATGACCAACATTATGAGATTCAAGCAGTTATACAACACAAAGGAACTCCAGGTAATTACCAGTACCTTGTTCATTGGAAAGGATACGATGATCCTATGGATTACACTTGGGAACCTACTTCTAGTTTTGATGATCGATCTTCAATTGAAACATATTGGGCTCGTCGTCAAGCAGGTAATAATACTGCTGTCTCAAAGAAAGCAAGATTACCCAAATGTACCGTTCCTACTCGTGATCATCACAGTAGAAGCAAGAGATCAAGACGTTAAATTGTCTAAGTAGTTGACCGTCTTTTTCCCTAAGACAATTTTTCCTAAAGAAGGTTTTTTTACTATCAGGTTTTTATGACAACTTACTACTACGATCTACCCTCAATTATACTATGTCTATTTATCTTCCCTATGATCATTATCGCACTTATTGTGTATGACAATTACTTTTTCCTGAATCTTCACTTATCCTTTTACCGTTTGCTTCAAACTAGAAGGGGGCAATGTTGTATCCACACAACTAATAAAGTGAACATTCATGGATAAACTTGGATACTACAGAATTATAGTCTAACCAGATCTCTATTAATAAACGTGAGAATTCTGCAATAGCCGATCTTGCCCTGTTGTCCTACCAGCGTTCTAAAAGACTATATCGGAACCTGATTACAACAACGGCAGTTCAATCCTATTCTATAATTATCGTTAGATCAATAGTTTAATTACTTCATTGTCCCTTGATTCGTCAAGTAGACAGCGGCTATTGATTATCCACTATCCTTCCTTATATTCCATATCATTCTTTTAACCGATCAATTGAAATAGCGGTAAAGACCCAGACATTCAAAAAGTATAAATACCCTCAATATTTTTATTAATAAAGTCATATATAATCTTTAGTTTCACAACTATCGTCTTTTGTAGTTTTTGTCTTCTATTTCATATTTGGCAAAACAAGATGATTACTATTGTTATGTTCTGGTAAAGGTAATAACAAAGATAAACCAAAAGAATACTTTTTGAGACTGAACTTTATTTAAGACAATCTTAATTGTTAAAAAGAAAACATTACAAAGTCTACTATTTATATTCTTCTATCAATTGACGGGTAAATGAGTAGTTATGAGCGTAGATCCAATCATTGACACGTTTGATTGAATAGTGATCACTGAATCGATTATGAAAATTTTTAATTCGTTGTTTTTATAGATCTTATTGTTCTTTAACTGATCTGGGAGAGTTGTCCCGTCTTCATTGAGAGGAAAGATATATTTATATGAAATGCCTCCAGTCAGATCAAAGTTGACTAGGTACCTGATCCATTATTATTCATTTACAGAAATGATGAATAGTAAAGATCATGACTTATTTAGTGTTCATGTTTACTTTATAGAATGAATCTAATAGTGATAGTTTTATATAAAAAGAAGAAGAATATATTTTATTTAATAAAGATTTAAATTATTATCTTTTATCAATTTTAATATACTTCTTTTAGTTGTGATTATTCAATGTCCGTTATGATCAGACTCTGTTCTACAACAACTATTTCTAATTATTAGTTTAGCCTGTTCCTAGCTTGTATTGTCAATTATGCTATTGGGATGGTTTCAGATAACTCTGGATGTAGGACTATTTAGGAGACGGTACGGATGAATATAAAATCCTCTAGTTCCGTGATTGGATATTACGGCTAATAATAATATCTCAGTTAGGATAAAGGTTTACATGACTTAATGATGATCCGGTAAGTAATTGTCATTCCTTATTCAACATGCTCATATCTGTAAAGATTGAGCTTTACTTTAAAAAAAATAAAATAAAAAAGAATAGAACAAAGAAATACGTTTAGAGTCTCTTTATTCTAAAAGAATTCGAATATCCTTTTTTAATCTACACTAATTCTAGGGCTTTATATACGAGTTGGGTTTTCCCATTCTATTTGAGATGACTGATGTTTGATTACTTGATACTTGATAGTTGGTACCTGGGAAAGGCTTAGGGAAATTGTCCTTTATTTTCCTATTGTTACATTGGACTTCCATTTATGGTTTCTTTTTATGGTTACTCACTGTTATCCCAGCTACCGTTCTTTAAGGTCTTTATGCAGCGCTTATTCCTTATTGGGCTTATACTGGATTCCTATGAAAGTGGTATTTTAGTATTCATTCTTATTATGGAAGTGATGCGACTACTTTGTATTCTTATACTTTATGCCTAATAGTCAAATCACTACAATATCATCAATAAACTATTTTACAACCATGTCATCTTATTTGACTATGTGAAGTTAATATGAATAAAGCTTAATATAAAAATCTAATCAAAGTCTTTGATTGATCTGTGCTGGGAATAATATTATAAATGATTCCAGGTTATGTCAACCTACTATTCAGGATCATATCCGATTCCTTTTACTAAAATAAAATGACTATAATCTTATGTATCCTTAACAGTATTATCTGTCATAAAAAATAATAAAGCAATCTATTTACTTGGAAAACAAAAAAGCTCTGCATGTATTTATTAATTATAACTGCCTTGTAACAAAATGTGAACAGAGCTTCTTTATTTTTTTTATTCTTTTTAAAATATGCACGTATTCTTTTGTTGTAATGCAAAGGCATTTCTATTCCTATAAAGTATATTTGTTGTTATATTACTGTTTTCATTTGAACAATGAACTTTTTATAGCTATGCTCTTTTTTTTTCCCCCAAACACGACTATTTTGTTACTTTCTGTTACACGTTTCTAATAACCTAAGCTAAAAATCACAAACCACCTTCCTAATATGTATTCTTCTGAACAAAATAATCGCTAAGTGCTTTTGATTTCAGCATTTTGCCCTCAAAAACAAAAAAAAGGAATATATCGGTCTTTCAACAATAGAGGGGAACAGGTGTCGTATTTACCTCATTAAATACTTATTATTCGTATGAGATTACTCAAATCTTATATAAGAAATAACAAGTACTGAATACATAATATTAACCATATACAATATTTATATTATTCAAGTTCAATACTAAAATTGACCTTGAACTCACTTCGGTCCCTGAATAATTTTATTTCCTATATAAAGGCGTAGTTTGATTAAATGGGTTCTCTCTCTCGTCTTGAAATCTAATAAAGAGGTTACATAGAGACTTATTCGCTAGTTTTTCAAGTACTATCTCCTTTTTATTCTTAATTATCTGCAAATATCTCAACAGGCTTACCAAATAAGATCATCTGTAAAAAAAAAAGACATTTTTTTAAAACTTGAATAGCTCCAGAATACTAACGCTACAAATAAAATGACAACATTTTTAATTTTTTTTATTTCTTTCGCACTTGAATCTTTTTTCAAAATTCGAAAATGACCAATACAGCAAAAGTTTATTTTTTTTCATTTATTCAAAGACATGCAAAACGTTGATTTTTTGATGTCGCAAACGACTGACAATGTTGAAAGTTACCAATTATTTCCAGTGTGCTCAAATCAAGTATGCGTGTACTTCATGTGTTGATTGCTTTGGTACCAAGGAAGAATTTGCTCAGCATGTGGATGGTATGCATCTAGTGTAAATAATGAATCACTTTACGATTGCTGCCTTTTTTTTTTTTTTTTTTTTGGCACTAGTATTTATTTGCATATAGTGTTGAAAGGGCTTCTGTGGACTCAACAGAGGAGAGTTGTTGGAGAATAGATGATAATAATATCTCTAAGAAATTCAACAAGTTTTTATTCTCTGCCAAGCACAAGAAAAAATTGGATGGAAATTCGATAGTAACTTCAATGAAATTCTGTAGGATGCCCATTCTATAATACTATCTACATAGTACTAATACCATTCATCTAGTGCGTTATATGGTTTCCTTGTTCTGCAGGAGCGAAATGATTATAAAGTGAGATATTTGGTACTTATGATGTAAAAACAGTAGGAAGTCAATAGCTAACAACTACTATTTATTGAGTAAAAAAAGGAGAGGAACTAATAATTTAGAATGAACCCTGGATTATATCGTCTGACTATTAATTGTATAGTCTGACGTAGGCTGGACTGAGATCAATAATAAAATAATAAATAAAGACATCATTAATGACCAAACACGACATAAAGCTTTACCAAAAAGATCTTCTCCTCAGATCCATTGAGAAAAACGCGACAAGACTTGATGCAAAGATATTATTCTCCAGGTCTCCAGTACAGCTCAAATTTACTAGCCGAAGTAAAAAATGTTGTTATTGTAAGTGTGAAACGGTTTATAATTATTTGATTGTAATATTTTTTGATATATGATTACATATATGCTTTTTAGAAGTTCAAGAATGACCTAATAATTGAAGAAGATATGTTATGCCAACTTTTGCAGCTTTGCAGTGGAGCCACTCAAGGTGAAAAGCAAGTAATTCGTGCTGTTGTAGAAATGTAAATATAATACTGATAAGCTCTTTGTAAATTATTCTCAAACATATTTAAAAAAGAGTTCCGCAGTTATATAATTGCAATCTGACAGACCTTGATGAAGCGGATTTGATTGGTAGCTATGTCCATCCGTTTATACACGGTCTTTTCTCGTCAAGACAGATGGACAAAGTTGCACATTGGTAAGTGACGAAAACGTGATGCTACTTGTTTTTTTAAATGCTTTTTACTAGCTCAAATTCATTGATATATGGCCATGCTGATACTGAAAACAGTAATCGTCCTGATTACAAAATTGATATTTACGAAGCATATGAGTGTTCATATACCAGTGTTTTTGTTGAAGCCAAGACAAGCAAGAAAACACCTCCTATACAGCTTGCATATGACTTCTGTCGCTGTGCTATTTTTTGGCAAGGATGCGATAGATTCATCTAATCTATCTTCATCTTTAAGTTTCCAGGTCGTAGGTGTGAAAAAAAAAAAAAAAAAAAAAAAAAAGCGACAAAACATAATTATTTCATTTAATTAGATGGAAACATTATTTTTTTATAATGTCTTTACATTATAAAAAAATATATACGTTCACAGAGCTGGTTTCGTTAAAGATACCAAGGAAGATAAATGGCTTGTTGAGTTTAATTGGGCATTTTGACGAGCTGTTAAACCTCTAGGCATTATACGATGGCCAATGCGTGCAATCACAGACCAAGATACCAGACTTTCAATGTACTACTTTTCCTCTGAGCATCTTTGTCATGAATGACATGACTCATGGTACTACTATGACCCCCAAAAAAAGGAAATGTTCATTGTCCATCTGTCAATAATTGTCTTTTTACAATTAAAGTTGTGCATTATTTTCACAAATTATTCGTACACCTTTGTACGTTAAACACTTCTTGCCTTAAATTTTTTATACTAGTGTGCAAAGTCCAGATATATTTCTGCCAAGCACTACTGTGTTTTTACATTTTTATATCATTGTTAATAGAATGAATATATTGATCAATCTGTTGGCAATCTCTGCAGCCTTTTCATTGTTACTTTTGCTACTATTCATACTTGTAAGCCTAAATAGTCTTTTAATGCATCCTCTGAGGTGTACCTATTTTATCTCTTTATTTTAGAGGATAAATTCTTCTTTCATATTGTTATCAATGCTCATGTTCATAGTTTTCTTTTTTTTTTTTGTTGTTGTTGTATAAGCTTACACATATTTTTTTAAATTTTCTTAAATTTAAAACTCCACAAATCTATGTGGGAATCTTCATATGCAAATACTTTTTTTTTTAGTAAATATGTCTGCAGAAGTATTATACAACAAGTCGCTTCGTTCATTCTTACTAAAAAAACATTCACTGGCTGCAAGTGGTTGCGTCAAAGCTATTGCGTTGCTATCAAAAGACTATAACAATAGTGAAGTAGAAAATTTAAAACTGAATGTATGGATGCTTTATTTGAATGTAGTATCAACTATAATTGGTAACCCAAAGTCTACACAAGCCCATTATGCTAAATTATTGGGTACAAACTCAAGTCAACTTCAACCTAATGATGTTTGCTCTTTTGTTTGGAGGAAATTGAAGGAAAGTTATAGTACGGCTGAGAATATTGACATTAGAATAATGTCTACTTTGTAAGCATTCCATTTAAAATAAGTTTTTTTTTTAATTTTTTTTTTTATAGGCTGACTATGACAGCAAACTTGGAACAGTTTGCTGTTGCAAAAGACATTACAGAAGAATGGTTTACTTGCTTATCGGATGCAGTTCTTGACAATATTTCACAACAAATAAAGCAAGAGCATAATTACTTGGTTTGTGCGTACATAGAAATTGTTGAATTGTATGTTACTCGTATTTTGCCTGGTTTAAATGAATTTGAAACAGCTGAAGCATTTATTGATTACAACACGATCTTAACAGAATCTAAGTTATTGGTAAATATTTTTTAATATTTACTGCCAGATCAATAGTGATTTAATATTTTATCACTTAGGCTCTGAAAGAAGCAGTTCGAAACTACAAGAAATCGATTGAACAAAGAGAGAAGGAAGAAAAAGATAGATTATTAATGCAACAAAAAGAAATAGTAAAAGAGGAAGAAGTAAAAAAAGTAAAAGAGGAGGAAGAAGTAGAAATAAAAGAAGAAACACAATTAATACGAACAGTACAAGTTGAAAAGGACATTATACCAAACTACACAAGTGTACAAAACAGCAAAAGGGATAAACAAATGAATCGGTTAATGTTGATAAAGAACTGGATAAACCAAATAGCAATAAAAGGCACGGCTTCATATGCTACCATCCTGATTATTGCGTTTTTATTGGTTAGTTTATTGAATGGCCAAAGACGACGAATATCAATTGTTTTACAAAGTTTGTTCACAAAGTTCTTTCAAACTATTAAAATGGGTACAACTGTGACTTATATGTAATAAAAATGTACTTTTGTGTTCATAAATGTCATTCCTTTTACTCTTTATCATCCACAACCCCATTTGTTTTCAGATAATCGGACCATAAAATGGCATAATAGAAACCATTTATAAATACTTGTAAGGAACAATGCCGATAAAACAAAGCAAAGCTCACTTTATAAAAATAGCAAACAAGAAGAAAAGAATAAGCCAAAAAAAAAAGTACTTGTACCTTTTTGATAATAAAGATATAACGATCGGTAAAGAATTCGGAATTATTATTTATAGTTGGGGAGTGACATGTGAAAATTATCTACAGTCAGAAAAAAAAAAAAAAAAAAAAAAAAAAAAAAAACAAATAAAAAATGTTTTTTTTTATTCTTATTTGTTTGTTTTTATTTTATTTTATTTATTTATTTTGACAGCTATCAAATTGAAAGCATGATATCAGATTCAATTATAAGTAGAGGAGCTATATATGCAATAGCAGTAATTCAATCTATTATTGCACCTATTGCATTTTTTTATTACATTTATTATATTATTGCAGAACAAAAATTCGTTGGCTTGCATCCTTCACTTGATACATTTATACATTATTGGTTGGGTTGTGAGCTTATGTTTTATGTCTATTTTCAAATTGCTCGCAATAGAATGCAACGACTTTTACCAAATGTATCACCAAATCCACAAGAAAGAAGTGATTTATATACACTTTGTCTTGCAAATATTGATGATGCTGAATTATGGCTACCGGGCTGGTTTGCAACACTTGATCATCCAAATCAACATCCAAAATTTGAAGATATTTATCGTGAAAATGTGGCTGAATGGTATAATCATAATAAGCTCTAATTTCATTATTTAACACCTTCAAAGGTTATCTTGGGCCTTTTTTAGTTTACCACTAGAACATATCATGGAGAATGAATCAACTATGGAAGAGCTAGATTGTATGATTAGTCGTTTTGAAGATGAATTTCATATTCAGTTTAATGAAGGCTACAATGAAAATATCATAGCTTATCGTATTAGTTTTGATCCTGTACTTGCTTACCACAGACCACTTGCATTCTATATCTCCATCTTATTCCTTACCACTCTCTTTGGTCTCATATGTCAATTCATATGGCGTATGAAGAAGTTTGGACCTGAAAATAGATCAACTATCTGGAACTTAATGGATCCACAACAAGCACCTTATACTTCTAACCAAACTGGTCCAGAAAAGGTATCCTATTGGTTTCGTGATGGAAACCGTGAAAAGAAGCCGATTGTTTTTATTCATGGTATTGGTGGTGGTTTAATGTGTTATATTTCATTTCTTGCTAAATTAGTCAATTTGGATGTACCCATCTTTTGTATCGAGTTACCTTTTGTTTCTATGCATTGTGTTGAAGAAGTACCAACGATGCAAGAAACTGTACGAGATATGCAACAAATGTTACATCGACATGGCTTTACTGATGCTGTCTTTATATCCCATTCCCTGGGTACAGCTGTATCTTCATGGGCAGTGAAGTATATGCCAAAGAATGTGGCTGGTGCTGTATTTATAGACCCTATCTGTTTTATGCTACATTACAAAGATGTGTATGTTATCAACTTCATTTTAAAATACTTGCTAACTTTCTTTTTCTATTTATAGTTGTACAAATTTCGTATACCGAGCTCCTAAAACAGCAGCACAGGTAAGAATGACAACAATACGCAATCGAAAAGAAGCTAAAAATGAACCCCCATTATTTAGAGTCTAGTGAAATATTTTGCATCTACTGAACTTTATATTTCATATTATATTTCACGCCACTTTCATTGGTTTCAAAGCATTCTCTTTGTAGCACCAAAAATACCTCATCATCATCACAGTTATAGTTGTTCAGTTGTGATGCCTCATAATACCAAGGTCTACCTCTCAGAGAATGATAACATCATTGACTCAGCTCGTGTGGATACTTATTTAAATCATCATGGTCTAGATTCCACTATCATGAAAGGATTAGATCATGCTTCGTTCTTGTTTTATCCAACATGGCAAGAGGAAATATTATCAACCGTTCGTAAATACGTATCTTAATTTTTTGTAATAGTAGTAATAGCAATAGTAATAATAATGTGTATATAAAAAATCTATACTTTATAAAATTCGTTTCTTAAACAATACCAATTCTCTTTGCTAACCTTTGATATTGTTCATGAGCAACTTGTTTTTGTCTCCAAATAAATATAAGAACAGATAAAATACTAATAGTGACATTTAGAACCTACAAATAAATATTATATCAATACTTCATCATCAAATCTATTCAGAGCCTTCATACTTCAAACTTTATAAATCGACTACGTTCCACACTCTTTACTCTAGGGCAAGCTAGAAAAGAAGGTAATGAAATAGAATCATCATCATAGATCACTGTCTGATTTTTTCGATCGGCTAATTCAGGGTCATCCCACTCACATCGAACCGCTTGTTTATTACCAAATTCGGCACAATATGGATAGGTTTTCTATCCAAAGTTTGAGTCCTTGTTTGTTTTCCGGTAGAATCTGTATACACATACATACTTTTTCAAGAGGAGAACACACTTCACATTCGCCAGTGGGATAACATGAATAGGTTGATTTATCAACAGTTTCGTGTGAATGTGTATAATCGCCCAAATGCTGTGAACTATTTTCATCTGTGATTCCAAAAGGAGGCGTTCGTTTTTGAACAACAGCTAAGCACAAATGACAACTAAATAAAGGAGTTTTATTCGTCTTTTTTTCTTTATGCGATCGAATGTAGAATTACAATAAAAATAAAATAAACAATACTGTCTTCATTCAAGCAATCCTTAAAGAGAGAAAAGAAAGAGAGAGAGAGTGTGTGTGTGACGTTTGATTAATATTTTAGGTAGCTTTTTTTTTTATACATGCGACATGCTGTTGGTCTATCAATGCTATGTAATTTAACAGCTTTTAGGATAGAAAGATTGCTGACTAAAAATTGCTCTGAGAGAATTTTTATGAATCTCACTTTCTATTTTTCCCATTGTTTTTCTTGTCATATCGATCAATATCAGCGATAGGAACTTCAAAAGTATTTACTGTGTTCTTTTTTTAAACTCTCTCCCTCCCAAACAAGATTTTTTTTATTTAAAAAAAATAATACAATCAAATATTTGGAGAATGTATAAATGATAATAAAGCAAAACTAAATTTTCTCCAGAAAGGACCAAATTATTCGTGACCATCATCCTCTTTTTCAATATCATCATTTTCCTTATCATCATCACCTTCTTCCTGATCGTCATCTTCTTTCTGATCATCATCGTCTTCATCTTGTCTGTTCTCTTCTTTTTCCTCAGCTTTCTTGGTGGAAGACCATTCTACCTCGCTGGTCCAGCCTGTCCAACCAACACGTTCTTTACCCTCCTCTTGCTTATTTTTAACGACGTTGATCTCATCTTCCGTGCTACGATCATGACTTTGATATATGTTTCAGTTCATCGATCATGGTCTAATGAAAATGAGTAAAGTTAAATTTAGTATCTCATTTATCTCTGGTATTATTCATGGTTGCTTCCTATTACATACTTCCAATATTGCCAAGCCCTTGATCAAATCATCAATTGCTCGACTTTTAATTGCTTGATGGTTTTCGGGTATAAAAAATGGTAAACATCATTAAGAGCATATACACCCTTATCGATTAGCTGTAAACTGCTAATATGGCAGGTAGATCCCATCAGTTGTATTATTGGAAACTTGATCTTGAGTATTTCTTTTTTGCTCCATTTTGCTGGTGATCCAATAAACTGATTAAGATGGCGTTTTGTTGCCGGTACAAATTTCAATTTATCATCATTATATTTCGTAGATGTTATTGCTGATGTTTTTGCCGCTTCACCTGTCAATACATCGAATCGGTCTTTGTCTATTGTTGTGATAATTCTAAGAGCAAACCCAACGGTCCCGATTAGATTAGCTTCAATACCCCGAAATCAAAAAGTTGTCACCCAACGGACCCTATTAGCGGCCCTATTAAAGTTGATAGGTCTTAAAATTTCGCCCAAAGGTATTAAAATTAAGGAATTATCAGACCTATTGTGAGATTGGAGTTTGTAAGGTTTTTATAGTATAAAGTAGGCTTGTTATAAAGGGTTTTTGACTTGAGACCAAGGCTTTGAATAATGTTTGGTTCTCAAAATAGTAATAGATTGAATACAAGTTCACTTGTAGTAAGTGACCACCAGATCTTGTTAAATAGATCAAACTGCTTTGAGTAAGTAAAATAAAAAGATAAAGTAAAAGGGATTACAATAAAGTGCATATGCTTCAAGGGAATTCTTGTTCTTGACGTTAAGTAAAATAAAAGAAAAACAAAAGAAATTTAGTTTGAGTGATATTTATTACTTATACGTATTTGTTTATATTTTTCTGAATTTGAACTAGTTTGACAGAGAAGAATCAAAGGCAGCCAAAGTTTGCTGTATTGCGTTACACTATTATCTTTCGTGTAATGCTATATGTAAATCATCTTAATAATGGATCTTTAACCTTTCTCGCTTATGTGTCACCTCAGAATGCATTCAGTTGAGTTCTCTATGCATTGAGCATGCAATAAGTTGATGGATGATTGCGTTTTCGGTTTAAATAAAGCTGAATTTTACTATGATAATCATTGCAAAACAATTTCAACTATATCGCTGAATTTTCTGAAGTGCACAGAGTGATATCCGTATTCATAAGCTATCTGGTGGGTGGCAGCTGCCATTTTCTGGTAAGGTAAAAATCTAGCTTTGCTAGTAATCTTGTGCTTATACTGAAGAAAGCGGTAATCCTTAAGTTAAACGACTTTAATAATACTAATAAATACGCTTCGGCGCATTCTGAAGCAGCAGCAAAAAGGTTTTTTGTCGTAGGTTCGTAATTACAAGAAGCCATCTGCAATGAGATGAAGATGATCCCCGATGTAATCTCGGTTGACAACTTTATGACTAGAAAGTGACCTGACATAGTGGGTTTCTTTGTCATATTCAAGATTAAAGGCTTTCAAAGCAAGAAGATACTAATTTGCTGAATCGTTCTGCTATAGCTGCGTAAACATCTTCAGAGTTCATGTCAATTTTAAAAAATAGAGTGTAAAAATTTTAATAGGGTCCGAGTTAATAGGGACCATAAAGTGACATCCTCACAAAAGGTATTAAGTATTTAGCTTCGACCTATTAAAGTTCGTCTAATACCCCTTTACCGTTGGGTTTGCTCTAAAATCAAGTCGCATATCTAATTTTAAAAGTTTATAAGCTGGCGAAATTGAGTCTCCTCATTGGATAAACAACTGGCCATTATATCCAAAATATTCTCCAAAGATATACGACCAAGTTTTGATAAGCAACGACAATTCTGTACAAATTTATATGTATTGATTGCTGAGGGTGTGACTTTTAAAGATAATGTGTTTGAGAATATGTTGGTGAATATTTTTAACTGCACGTTCTTTGTTGTTGTTTGTTTTATTTTGTTCCACGATGTTCAAGACTTTTTTTAGCTTCTTTCGAACTTCCAGCTGTTTTCAATGCTTTCGATACATTTCGCAATGGCATATGGTCGATATTAATATTTATGAATTGATGACGATATCGTCCAACAAATGATGATACTTGTTTTTCAACGTGATTCAATTGTTTGCATTTAGAATCCATGTCAATGATACAATTTTTGGAAAGCCTAAAATAAATAGATCAGCTAAAACAAATATTATTCCTTCTTAATTGGTTATATACCATGAACAGTAGCTTGAGTTTGAATCTTTCACCTCAATTTCTTCCCCAAGTCTCAATATGCGTGTTCCAAGACCAGGAATGAAAATGGAATCATTGGATATCTGTTTTCAAACAATGGGTTGTAATCGGATGTCATCAGGTTGTCTACAATGATAACATACTCCCTTTTTCTTGTGAAATTAATTACCTTTGCTTTTTTGTCAGCCTTACTTTTGACTATTCGTTGTGATTTACGTTTTTCTGTGTTTGTTGATGTCCGACTATTTTGTTTCTGAAAAGCCTAGTAAAATAGGTAGGCTCAAGTTAATAAATAATTGATCAAATTGCTTGTTATTGAATTAGTTAACAACAGCGATGTTACTACCTCTCGAGTGTCTCGGATGTTCTTCTTTCTTATCTCCAACTGTAACAATTGTTCTTCTTCTGTAACAGCTATAAAGCTGTTTATCAGAGAATTACCACTGCTTGAACTTGAACTTCCCGACAGTTGCTAATTTGTTTTGTTATGTTTAGTTTTGCTATACGGTGGAGTGATAACAGAAATCAATTAATAGAAGACTGTAAAAGACTATCAATGTACAACAACACTAGTTCTTGACTTCAATTGCTTGAACGTGCAAAAATAATATGTTCGGCACCCAAAATTAATTTTAGCGGAAAGAAAGCCTTTTTTTTATTACTTTACAACAATAGATACTTTAAATAGCATATTAAAATAAGGTAATTAGGGAAAATATACAATTGTAAAGAGTATTATGGTGATTTTGATAAATAAATTAAATGATGTATCTATTGAATATTCATTTTCATGTTGATTCTTTTGATGTTCTTTTCTGTTTAGTGTGCTGGCACATTGGGTGAACAATGCGTCCAGAGATAGTCTTCTTAATGTATCCTGTGAGGGTAGAAAATAAGAGGTAAGAAAAATAATGTCGGCCAATTGTAACTTGTATTCATTCAATTTCCAATGCGGTGAAGCTGATTATTCTCCTTTCCCCTTATTTTCGTTTACATTTTCTTCAATAACGTCTGTTAGAGTTATCCAACCACACCGAAAAGCATACCATTAGAATCGCCATGAAAAGGAGCATCGTCTGAATACAAAATAAACTTTAAAAATCAAAAAGGAATCAAAGGAGACTCCCGACCAAAATACATCTTTGTCATTCCAGACTGTTTTCGATTCAGCATTTTTATAAATCTGATATGACTAAAAGATTCAAATAGAAGGAAACCAGATTTAGTATACACGTTAGCAAAATTCAACAGCAGGTCGTGTCCTGTGTGTGATTGTTTATTCCTGCATAACCATCCCTTGGTCGTGTCAACATTATACCAGCATTATCCTCTAATAAATGGTACCGATTGACTCCCAAAAGCGAATGAATAGATAAATGCTGAAAAAATGTAGAGAGCATTTTCAAATGAATGAAACAGATTTAACTTTTGAATATACAACTAAACTTTAAATTTGATAGCAATACTTGTTACTACCAAGTATAAGAATTCATGATTTGTCATTTATTAAGTATTGTCCTAAACAATACGATTACCAATAAATGAAAGAAAAACGTGCCAGTATCTTTTTTATGTACAGTACAAAACATATTATTCGAAACTGTAAGGTAAAATGCTAATACATGTATCGCCACATCAGGACCCACTAAATATCTATATGAAAACTATGTACACAAATTACATGTACAGTAAAAGACAGAATCGAAGTAGCATCAACAACCGACAATTATTCTATTAATTTGTATTGCTTTTGTAATGTATAGACGGACAAAAAATCCACAATATGGAAAAGAAATATACTTTGTTTTTAATAATGCAATTAGGGTTAAGTATTACAAGAAAAAAAAAAGGGCCACGTAGCACATATCTATCATGGTAAAAAGTCAGGTATTCTTGGTTTATAGTTGGTATCGCAAACCTCTCATTGTCACGCATCATAAATAGATTTGCTCTTCCTTAGGAACAAAATTAACAGGGTTTATAATAAATAAAAAGCTTGTAATAAATGATTTTATTATAAAGTCCATTACTATCTGCCATGTTCTATGGTTATTCGTTTCATAGACCTACTACAGAATAACTAGTAAATCATACCATCTAATGTATATCGTATCATGTACTTATTATCACTCTCAATAAAGTATAAAAAAACCCCCAATAAATCCATGTATTTTGAGAGTAGTCAAATCAAGATCACATTTGAAAAAGACTATCAGTAACTTGTCAGTGTTTTTTGGGGAACAGTGACAATTATGATGTTTCTCTATTTGAAAAGTAGATACTAATACTCATGAAGTGCACTATTTAGCTAATCACTCGAACCTCGATTTTTCTATTCTTATCATTACTGAACATAACTTGGGCTCCAGAAATAAATACAGGACCATCGATGCTATACAATGCGTAATACCAGATGTTTAAAACAGGCGCTTGCATTAACAGGCATCAACAGGCAAGATTGAAAACACAAGAAAAATTCTAGGCTGGCCCGACTATCAATCATAGCAGGCATTCTGGCTAGCAAAATGTTCATTTGGAAGTTCATTATCCTTCCAAACTACCAGCTCAGCAGCCATTGTGGAAATAGACCCATCTTGTCCCATAAGTGCACAAACACCTTCAACATGCAAAACGTATCACAGAAAGCTAGCCTCTCTGCCTCACAAAGGGTTGCTCATGATGAATCGCAAATCCTTGCTTGGTGTGTTTTAAAGAAAACGGTTCGATAATGGCGCTGAGCTCCGCATGCGCTTATCATTAGTCACCCAAGTCACGCTGAAGAACTGTCTAATAAATTCCCAAACTTAACCGAAAATACTGCATTTCATCCTAATTACTGTCTTTTGGATTATTTAGTATGACTATTTATCTTTAAAACTTATTATACCAAGTTCGATTTATAGCTCAAACTTTATAGATACCCTGTTTTTGTACTGAGCACCAAAAACTTTTTAACATCTCCATCTTGTCTTCTATCAACAAGTTCAATCTACTATTGAGATCTCAGTCTGACTTTTTCTGAGGTCCATGTTTCGAAGGAATTGGTCTCTGAGGGTAAATTTAAGACATTTATCTTTCAACTTGGACTTTTAAAGTTTAAGAATGTTGACTAATAAAATGGTTATTAGCAATTTCCAAAAAAAAAAAAAAAAAAAAAAAAAAAAGGCTGCTTGATGAGTCAAGATGGTAATGTCATCTATATTTGACTTGTTGTAGAATGAAGCATTTCACTTTTAACTATTTGCATCCATCTTTTGAACTCAAACTGCTTATTATTGGAGAATCGGCTACAACAGTAGGATTGTTAGCTTTGTTAATAATATTGTGATTGATAGCAAAAGAAACCATAGTTCAAACCAATACTATTTTGATTCATGTTTCACTTTTGAAAACTCTTTTCGAAACAGATAACTCAGATTATCATTCACCACCCCTTTCACATTTACGAATAAAATGTCACAGAGAAAAGCTGGGTTGATCTGGATTTTAATAAGGTATACCATGACAGCCTACGGTATGGGATTAAAAGCAAAAAGAAAACATAAAAAAGGAGAATACTGCTTAATAAAGAAGAATCTCTTGAGATTTATCTTTATGTAATACTGTGATTTTTTACAACATGCACAGCTTAATCAGATTGCTTGGTTGAGATACAGAGATCATGATAAGAACAATAAAAATAACACCAGAGAAGAGCAACCTGAATTATAAACTAAAAGAAAGTAATACAAACAGTAATATTTTACTAGAATCATTTACATTTAAATTTTCACAACCTCAGCTGTTGATTATCATGCAAAACATAACAATATAAAGATAGAGAACAGGATAGATAAGGAGGGATAAAACAAAGCCTTTTTTTAAGGGGTAGTTTCTATGTTTGAGGAACAGTGACTCATTGTATCTTACAATGCCTTTGACTCCGCATTGAATTATAAATTCTTTTTTTTTTTTTTTTTTTTTTTTTTTTTTTTTTTATTATTATTTTTCTTTTTTAATTTTTTTTTTGTTAGACTTTTCTTCTTTTGTAGAATGACTGGGGATGTTGAAGGAGTGACAGGTTATGGTGCAATTCCTAATGTTGTGGTACAAGATGCTGATTTGTTACAATCAAGCAAACCAGGATATGGGACAAGATCAGTATTGGATGCTTCACTCAATATTGTGAATGCTACTGTGGGTTCAGGTGTGATTGGTTTACCTTTTGCTCTTTTACTTTCTGGATTTACACTTGGAATCGTTATTTCTATCTTTGTCGGTTTACTTACATTTGTAGCCATTTATTCCATGATCTGGACTGGACAAAGAAGTCAACTATTTAATTTTCCTTCACTTGCAGAGGTAGCTATGGGTAGATTTGGTTATCATATGCTGAATTTGATGTTATTTATACAAAGTGCTGGATGTATCATTAGTTATTTTATATGTAAGTTTTATCGTATTTTATCTATAATTTCTAAATAAATACAATTATAGTGGTAGCAGATACTATTCCAGTCTTATTAGGACTTTATTTCCCTCAATATCCTTTGTTAGCAGATCGTCAATTTGTCACTGTTCTTGTTGCTATCTTTGTGGTAAGTACTGATGTGGATGATAATACAATGACTAATGATCATATCAAGATATTTCCTCTTAATTTATTTAGATCGATTGGTGCATTAGCAAAATGGTCCGTCTTTGCTGTCTTATTATTACCTGTCATGATCTTTGCTGTCCTAATTCGAGCACCAGTCTATGCTCCTGATCATGATGCACCTTTGTTTAAGATAGGAAAGGATCCTATTGGTGCAATGGGTATTATGTCATTTGCTTTTGTTTGCACTCAAGTTGCCTTTTCCAATTACTTATCACAAAAGAATCAATCCATGTCTGCTTGGAAATTAACCTCTGGTTTATCTACTGTGATGAGTTGGTCTATTTCTATTCTATTTGCTGTTATTGGCTATCTTAGTTTTGGTCAAGATGTATCTTCAAACATATTTAGTAATTTCCCTGCAGACGATAATATTGTCAATATTGGTAGATTATCATTGGGTGTGTCGATAATATTAACTGTGCCGTAAGTACAATCTGAATAAGATCAGAACAGTGACTGACATGATTTCTAAAGTATGGCATTCTATCCTGCCAGAGATTCAGTGCAAAAAATGATTGGCTTTGAGACTGCTGATCGTCAACCGACAAACATTCAACATTATACTGTGACCACAATCTTGTTTACCTTCTTCTTGATCTGTGGTATCCGTGTTCATTCACTTGGAAAAGTTTATAGTCTTGTCGGTGGTATCGCTTCTTCATTTTTAGCATATATAATACCCGGTCTAAGTTATATTGCTGTATTCCATCCTAAATGGTTAAAACGTCCAGAACTTTTGATAGAAGACGATAATAAGGATATAGAAAGTATTTGGTGGCTAGATATTGCTTCTATTATCCTGGTTGGCTTTGGTGCTATTGTCATGTCATTCACTGCACTGAATGCTTTCTAATTCACAAAATATTCCCTTTCCCTCTTATCCATCGAGGTTAATTCATTATTCTCCCTCCCTTTTTTATTTTAAAATACACCTAAAGAAATAAATGTTTTTTTTATAATCAACCTACTCATAAGGTTTACTGATCAACTTCAACATCAAAAAAGAATAACTCTGACCAACACTGCTCAGTTAGTTGTAGGATCTTGTCTTGCTTTCCATGCTCTTTCCTAACCATTTCTAATCAGCATGGATGGTCTTTGCCAAATGATTAATAGAAGCAAAGTGTATTTTTCACTCAAATAACGAAACAAATCGGCTAAATGAATGTGTAAAGACGTAAAGAAGTAGTTGAAAATTGTATTTGAATACGCAAATTATCAACAAAAGTTCTCTTTCCTTATAAAGAGTGCACAATAAAACCTGTAATTTTTATGCGAAAATGGATAGATGGGTGAATTTAAACTAAACCTTTTTTTTTTTTCACATGTGAAACTCTTTTTTTTTTTTTTTTTTTTTTTTTTTTTTTTTTTTTTTTTTGCCATTTTCCCCAAAGTAGCAGCTAATGACAATCAAGTACCCTGTATTTACTGAGAAAAACTTTAAAGGTCTTGTCTATTGTGACTATTGGGATAATTTACTTTGGGGTTTAGCAAGACAAGGTGTACAGTGTACAGGTATATGGATTTTTAAAGAACACATACAGAAGCTGATATCCTGTGTGTATAGAGTGCGGATATAATTGTCATATAGCATGTAGCGATAAAGTTATTCAGTGTAGACCACCAAGACGTTGGAGTCCAGATTCACTTTCAGTAACAGATTCAGAACCTGATTCCATTTCAAAATATTCCACTAGTAAAACCAATACTACAAGACCTTCACTTGACAGTCTACGCTATTTAGATGATGAGAATATAACTAGAAAGCCAAGATCTACAAGTAACCTGTATGATGATATACCATCACGTTCACTAAAGAATATAGACGAACCATTAAAATCACCTACTTTATTGACCAACAATAAGCCATATCGAAAATCAATCAAATACCAGCTACAAAAATCATCAAAAGCAGACCACAATATGAGTCCTCAAGCAACCGCAAAGGCATTTACAAGATTGGTAGCGAGGTCAAGAGCCTTTTTTTATATTGGAAGAATAGTTTATGATATTTATTGTTGGAAAAATGTTTATCATTCCTTATTCATTTGTTTACTTTGGGTATCTGCATGTAAAAAAAGGGATATTATTAATAGTGTAACAAAGAGGGGGAACTGATATCATCATAGGCTTATACCCAAAAACTATTTTATTTATCCCACCTTTCATGATCTACATACTTTATAAGCGAATCGGATTAAACCCACAACAACGCGCTTCATTTGTCTTGATGCCTCGATATGATGAAAAAACAAGTGAATATTATGAAAACCTTGAGCAGATGCAACACACCTTTGTGTTTTTTATTCGACTTTATGATAATTTGGCTTATCATTTAAATCATATCAGTTTGGATAGTTTCACATACAAGATTTTATTTGTATTGAGTGGATGTATGTCGTTAATACTATTTTATACTGGAAAAAATATAATCGTATTGATGGGGTTATTGGTTTTGTTGAACAAAACTTGGGTTGGTAGCGTAGTAGAAGCAATCTTAATATTTGTGGCTGAATTATTACAAACATGCTTTGATATATTGCAAAAATTAAATTACAGTACGACAACACCTGAAAAGAAATCTATAATTGAAATATCTGTTTATGAGAACCAAAGATGGTGGGCTGGTATAGGCTATACATCACAAGTAATCATATATTATTCTTACATTGTATCATTAATCTTTCTTTTTAAATAGATGCTTAGATCAGAAAGGACATCATGGTCTAATCTTACTGGATCAGAGCCACTACCACCAAAAGATGATATTCCACCACCAGCACATTATGTATGGAAAGATGAATGGCATCTAGATACAAATGGTCCATGGGTAGATGAGGTGCTTGACATAGGTAAATTTGATTGTATAACAAGTTCTATTCATGAGTACTAACTTTAACATAATCAATAGCGGTAAATTAAATACGAATCATTATGCTAAAAGCTAATTTTATTTGGATAGACAATGGTAGATTGTGACGAAGATGGCTGGGTTTACTCAGACCATAAATGGTCCAACAATGAGATTAACAAATATGATCTAATGACTGAAAATAATACAACAAAAGCTTTAACGAGGAGAAGGAGATGGTATAGAAAGGCAGTTCTTATTTTATAAAAAGAAATAAAAAATAAAAAATTAAGAAGATGCTGCTATACGTTGTATTTCCTATTCATGTTTATTAGTTTATTATCGTTCACGCCTAATTTTTACTTACTAATTCTAAATCATCCATATTTGATAGACCATTATTATCAAGACTATCAAATGCATCACCCACTAGTTTCAATGAAGTAGATCTTGTCGGTAGATTTTTTTTATCTACGTACCGTATTATTAAAAATTGATTTACATGTTTGTATTATCAATTATTAACTTACATGGTTGTTTTTTATCAAAAGACGATAAACTATTTGAGCGTATAGGAACTCTTTTTAACAAGTCATTACTCTTTTTCTTGTTATTTTCAAGTGATTGAATGGCCTCATCTAGTCTTTTTATCACATTTTCAGTATTTGTCAATGTAGGTTTACTTGTGCCATCTTGTTGCTGTGGTTTTAATAACTTTCTTACAACAGATCGGCAATTGTCCAGTGGAATAGGTTCAGATTGAGTAGCAGATGGCACAAGATGATTTTTACGCAAAATAAATAATTTTTCATTTGTCGTTATTGTTTCTCTGAGAATATCTACTAATAATTTATCTGCTGGCAACACTTTTTCTATCGAGTAATTAATATGTGTTATTGAGGTAGTACTATTATTATAAATTTACCACTGCGCCCATTAATTAATAATGTCATATAATACATTGTATAATTTTGATTAGTTAAATGAAACTTTTCTAGAGCAGTAATGATCAAGTCGGAGATTGGTGTTAAAGTGGAAATCGCTACCAACTTGTCTATTCTCTCCTTCTTTGGCTGGTTAGTGTCCTTTCTTAACAAACTGCTCTTTCTAATCAATCCAGTGTTCTTTTTTGTGCTTTCATCTTCGCCATAATAAGATATTTTTACATAGGTTTGTCCATCCACCGTACGCTTGATTCTCTTATGTAATGCAAATCTAATCACTGAATCTTCACCAAAGTGCGCCTTGGCTCTTTGTCTTGCCTTGGATACACCCACACGAGTAACTTTAATTGTAGGCTGTTCTATGGATAACTTTTTGATATAAGTCAATGAAGGCATTGGCGTAGTAAGGTGATCACTCAATGATTGGAATATAGCAAGTGGTTTATCCTGAGGTAATAAAGTCAACTCATCTACATGTTAATCATTAGTAGATAAATTATTAATGCTATTATTATTACAATGTACCATTATCCATTGATTTTACTGTTAAATAATATTCAATGCTACTAGCTCTAGTTGTATCTAATAAGGGTATATGAAATTTCTCTAAAGCTAATTTTAACAACTGGTCTGCACTCATTTCAGGCGTCACTGCTACTGTTGCAAACATTGCTCCAACATTAATATTTCCTGCAAATATACGTAATACATGGTATTGTCTATCGTTTTCTTCTTCGTTTACTATTTTATCTTTCTTCATGCTGTTATTACTATTATTTCCAATAGAAAATAATCTCTTTAATCCCGATACTGGTTTTGGTTGCTGTGGTAATGGTGAAGATGGTGAAGGTGGTAAGGGTTTTTTATTATTATTATCCTCCTCAGGAGGAGGATTCAATTGTATCAAAGGTGCCTTTTTCTTTGTGTTATTCTCTACAGGTTGATCCCTCTTACTACTTTCTTCCATTAAATGAATTGATTTATTTAGCTCTGGATTCAATAGTGCTGCCTCATTTTCTTCTTTTGCTGCTTCCTCCTCTTCTTCTTCTTCCATCTCTTCTTTTTGTTCCTTTTCATCATCAATGAGCGAATCAGTAGACATTTCCTCAACCCAATGCTCATAGATTGGTTCTTGTATACTAGCATTATCTTCGTCAATTAAGATTACTTGTAGTTGACATGCAAGATTTTTAGACAACTTGACTTTCTTCTTCGCTCGTTTATTATTGCTGCTTTTTGTATTATGCTTTGGTACTTGAGAAAGTTGAGTCACCTATTTAAATGCATATTACATAAAAAAGACTGCATATTCTCTTCTCTGATTTACCTCTACATTACGATGCTTATTTAACCTAGCAAGTCTTTCAAATGGTGTCTATTTAAATGATTTTTGCTTTAGTTTATAAAAAGATAACTTAGAGTATTTTACCTCAATATTTTCTGCAGGAATATATCCAACTTCAGATGTCTTGAGTGCTTTTACTAACCACCAGTATGAGTTTGTGTCATCCAATAATGTCATCGCATCCCCTTTCACTACAGATGCTTGCCCATCCAGTGTGGCAACGAATGTGTGTAAGGCATAGACTAAATCAAAGTTTATATCTTCATCAGGGATACTTGATTTAGAAGAATAAAATGAATCATTGTCATCATCATCATCACTGTCTTCACTTTCTTTTTCATTTTCGTCATCTTCTTCTTCCTCTTCTTCTTCTTCCTCTTCTTCTTCATAAACAGTAGTAACTGCAGGAGAATTGTTATTTTTATTATTTTCTATAGCCAACTGCCTTGATTTTTGGTATCTCTCTTTTAAAGCTTCTACTGAGCTATGCCTTGTATTTGTGGACATTCTTTATTTTACATAGAGCAAAAAAAAGAAAAAAGAAAAGAAAATAGACAAAAACAAAGAAAGCACGTTTTTTTTTATATATTTTTTCAGTAATAAAGTTGATAATACTTTTGTAACACGTTTCTTTGATCCAACACTCAGCTCTTTTTTTTTTTTTCTCAGTTTAAAAAGAATACAAAGTGACGTTTGTTACGACTTAAATTTTCTTTCTTTTTCTATAAAAATGTTTGGAGTTAAGGATTTTATGGGAAAGCCAGCACCACCCAACTATGTAGCAGGTCTGGGTCGTGGTGCAACTGGTTTTACAACAAGATCTGACATTGGTCCTGCAAGAGAATCAGGTTTAGAAGCGTAATGTACAATAAATTATTTATTTCACAACAAATGCTCACATTTTATTTACAGCGATCCAGCACAAACAGCAGGAAAAGAAGAAGGAGATGATGACGATGAAAGATTTCAAGATCCAGATAACGAAGTAGGCTTGTTCTCTACAGCACCATATGAAGAAGACGATGAAGAAGCAGATCGAGTATGGGACATGATTGACGCCAAAATGGATGAACGCCGTAAAGCACGTAGAGAAGCTAGAGAGCGTGAAGAACTGGCCCGATATCGTATGGAAAGGCCCAAGATCTCTCAACAATTTGCAGATTTGAAACGTCAATTGGCTACCATTGACGAATCAGAATGGGCGGCTATTCCAGAAGTAGGCGACTTGGTGGGCAAGAACCGCAGAAAGAACAAGATGCCAGAACGATTTACACCCATGCCAGATACTATGATTGCATCAGCCAGAGAAAAATCGCAATATGAAACAAGTTTGGATGCGACAGAACAAAAGATCGGCGGTATTCTTTCCTCAGCTGTCAAAGGAATAGACGCAGATGATGGTATGATGACGAATTTTAGAGAGATTGGTCAGGCAAGAGATAAAGTATTGGGGTTGAAGTTGGATCAAGTATCCGACTCGGTATCTGGAAGTACAACAATTGACCCAAAGGGTTATTTAACTGACCTGAACAGCGTTGTTGTGAAAAGTGATGCAGAGATTGGTGATATTAAAAAGGCACGTTTACTGCTCAACTCAGTTATCACTACTAATCCAAAGCATGCACCTGGCTGGATCGCTGCAGCACGTTTAGAAGAGGTTGCCGGAAGAGCTGTGCATGCTAGAAATATCATTGCCAAGGGTTGCGAACAGTGCCCTAAAAACGAGGATGTTTGGTTAGAAGCAGCTCGATTAAATAATGTAGATAACGCCAAGATTATTTTAGGCGATGCCGTTCGTCATCTGCCTCAGTCTGTTAAGATCTGGCTAAAGGCTGTTTCCCTTGAAACTGAAAATAAAGCCAAAAAGAAGGTTCTTCGTCGTGCACTTGAGTTTATTCCGAACTCTGTCAAGTTATGGCGTGCAGCGGTTAACTTGGAAGAAAATCCTGAAGATGCCAAGGTGCTGCTGTCTCGAGCCGTTGAACTTGTGCCGCTCAGTGTTGATCTTTGGTTGGCTCTTGCTCGTTTAGAGACGTATGAAAATGCTCAAAAAGTACTCAATAAAGCGCGTGTTGCCATACCCACCAGCCATGAGATCTGGATCGCTGCAGCTCGCTTACAAGAAGAACATGGCAAATCAGACATGGTAGATCGTGTGATTACATTTGCAGCTAAGGCACTTGCGCAATCAGGTGTTTTGCTAGAGCGTGAACAGTGGATATCAGAAGCTGAGAAATGCGAAAAGAATGGATCGGTCTTGACTTGTCAAGCCATCATTCGGGCAACGATCGGTATGGGTGTAGAGGAGGAAGATCGTCAATCAACGTGGATGGAAGATGCCGAAAGATGTGTCGCTCACAATTCGATTCAAACGGCCCGTGCTATCTATGCACACGCACTTAAAGTCTTTCCAGGCAAACCTTCTATTTGGCAGCAGGCCGCTTACCTTGAGAAGAGTCATGGTACACCAGAAAGTCTTGAAGAGCTCCTGCAACGTTCTGTTAAGTATTGTCCTCAAGCCGAGGTACTCTGGCTTATGGGTGCTAAAGAAAAGTGGATGACGGGCGATGTAGAAAGTGCACGTGCTATTTTAGAAGAAGCATTTAGAGCAAATCCCAACAGTGAACAAATTTGGTTAGCTGCTGTCAAGGTGGAGAGTGAGAGTGAGGAATATGATCGTGCAAGGAAGTTACTAGAACTGGCTAGAAAAGAATCAGGAACAGAACGTGTATGGATGAAGTCTGTCATGCTGGAAAGACAAATGAAGGATTATGATCAGTGTAATAATCTGTTGAATGAAGCGCTTGCCAAATTTCCTACATTTGATAAACTTTGGATGATAAAGGGACAACTTGAAGATACACAAGGCAACATGCCAAAAGCCAGAGAAACATACAATCAAGCTGTTAAGAACTGTCCCAAGAGCGTGATTCTTTGGATATTGCTGGCCTTATTGGAGGAGAGACTGGGTATGATTACTAAGGCTCGTGCTTCATTAGAAAAGGCTCGTTTCTTGAATCCAAAAAATCCTAATCTATGGGTCCATGCGATTCGTATAGAAAAACGTAACAACAATGTAAATGTGGCCAAATCACTAGCCGCAAAAGCATTACAAGAATGTCCCACGTCGGGTCTTATTTGGACAGAGGCTATTTACATGGAAGCTAGACCTCAGCGAAAAGCACGTAGTGTGGATGCCTTGAAGAAGTGTGAACATGATCCAATCATTGTTACCACTGTAGCTCGTTTATTCTGGACTGATCGTAAAATTGAGAAGGCACGAAACTGGTTTCAAAAAGCAATACAAATTGATCCAGACCAAGGAGATTCTTATGCTTGGTGGTATAAGTTCGAACTACAGCATGGTACTAAAGAACAACAGGATGCTGTTATTAGACGTTGTGTGATATCAGAGCCTCGTCATGGTGAATGCTGGCAATCAGTATCTAAAGATATATCCAATATTGGTAAAAAGACAGAGGACATATTAAAACTTAGTGCACAAAAGTTGGAACTTGTTAAATAATAAAATGATAATAATAACAATATTCATGTATTAAATGAAAAGTTAGCTTTCTTTTTTATGATCGACAACCACAATCGGTGACATTAATTCGAGTTCTTGTTTATCAAGTGCTGTTGCAGGTTTTTGATTTTCTATAATGTCTGCTATAAATATACCAACAGTTGAAAAAACCATGCCTCCTAATGTTTTACTGGTAAATAATGTGCGATGAAATTGTTCTTCTTTCTTTTTACCAAGTCCAAGATACATTCTAGTTTTTGGTGGTATAGATTTATAAGATCCCCATAAACTCTTTCTCTGCATTAGATTTCTTTGTAGTAAAAGTGTAATTTTTGTTTATAGGGGATGCACCTCGAAAGAGATCTTTCGGTTATTTAAAGTCGATGTGACTGTCATTAGAACAAAAGGATTTAGAGAATATCTTCATGCAAATTGTTTTCTGCGGCTAGTTGATCGATATGCTTTTAGGCTAATATTTGATGATATCATTGTAGAGAGATGCATTATGGGGAATGAATTGTTAATATGAATAACAGACGGCTTACAAGATACGGGCCACAGTTTGACTGGCGGACCGCATTTAGGCCAATAAAATGGACAGAAAAGGTGGATAGGTGAGATATGGCAGAGGAAATATTAGCTAGGAAGAAGTATATTACATTCTGACACGTTTGATTAATATATACAAGCTTGATCATTTAATCCAAATGAGCTGTATCTTTGTACAAATGTAAAAAAAAGTGAATGAGTGAATCAGGCAAGGTTGGATACAGATGGTAACGGGTCAGAGAGAAATTTTGTGGATTAAGTCAAGGTAAAGATTTTTATGTAGTATGGATCAATGAATGGTTTTGAATCGTATGGTGAGGACTTATAGTGAAATGGATAGGCGTCAGAACGGAGACCATTGCAATGCATTGATATGTGTAAGTGATCTAGCGAAAGATGACGCTGATTTTAACACAGAGCAAGGACAAGATTGTTATAAATATTATCTGAATAGCTTTGGTGAAGCTTAAAGTAGGTAAATGAGGACCAGCAAGCTTGAGTCAACGTTGAAAATTGAAAGGAACAGTAAAATGAAGTTAACTAGAATGAGATCATTTGCTGGTGTTGTGAAATGAGATAAAACAAATGGTCAAATTTGAATAGTTTTGGAAGTGAGTAAATATAGTGAAAGTATGATATATGTATCTTCTCATCGTGTTCTAATTACTATATATGTATTCCTTAATTTTGTAACGACCTTAACTGGTATTAAGATCGGAACCTTTTTATTTCAAAAGATTGTTAAAAATTAAGCTTAAAGAAAAAGTATGCTACATAAGATTTATATACATGTTTATTTGCTTCCCATACTTTGCCTAGAATTATTGTCTTGATGATACTGTAATACAGCTGAGTCATGAAGATGATGGGGAAATATGGGGCTTATAGGCGTGGATTGGGTGCTTTCAGTAGTATAATAGGAGCTTGTACGATTGGCCGCATTTTTCACTGCTAGATGAAGAGAGGAGGAAGAACTATCGCGCCAGAGGCTTCCTTTATAATCCATATTGTCATTAAACCCAACCCACTGTACAGAGGCGACGGATTTGCCTCCGAATGAGGTGCGTGAACTGTTATTGACTAACCCTGAATACCTTACTTCCTGTGGTGCTTTAGGTTGTAAAAATCGTGACCCTCTTAGCTGAAATATGCCGGACTGTGCTCCTTTTTCATTTGAGGGTTGTCCCGCTGTAAGGTCAGCTGTGTTATTTGAGAACAAATTGAGCGTCATTCTTTTCAATCCAGTCGTACTATTCGTTTCTGGCTTTTTATCCTGTGAATCTAAAGATTTTCCGATAGTGGGCGATCCTTTCTTTTCTACAGCATCTGCAGATGCCGATAAGCTCTGACGAGACAAGTTATTGCAGGAGAGTCGTGAAGATTGTCTATGGTAATATTCTTCGGTAGTAAATTTGAATTCAGCGCCAAGTGAGATACTACTGATGCGAGAATTATTTGTGTTGGTTACAGCCAGTTCAGGTAGACTGAGAAAGGGCTCTGGCCTATTTTTATTATTGTCCAAATCTGTATGAGTCGATTGCGTCTTTTCCATATAGGTTAGCTGCCGCAGTGAAACAGTATTTGAGGGTGAATGACTGAATCTTGCCGCTCTAGATTTAGAGTGGGTCGTATGCTTTACTTTGTACTTTCGCCATAAGAAAGCCCCAGCGCCCAAAACTAGAATGACTACAATACCGATCACAATACCAGCGATGGCGCCGCTACCTAAGCCTTGCTTGTTATTGCCTTTTTCTATATTTGAAGGAGCCTCAGGTACGTCAAGTTGATAATATGGAGCAGTAGTTTTATGAATCCATTTTCTAGTTGTTGTATTTAGATAAAGAGGTTCATCGGCTAACGACCAGGGATCTGTCTGTCCACCGTAGTACAAAATCAAATCATTCATCAAAATCTCAGCATGCCCTGATCGGCACTGGCCACTGGACTCTAGTCTTTTCCACTTCATCTCAAATGGTTTGTTCAAATCAAGCTGCCATAAATCATCTAAGATCTCTTTCTCATTTTCACCTCCAAATAAAACATAGCTGGATTGATGAGGTAGAGTGGTAATGCTTGCATAGATACGTGCATTGGGCCACTCCTGAGTTGGATTGATCTTTCTGACAACAGTCGAGCGAGAATTGATTGTGTCAAACCAGACACAACCATTGGATGTTGAGGACATTTGCTTTCCAAAACAAGATATAATCCAATGCCTGAAAGCAAAACTAACATGATTTGATAGGGTCAGGGATGATGGAAGCTGTATCCAAGTGTTTTTTGAAAGAGAGTATTTCCAAATGACATCATGTACCTGTTGATGCGTAGACGATAATATGCCTCCAATGATATATAAATCGTGATTCATCAAAAGAGAAGTATGTCCATATCTGTTAGAGGGATGTGTGCTATTGTGTTTGCTAAAAATTGATGAAGGTATGAAGCTAGATGCATCTTTGTATTGTAGTGGATGTAAGCCAAAGACGGAAATAAGCGTATTATTTGATATTATGTGGGAGGTATGTCCAATAGAAGGTAAAAAATGGTTGTCTAATGTAGATGCAGAAGAATGAAGAGAAAGATCTGTACTTTTAAAATGCAGGGTGAGTAAAGGTGAGGCAAATTCAAGTTGGGAGTTATTTGTGCTTTCTGTGCCGCCAAGAATATAGATTGTGCCGTTTGGGGAAAAATGTGCAGTTGAATGCTTTCGTCCTTTAGGCATATCTGTTTATATGCACAAGTGAATAATTAAGTGGTTTTAAAAGTAATGAATTGCTTATGCTTTAAATACCTCATGTATTATGTCAATATAAACAAATATTTTCTGTCGATCCTTTTCTTTTGTTTCTCCAGGGCTCAGTACTACACTACCTTGTAGGATTATTGAATAAAAATAATCAAAAATACAATAAAGTAATATAAAAAAGAAAAAACAAGCAGATTTAATTAACGCGGAAAGAGAAAGAGAAACAAAAAAGAATTATTCTTGCTCAACAAATTGACTGTGTAAGGTTGACGCCATGCGGATAATTTCCTAATCTTTCAATTCGTGTAACAAGGTTGAATCGAGTATTTTGATTATTTTATTATTGGTCAGTAATCCTTTACTGATCGACCATTACCGCATTACACCTGTACCCTTACAAACTATGCTATTAGAATAGTATATTAAATATCAAAAGTTACTCAGGCAGGAGTGATAAATCATTCATTAATCTTGAATCAAGAAGCAGCATACTAAAGAAAAGTACTAATGTTGACTAAATGGATATATAAGGCACCAGTCATTTTCACTTGTTACAAATTTAATAAAGATTAATACAGCATTTCTTTATTTTTATACATAATGAATAACATAGAATATGCTGTAAAAGAAGAGAGGGAAACAAAGGTACTTACCAGACTAAAGAGAAAAGGGAAAGCAGCAGACAAAGAAATGTTGGGAAGCTAAAGCCTAAGCAGTTAATAATACGTCAACCAAACATAATGATTTTTATAATCAAATCAGAATACAAAAAAAATACATACAAATATTGCCACTAACATTCTTGCTAAAAAAAAAAGCGCTCAGGTTATCGAAAGAAAATTGTTTTATTGTCATACAAGATGGTGTATATTAAACTTGTACAATAGGACAATGTGATGATTTTATGAAACCTTTAAGAGTGTGAAATAGGATTACAGACAACTTGATCACTTTTTTTTTCTTATTTTATATTCGACTGAACGTTGTCAATATCAAGGTTATCTTAAATTGGAATTTGTGAATTCCCAAAGGGAGCTAGGGAATAGACCCGTGTTTTTAATTTTATTGGAGAAAAGTAGGGAATTAAGGGATAAGTTAGGAGTGATACTCTCAGAGAATATACAAGTTTATTAAAAATCATCAATGGTAAGATCAGACCTTTGGTTATCATTTTAGAGCGAAAAAGCTAGTATTAGACAAAGCGTAAATGACCAATTCAAAGTGTATTGGGTTAATATGAAAAGATAAATTTTATTGGATTGTTTATCGACATCCCATAGATTTCTTTAGCAGCTTGATTTGCAGAATAAGATTTGCTACTAAGCATATTTGACTTTTTATTTTTTTAAATAACACGCAATCTTCAGTTGATATACAAGGACAAATATACATCCTCTTCTGTATTGTATCTAGTACTATTGTCAGTACTCTCTATTTGCGTGATAAAAAAAAATTGGATCAATCAAGAAAAGAATAAATGAAAATGTGTACTGGCATGCTAAGCCTTATGCTTTTCAATTTATCAAATAAATTGTATATAATTTTTTGTTTGAAAGATCTAAAGTTGATGATTCAAATCCTTAAACAAAAGGAGTATGACAATAACAAGAATTTTTGATGATGCAGCTATTGTCAATAGTTGGCCTATTTTTAATTTATTCTATGATAAGTTACTATATGCATTTCCAAACAAATAATAATAAAAAGACATATTTGCATAAACATATTTACTACTTCGATCTTATTTAATTTCATTTATCAAAGCAGAAATATCTTTTCTTTTTTCTGTTCCTTACTTTTTGATCCTTATTGTACCTATCATCACACAATCATGTTGGTTCAGTCTTCAAATCATCAGTCAATTCATCTCGAAGAAGCTTCAAATAATGAAACAACTCCTTTATTGTCTGTACAAAAAGGTATAAAGACACTTACTTTTTGATAAACTAAAAGATAATATCTCTGACATTGAGAAAAGACAAGTGGAAACAGCTAAAGGAAAATCAATTACTTAAATTATTACCTTCCGTTATGCTTGGTGCTCTTATTTGGTTTGGAATGACGCCTAATGAAGAACTTACTCTTACAGCTATCCATTTATTGGCTGTATTTATCAGGTAAAATACAAAATGAAGCGAAATAGATAAATTGACATGGGTTGAAGTTGTATATTTGCTTTGATTACAACATCTATTGATATATCAATGCTTGTTTTAACTGGGTTAACAATACTAGCTACTACCCACTCTTTTGAATGTCTGGATCATGCTACTGGGCAGTCAACAGAATGTAGACTATGCGGAGATGTGAACCCACTGACCGGAGACACATTTCAATGTAATGCTGGAAAAGATTCATTTGAGCAATCACTTAAAGGGTTCTCAAGTTCAGTTGTTTGGCTCATTTTTGCTGCATTTCATCTTGGAAAAGCAGTCGAAATGACTCAGTTGGGTCGTCGTATATCTTTATTAATGATTAAATCCTTTGGTAAGCATGTTCTAGGACTTGGTTATGCCATTGTCTTATCAGGTAAGCTAAAAGCTTTGAGTTGGTACTGTATTGCTCTTGTGTTTACTTTTTTATTACTCAGAGTTGCTTCTTGCACCCTTTGTTCCAAGCAATACTGCTCGTGGTGGAGGTATTGTTTTACCCATTGTTCGATCCATCGCTACTACGTTAGATTCAACTCCTGAATTAAATCCTGAATTGGGTCAATATTTTATCTTGATTGGTAATCATGCTAACCTTTTATCTGCCTCAATGTATCTTACAGGTAAAAAAAAAAAAAAAAAAAAAAAAAGCACAGTTTCTATATATTTATTTATTTATTTATTTTTATTTATTTTTTTTTTTAAAAAAAAGGCATGGCTGCAAATCCAATTGTGATAGCTAAAGCAAACATATTATTTCCACATTTAAACTTTGATTTTATGACTTGGCTTGAAGGAAGTGTTGTACCTTGTATGGTTTGCGCTATCAGTCTTCCACTTTTGTTAAGATGGACTTTAAGTGTTGACAAAGTCGACAACGGAAAACGTACAGGAAGTAATGCAGTAAAACATGCACAGACTGAATTGGATAAAATGGGCCCTGTTTCTAAAAAAGAATGGGTAAAAGGGATCACAGCCATTACAATGACTAACAACTGTGTATATTAGCAACTTTGTTTAGTGTTATTATCATGCCTTATTATGTGGATAACAGCAAGTGTCACTCATCTAGATGCTACCTTGGTTGCTTTAATTGGAATTGTATCTCTTTTATATATGGGAACAATCACCTGGAGAGATGTGTCTACAAATACCAATGCAGTAAAATACTCTCACTACTTTCAATTAACATACTTATTTTTCTCATGTGTCAGTGGGATACCTTGTTTTGGCTTGGAGGGTTCATCACGATAGCCCAGCAATTATCAGAAGCAGGCGCATCTAAATTTTTAGGAGTTCAAATATCTCATGCCATCAAGCACTTTAATCTACCTGTTCTGCCTAGCCTAGCTATCGCTTACTTTCTCACCACGTTTCTGTTTTCATCACTGAGTGCCCATATCGTTGCATTCGCTAGTACGTTCTTGGACGCAGGCCATATGTTAGGCGCCAACTCTATGGTGCTTACCGCACTGATTGCTTATTTTGGAGTACTTGCTGGTTGTATGACCAATTTTTCAACTGGTAAACTGTTTGCATGTGTTTATTGAGATGAGTAATTAATACAACCATGCTAGGTATGGCTGCAATGTATTATACTACTGGATATGTACCACGTTCAAAATGGTTCTTAATTGGCTTACAGATGGCCATGTTTTACCTTTTTGTTTACTTTACTATCGGAATGTCCTGGTGGAAGCTTTTGGGTTGGTTATAATAACCAAATTTGTATATTTAGACCTTTATTATTTTTCTTTATTACTCACTTTTTAACTCTACTTTTTTTTTCTTTCTATTCATTACATAATATAAAACAAGTGTGTATGTAAAAAATTAGCCAATCCAATCTTTTGTAGCAGCTTTAAAGACGTGCTGACCCATCAATTTAGCCACCAATTTGCCCATAGCCTCTTGTTCAGCAATGACTTCTATAGTTCCAGCAGCATAAGTTTGCCAATAAACTTGATTTTCTGCGCTCCTTTCGTCTACTTGCGTCTTTTCTCCAACTTCATCCATTTGATTATAGGTATCATGCCACAGGATAGCCTGTCTCTTTTGCAATAATTTTCTAGCAATTTCAGCAGATGGGAGTGAGGCCGGAAGGGAGGATTTGGTGCGCAGTGAACAAGCCAATGTATAGAGGTAAAGATGGACAGCAGCCGCAAGCTCGCGCCGGTAAGGATTCATTGGGTTCATGATCTTACGTCGGACATCTGACGTGACAAATGATTGTGTTTCTAACAAATGGCTGATCCAGTAGAGAACATGCTTTTCATGTTCTAAAATGTCTTTATAAACACCGATAGGGAACGGACCTTTTGTCAACCTTGGTTCCATCTGTGCTAAGCCAAGCATTTGACAGGTCAATTGATGCTGACGACGCAAGACCTTGGCATTACTTTCAACATCGCAAAGAGTTGACCTGTATCGGTAGGACTGTGTGTTCTCTTGGCAGACAAGAGAGGCCACTTTGGAGTAGTGGATGCCTGTGGCAATCAGAAGGTCCGAGAGATGTTTTCGGACCATTTTGCGTGCCCATACAGGCCAAAGGAGTTGATCGACGATGATGACCAAGATGATGGCAAAAATAGCAGTCAGTGTACGTTTCCAGACAGGAGCAAAGAGATCTTCATTGTATCTATCACTGTAGCCGGTGGAGGTGATGACAGCCATAGTCAAAAGTGAAATAAAACCTATTCTCGGATATTTTGATCCCAACAGCATGTACCACATCGGTATCTGGAATACACAAATCAAAACTGCAACCACATAAGGGTTCTGATTGCGATTACCGGCAAGCAAACAAATATAACCACAAACAGCACCGATAATTGTGGCCAACACACGGAAAAGACATTGTAAAGCAGTGGATCCTACAGTAAAGTTAAAGACAACCATGGCAGATAAAAGAGCCCACTGTCCATGATAGTGCTATTATATAAAAAAAAAGGAGGTTAAGGGTATGTGAGGAAGAGGATAGATTGGTTTACATTGTATAGCTCATTCACGCCTTCTATAGGTAACCAAGCCATTAAGGCCAAGAGTTCCATAGTCACTGCAAACTTGATTGCATAACGAACGGGATCTGTACGAATCCAGTCATCCAATACCTGGAGATACCTATTCCAAAAATGTGTACCGGGTGAATTTTGAAGCGGTGTCAACACATCTTTGTCATCAATCCAATCACTCTCAATCGACAATCGTTTTTCAATAGGTCCACTGGGTTTATATCTAGTGGCCGTACTTGGTTCGCTGGTGGTATTTTCGGATGATGTGGCCATGTTGTGTCTGGATTCTTCTCTTTGAAGTAAATCACGTTGGTCAAACAAGACTTGCTCAGTGACCGTTCTTTCGCCCTTTGCGTTTTGACCTGCCTGACCAAGCCATTTCTTGAGGGGCACACGTGGGAAAAAGATGCGCGGGAATCTTCCTTTTCTCTTTGCAATCAGGTTATTTGCCTGTTCTTCTAATTCAAGTAGCTTGTTACCAAACTGAGTGAGTGTGAATAGGATGGTATAAATCATATAGTGATCTTCAATAGGTTCTGCTCTTCTTTGTTGGTAATCATTTTCTAAAATTATTTTGGCTTCTTTAAGATTTCTTAGAGCTTCCTCAAGATCCAGATGATCTACCGCTTTTTCACGAGGTACCTTACCCCTCCGTGGTATCGCGTCATTTTCTTCCAAGCGAAATTGAATGCAGTTGAGAACCGAAATACAGATTTGGATGAACCGTCTTAGCTGGGGTTGAACAGAGTATTGAAGTTGAGAGATCAGTTTATATTCAAGCTGCGAAATAGTTGCGCTTTTCGTATAATAGCTCGGGGCTCCCCGACTGTCTATTTTGAGCATTTGCTGTTCTATTTCGATAGCAACACTATCCTGCTTCTCATTCTCTTTACGTTGATCACTTTTTTGGCTCTCTAATATCTCTCCTTCTCGCTCAATAGTAAGTGAAAACCCATAAAGGTAGCGGGATAAACTATCCAAGGTCGCGGCAAAAGATTTGTACCAGATCGGTCGATAATGCGACACAACAATCTCGTACTTAGCCTCTTTTCTGGCCACTTGCATCTTTGAGATATCTCCGTCAAGCTTTTGAATGTATTCATGTAATTTTCTTGAAGCGGCCAGATCACTAAAGTCATTATCGCTGTCCTTTAATACTTCTTGTTCAATAAACTCTAATACGTCTTGAATAGAGGACAATGCATTTCCAAAGGATGTTCTATTGATAATTAGGTAAGCTTTTTTTTTTTTTTTGTTTGTTTGTCATTTATATTATTTACTCCGATAACTTGGCAGCCGTTTCCGGCCAAAGAATCAGATTAACAAGCAAGGCGATTGCACCACCAATTAAGACTGGATAAAAAATACCAACGATGGACATGACATCAAAGTGTGTATCATAAATGCCTTTTGTTAAACCGAAAAATGGGAGTGTAAAACCTTGAAGGGCGGGTATAAATAAGCGAGGGTATTTAAGTCGATAATAGGCAGTGAGAAAGACCGATAAGAAGAAGGCAATGGACGCAATAGCGCCAGTACCGTTCCAGTAGAGTCCCTGATTGTTACTATTGTATAGCGTACAGAGATAACTGATGATGGCACACCAAATGGCAGGAAACAGCATGGTGACAATATTCAATACCATTTCAACCACTTGATTGCCAGCTGTTCCACTAGCATTAAAGAACAAGGTGCCAAGGATAACAAGATAGGGCACAACACCCACATTACTTTCAACTTTTGGAATTAAAATAAGAATTGAGGCAATTTCATAAGCTACAGTGCATTTTATGACTTTCTTCCAAAGTGTTCTGTCAGTTTTTATGAAATGAAATGATTGCATTAAATAAAGAAGAGCTAAAAGATGAGAATGAATTCATACCAAGCTTATATACTGGCAACTTTCTTTTTTTAGAAATGACGCAGTTTATTCGACACACACACAAACAAAAATTTTTGTAAAATTTTATTGAAAAAAATAAAATTTAGAGTAGCACGTACACACAAAAAATAAAAAAAAATTAAACCCTTTTTTTCCCTTCATTCCTTTAGTTTTTCAAAAGGTTGTAGTCGGTCTTTCAAGTAATTGTTCTCCGTCTTTACAGCATCCAATTCAGATCGCAAGTTGTCAGATTGTCTTGCCAACTCTTTTATATGTTCTTTTAGCATATCCACTTGCTGCTTTAATTGATTTATAGTTTGTTCTGTCAATAGTTTTTCCAGTGATGATTTTTCCAAAATGGCTACTTCTTGCTCTTTTAATTGCTTTATATAACTCACAGCACGACTTAAAATAGAGCCTTTGTTCTTTTCACAACCAGGCACAATACGTGCAATCTCATTAATTCCATCATTAATAGCCTCACGACGTTTACGTTCAACCAGCTTATGACTTTCTCGACGTCGACGATGCCATTCTTCAGAACCTACAGGCGGTCGTTGTTCTTCTTCATTTGGTATTACTATAGGTTGAGCGGCATTATCTTCTGTACTAGATGCGTCATTTTCTTCTTGTTGATGATGATTTGTAGTAGCTGTGCCAAGTTGAATGGATTCATGTAATGCTTTTAAATCAGCAGATTGCTGAGGAGTCATTGTCCTTTTGTTCTTTAGAATATAAAATGTCTATAAAAAAGTAGACTTTTACCATAATACGTCTGAGTTCTCGGGTACTTGTTCCCCTTTTTTCCTTTTTACAGTAAGTTCTTCTGTTTTGGCTTCAATCACTGAGTCCTATTGTATGATAGTTTATGAATTCATTTCAATATGTTGAGTGTACTATGTTTAGGTACCTGAGATGATTCTTTATTTCCAAGATGGTTACAATGTTCGGTATCTTTGGAATTTCCTAAAAAAATATAAAAAATGATGCGTGTTTTTGTTTAGATTTAAAGAATGAAACAATGTACATGCTTTTGTTACAACGCATTTTTATTTCAAATAACTGTACTTTGTCTTTTCATTATATAAACTTGAAAGGGAATGTAGAAAATAAAAAATAAAAATAAAAAAAAAAGGGAGAAGGGAAAAAGGACGACTATGGAAAAAATGCAGTGAAAGAAAACATGCGGGCGAGTCACGTGATGACATCACTTTTTTTTTTCCTGCTGAATACAAAGCTTATAAGGAAAAACCGGATTCAATTGAGCAGTAACAGCACAATCAAGAAGATCAAGTTGTAATAAAATAGATTCAAGAATTTCTTGTGAGTAGTTATTTCTAGTATTTTGATTTTTTTTTGAAGGAAAACTATGCTTGGTAAAATAAGAAAAAAATCATGCGGCAAGTAGTAAAAAGATTTTTGTAATAAAAAACAAGAAACAATGTCTATTTATAAAGATACGATTTGTTATGTAAAGCATTACTTCAATTTATATCCATTTTGGGAATGAACAAGAAATACAAATAGATTTTCATTTTTTTTTTTTTTTTTCCTTTTAAATTCAATCTAGAACTTTCTTTGCGGACAATAGAAAATAGAATGTATTGAACATTGCACTCTATAATTTATCATTCTGTCTGTTCATTCTTCCGATTTTCTCCCGTTCCGTCTTGGTCCTGGTTTCAATAAGGGCTTTTTACTGACATCATATAATTCTTGTTCTACTAGCCTGGGTTCGGCTGTTGATGACTCCTATTTACATTTATTGCAAGCCGCTTTTTGTTTGGTCTTTACTACTCTTCACAAGCCTTTTTTTGAATTGGATACTATTTTCAAGTCTTTTCGATTCTTGATCAATACGATAGTGTACATGAGAAAAGAAAAAGGAATTGGATATCTCTATTCTATACTCATCAGTTTCTTTCAAAATGAAATACTGATTTACAATTATTTTACTTGTAAATACTTTAATCTTCTATTTTAACTCACTGCTATACTTCCCAAGTGAGATTTACTTAAAGCAAATGTAACAAGCTATACGAAAGAAAGAAAGTGATCTTTTGGTTTTATGGAAAAGTGGATGATATAAAATTGAGTGATTTTTAATTTGAACGTGATGAATGAAGAGAAGGAACACAGAGGACATCATATCCAATTCTGATAGAGTACATGACGACCACTTCAATTCAAAAGCATCGTATGTTCTTATTGTTAATAAAGTCTTGTCTTTCTTTTCAAAAACAATGGATGAGAAATGCCAGTAGACTAGAAGTAACCAAGTTTACTTTTCATTCACAGTTGTAAAGTACTCAGGCCTCTGTTCGTTCTGCCATTGTGAGTGTCATGCTGATGATTGTACTGCTGGGCTTATGAGACAAGTTGTATCTATTATTATTAGATAGTGAACAAGGTATTATTTTGCTTAATCTGAATGATATAAAAAAGGGACACTCGTACTTTTATGACCGTTAAAGTGTTTTATCAAGTTGAAAAGAAGAAGAAAAAAGTTTGAAATTAACCTTATTTTCTCTTGGTAACACGTTTATTTAAGATTTTGCTACTTTTGTGCCCTAGTGCATTTGGCGTAATTTACATATAAAAATTTTCCAACTAAAGTCAAGTGCATATGAAACTTGCTGTCATCACGTTCCTTTCTAGCCTTTTAAAGAGGGAGCTGTTTATTAGCACAGATATTTTGTGCTTGATTGTCTGCTATATCAAATGGTATTTTACAAATTGATATACGCTACTCGTATTCATCCTTCTTTAGTATGCAACTGTTTACTAATAAAAATCAAGGAACAAATCAAAAGGGAAAGAGAGGAGATGGATATTAAAAACACATGTTCTCTTTATTTTGTTTACAGAAGCTAGAGAGAATGATGTTGTATAAATAGGGGAAGAAGAATGTGTGATAACCATAATAAATAGTCATGAATCGCGTTTTATTAAAAAAAGAAAAAAAGGGGATATAAAAAAAAGGGGGGGAGATAAAGGAACAAGCTATATAAAGCTTTTCTTCTTTTTTTTCTTTTCTTTTTTTTATTATAATTACACACAATGGAAAAGTTTAAAGAAGTAAGAAAGTAGATTATAAAGAAAGGGATTATGTGCTGAAGAGTATCATAGAAATTAAACTCACTTCGTGCTGAAGCTGAAGCTGCTACTGCCACTGGTGATGAATATGCAGAAATTATTAAACAACTTGAAACTCAAGATATTCAAAGACATCATGAAATCAATTCTTTACAATCCAAGACTGAATTATTAGAAAGGACACTTGAGAAAACTGAAAGTGAATTAAAAATAACTAGTTTAAAGTAAAGAGTAGACAGAGAAGATGTACGTTGCTGATAAAATAATATAGATCTCAGGAGGCAGATCATAAAGCAGAAAAGTTAGAAAGGGAGATTGCTGAACTTGAACAAGAGTTAGAGAATGCTGAAAAGAGAAATGATGAGCTCAAAGAGTTGAATAAAACTATTAAAGCAGAAATGGAAGAATATGAACGTCAATTGGAAGTTGCTTAATAAATAAATTTAATTGGATCCTGTTTGTGTTCAATTTACCCCACAAAATGGAACCTGAAAGAATTAAGCTCAGATAAATCTATAGGTTTCTTTTGTGTCTTGTTTCTTTTATCCATTGAATCGTACTTTTTTTTTTTTTTTTTTTTTTTCATTCATTTTTTTATTACTGGAATCATTATTATTGTTATTTTTTACAACACACAGAAAGAGACATATACACTAATCCTTTGTTATAGGGGATTTGTTGGCTCGATTAAAATCAAGTACAATACCAGACATGGAAGAAGTAGAAGAATCATCTCTTGTCATTTCAAAAGGCGCACAATCATGAGGATGATACTGTTCACTCAGTGAACCTTGAAAGAAACAACTGTCCATGTATTCTACTTCTTCATCATCTTGTTCGTTGAAGCTAATCGAAGACATGGTTGTTGTGCCAGTAGATGAAGCAGGAATCCATTCTTTTTGTTGTTGTGTATTAGTATCAGGATGAGGTGAATTAGGAATACTCGTGGCACTTTTAGAACGATTCTTGGTAAATTGCTGAGCAAAATTAGAAAAGGAAGATGACAGTCGACGGATGGTCCTTTTGAATCGATCCTAAATAGAAAGACATGAGAAAAAGAAAAGGATGGATACAACTTTGTTTTTGGTTACCATGACAGTGACAGCATGCGTTAAATCTTCCTCGGTGACTTCTACTGCTTTATGTTGTTTGGGATCAGCCTCTTTCCACCAAATGTCTGGATTAGAAAGATCTTCAATCACCCAAGGATGATGCTTTTGAATTGATTAGTGTTTATACTCAATCTATCTAAAGGTTTCTTTATACCTTGACTTCTTCTAACGTGATTCTCTTCTCTGGATCTTTTTCCATCAACTTTAATAAAAGATCCTTTAATGATTCAGATGTTTCAAAACCATCAGGAAATTCAAGAGGGGCAGTCGGAATAATTTCGAATAGTTCATATTCAGTCAAAGCATTAAAGGGACATTGACCATACAAGAGACAATAGAGAGTGACACCTAAAGCCCAAACGTCGATTGCCTTTGTTATATGATTATCTTCTCTTATACAACAAAGTTCAGGAGCAAAGAAGGCAGGTGTACCAGCTGTCTCTTCCAGCTCTCTATCAGTTTCTTGATCGTATTGACCTTGATTACAAGCCAAGTGTTGATTAAAATAGGATACACCAAAATCAGAAATCTTTACAATTTTCCCATCTTTGGTATATAATAAATTGGCAGGCTTAATATCTCGGTGAATGATACCTTGATAATGTACTATAGTCAATCATGTCAATACATTGTCTTATTTATCCACTCAATCTCTTACAATAGTCTAATCCACTAACAACATCTCTAAATATCTTTCTTGCTTCATTCATTGATAAAACCGGCTTATTATCTCCATCTCTCCACATCACTTCACCACCTTCCATATATTCTAATGCTGCATAATGTTTAATACATAAAAAAGAAATGACGTAAACATTTATTTTCTTACCCAAATAAATTTTACTGCTTGCAGGATCATCAATGACTTCTTTTAATCTGACAACGTGAGGGTGTAAACATTTTTTTAGTATAGCAATTTCTCTTCTGATCTTTTGTTCACTGTCATCATCTCTTGGTTGTACTAAAGGTCCATAACCTAACTGTCTTTTTCTAGATTGTTTATCTACTACTTTAATAGCCTATATATAAATAAGGTGAGTTTTATTCGGTCAAAAATAAAATTAAAACGTACCACATATTCTGACGTATCAAGATCTTGAGCCAATTTCACTTTACCATGCATACCTCGGCCGATCTCTTTAATAATCATAAAATTATTAATGATTTTATTTCCTGTTCCTGGATCATATTCCTTATTTATCGTATAGGTTGTCAAAACTGTAGGTGTTGTTGTCTTTTCTGCGGATGGTTTAAAAAAGGAAAACCTTCGAATCGATGATTTTCTTGTGCCAGGTATAATAGCATCCGCACTCTTCCACATTTGTAATGAATGTCCAACGACTCCTTCTTTAAGTAAACTGGGATTATGCATTTTTGATATATAAAAAAAAAGAAGAAAAAAAAAAAAAGAGAGAGAGAAAAAGAGTTTTATTACAAGACAGTGAAAGACTAATTAAAAAAAGTAGGCATGATGCCGGAGTTTTATTATTGTTTAAATATAAAATGTTTTCATGGTTTTTGTTCAAATTAAAAACTCCCTTGTTTTCTATTCTTGTCTCTTTCTTTAAACTGTTTCTTTTTATTATTGTTTCTACATGTTTTTGATTAGAAACATGAGCTATAAATCTTTCTTCCTGCCCCCCTATTTTATATATGTAACAAACACATGTCATATTAAAGACTAAGGAGAAATAATGGGAAATTCTTTGTTTCTTTTTTATTTCCCTTCATTTTGTTTTCCTTCTTAAATCATTCCTTAACCAAACTGCAGTCATCTAACTTAAATTATCTGAATGAAAGGGGCTTTTCTGTTCAATAGATTCCCTCTACATTATTAAAAGTGACATATACTCTTTTAGAAAAGAAGAATGTTTAGCTTGTTTCATAATTAACTTAAAAAGCAGATCAGAGACTGATTGTTATGATTTCAATAGACATAACATTTTACTTTTTTTGGTCTAATTTAATCCTTATAGCTTTACACTTGTTATTACGCGATATATATTCATATCATTAGCAGACATAATTGGTTATTACAATGAAGAGGACATACAAGGGAGGAAGCTGAATAGGGGATCACAGGAGATCTCTCTCTCTCTCTCTCTCTCTTTCTTTATTGTATTCCCCTTGTGTACTTCTTCTTTTTATTTCTCTCTCTTCCCCTGGATTATCAAACAAGGGAATGAATAAAGTGATTGCTAGCCTTGTTTTTTACTGTTTCAAGTATGAAAACATTCAAATATAAATTTTATTCGGTTTTTTTAAGAAAATTAGATGATTCAAGAAAACATCTGAAATGTTTATGAGATGTTTACTAATAAACTTAAGGGTGGATATTGCTTTGTATCATCATTTATATTTAATTAATAGGATACAAGCAGAATCATAAAAAAGTGTCTTTTGATCGTAACTTACTGAAGGAGTAATCTCCCCTCTTAATAATCCTTTTTTAATTTCTTTACTTTACAATCATATAAAAGTATTTAAGCATATCTCATCATCTACTTGTTGCTTCTCACTTTTATAAGTAATATGACTTCTCTTCTATATCCTTCATTAAAAAAAACCTCAAAGGATAAGTCCTGGGCTAAACAAAGTTTGAAATCAAGATCGTCTACAATCAACCGCCGAGTGATTTCTTTACCCAGCCTACCACACATATTACAATCAACAGGAAGCGACTTGTATTATTTTGATAAAGAAGATGAAAGTGAAATCATCATTCATCAACCTACCATATTAATCAGATATACTCAATTAGCGCTTCCACCAAAGCATTTATTTCAAAACAAACAAACAAATCATTATCAAATTATTGAAAAAAGAAAACATGTTCGAGTTCAAAGTAATCCTTTACTTGGATAACCTTCATATTGGATGATGCGTACTTTATTATGCAAGGAGACAGTAAACCTTATTTCCCTTTTATCAATGCAATTCTCTTTTTAGTGTACCCAAAGTTATCAAAATTAATAAAAAAACAGCTAAAGTAAGTACATTTTATAATTAAACAAGACAAAACTATCCAATGACATGCAGATTTGGCCAGAACAAAGGCTTTTTGTCTTTATCTGCTCTGCTTGGCCTATTATACGATTAATACTCAATTGGTAATGTGAATCTTCAGGTGAACTTTTTTCTTTTTACGGTCAAGGATAGCCTCCTTCTTGCATCATTTTGGCGGCATCTACAGTAGCAAGTAGCTCTGTCATTATCATGAAGGACTGAATTGGTTTTTCTTACTGAGCACTCCATTTTTGATCGAGAAATCAAATACTTTTTTTACTTGAATTTCAGATTCAAAAATTATCAATAGGGACAATCATGCCATTTACCGCTAACTCTCTCATTCTTGTGTTCCTATTAGTCAAAGCATCGTAGCAGTTTATCAAACCTCTTCTTAGACTCTGAGCATCGTCTTGCTATTGATTACACTCAAAAATAAATTGTATTAACCAAAAAAAGACATTTCTTGAACATTTGTACAGGATTTTAGTCTTAATTGGTACTGTTGATTTTTTTTTGGTACGACTTTAAATTTGGCGCACTTTTTTTTTTGGCAAGACCTGAAAATAGAATTTGGGGCAGGTTACTTTTTTTTTGGGATGAGTTTTTAGAAGCTTTTCCCTCAGCACACCCTTTTTTTTGATCCAGTACCTTGACAACTACCGGTCCTCAATCATCTCTCGAAGTGCTGGAATCCCTTCCATCTTGAAATGCTCCACTTGAATGAATTGATTTAATTTCTGGCAATCGAGGATAGGTCTTCTTTTTGTTTCTTCTTGTAGAATGAAGGATTTTGAGAGAAATTTGGGTATTCATTCAGATCAAGTCTACTACATGATGTAAATAAAACACTCATTGTCTTCGTTCCTAATATCAATTCTTTAGCGTTGTCATCATTAATGGCGTGAACCTCCACATTCTCATAACGAGTATTGACATGCGGTAAAGAGGATTCAGGAATGTTGTTTTTTGTTGAGTTAAATTTTTCATAATGAGCATCTAAAGATGGGATTCTTGAATAAATTTCTCCTCCGAGAATAAGAAGCGACTTGCCCTCTGTCCACAAGAATAGCTTCTTCAAGAAGTGTTGCTGCAATTTTTGGCATTATAGGACACAAAGTCCAGCTTCAGTTTAACCACGATGCAGTTTTTTCGTCTAATTCAAGGTAATGAGATTTAGATAATAGATTTTTACAGTAACTGTCTAGTATAATGTTGCGTATTGAAGTTGATGGTTGATCAGGTTGACTCTCTTCTTCATCAACAAACTTTCTCTTCTTTGGCAAAGAAAAGACCAGCGGTATTTGGTTTAACTCGATGATGGTATTGATAATCTTCTTGTTAGCTAGTAGGTTGTATTCTTTGCCTTCTTGGTCAACAATTGCTATTGGATCAAGATCTCCCAATTCCGCGACTAGTAGCTTCTTTTCTTGTTCTTTTTCTGATTCACCCATTGCATCGAACGCAGACAATACAGCTGTATGATGGTCGTGTCTAACATCGTCTTCTTCATTAGGAACAGTGGGCGCCGCCGATACTGAAACCGACCTACTGGCCTTCAAAGTGACATCCAAACAATCATCCTGGACCGCACTATCGTCGTCAGAATCGGCTTAATCCCTTTCTTCAGCAATCGCTGTTGGAAAGCGTCCTGGGCTTCTGCCATTGGATCCGGGTGAAGACCCCAATATCCCTTCAGTTGATGGTTGTGTGTCGCAGCAAAGGCGTCGGTCCGTAGTGGTCCCTATCGTTGTAAAATCTGTTGAAACATCTTTTCGGAATTGTCCGTTCGTAAAGTGACAGCTGTTGTCTTGATAGTCGGTCTGCATTGGTGCTCTTTATCCCCGGTATATGTTGATAAATTACCTTCAAATTGTATTTGTTGCAAATGTCCTGAATTATCACTGCTAATTCTTGTAATTGGAGTGAAGCTGTTCCTCCAAATTTTGTTGTGTATTTCAATGCCGTCGTGTTGTCGGTAAAGACCCTTATTGTGCAATTTTCTAATTTTTTTGCATGCATCTTCAACGCAAAGTATACTGCTTTCAGTTCGCGGACGTTTATTGACGTTTCTTGTTCTTCCTTGTTCCAAAAACCAAAGGTCTTGATCATTGGCGAACTCACTCCCCAGTCTGAGTCGGAGCTGTTCGTGTAAATTGTGATCTGTGGTGTTGATACTTTCATGGACTGAATCGGTAGGCCGTTCTTCATTGTTATTGATTTCCTCCGCCATTGAAGCTTTTGTTGACTTTGTTGAGATATCTGGCACGGTTTTTCCCAATTCTGATTGTGCAATTGTAGGCTCTTTGCTAAGTCTCGTTGAAGATGACGAATATGAAGAAGTGCTTCTCCTATCGCTGGGATCATTGTTGTAACTTTCCCCAGTAGAGCTGCAATCCACCTGCAAGTTCTCTTGATTGGTTGTGACGCTTGTTTGATCCTCTGTAGAAGGCTGTTGATCTTGCGTGAAGGTACTGTAATCATTTTCTTTGTGTTGAATTGGAATCCTAGGAATTCCGTTTTTGTTGTTTTTAATAGATCTTCTTTTGAGCTTGAAAGCAGACAGATGTCGTCGAGATAGTATACTAAGCGGATTCCTTGGTAACGTAACGGTTCTATTGCATATCTCATTAGTTTTGAGAATAGCCTGGGAGCGACGTTTAGTCCAAATGCGAGAGAACGATATTGATAAATTTTTCCTTCGTTTTTGAAAGTGAGATATTGCCGAGATTCTGGATGAATTGGAACTACAGTGTAGGCGTCCTTCAAGTCGATCTTGCACATGAAGTCGCCCTTTTCGATTAATTCTCTTCTTTTCTCAAGTTCTCTGATGATTTCCTCAACTTCAGCTCGAGTGAAGGTTGTTTGTTGATTTGATTCTTCGTCTTGTACATTTGTGTGATTGATATAATCCGTAGTTTATCCACGATGCGCGGCTTAGAAAGATATAGGGAAGAAAGAAAAATTTATTATTTATTACAAAAAGGAAAATAAAGCGTGGCTCAGAGAGCATCTATCAAATGAGGAGACGGCGTGGAGCCAACTGAGATTGATTTAGGAACGACAAACAATCAACCGTACAATTAAGGCTAAAATCCTGTAATAAATGTGTGTAACATTCATCATTTCTATTTGCAGTAATTTTCTCATCCTGTAATACTTTAATCTCGGTAATGGCCGGTGTGTGTTTTACCCTTTCAAGTAAAATTGAACAAAAAAAGATTTACTCAAATAATACAAAGGATAATATACCTAACTTTTCTTTTCTTTTTTAATTTTACATGCGAAATAATAATAAGATGGTTTCTTGTACATACAGGTTTATAGACTCTTCAATACCTCATAATACACACATGTACATATACAAACACGTACCAAAGAGTATTTTATTGTTTTACTTACTTAAGAGTTTGTAGAAAACATGAGCTCATCATAAGACAACAACCTGAGAGAGCAAAAGAATATTTTATGAATGAAATCAAAAGACCTATTGAACCACCGCCTATTTTACAATTAAATTGGTTGAATTGTCATGTAGAAGAAGAAGAAAAGTAACAACAATAATAACAAAAAAAAATGTTTTATTGACTTGTACAAAGAAAATATCTTCAAAACCCATCTTATTTTATCGTAGCTAATATAGTATTTGCAAATACGCCTTGGATTATTTTACCAAGTCAAGAGTATTTATCAGGTACAATAACATCATCACTCTATCGCTTAAACGATTTGAATAATACAGGTACAGCTATTTAATTACTAAACACCAATAATATTAACATTCTCATAGACGGTGGATTTTTTATCTTTAATGACTTGATTATAAAAAAACAAGGAGTTTTTAAGCTACATTTCAGTTTATTTGAAATCATAGAGTAAGTGAAATGTATTTCCATCGTTTGTTAACTTACAAGCTTCAAAAGCGGTGTCACAGTAAATCGAAAAACAATTTTATCCAATCAGTTTACAGCATATTCTTTAAAAGAATATCCGGGTGCACTTGAACCAACTATTCTATCTCGTTCATTTATGGACCAAGGTATTAAAATGCGAGCAAGAAAAGAGCATTCAAGGTAAGTCCATCATTGCATGCTTTATTTAAGCTAAGCTTTGCCTGTAGCTGCACTAATCAATATAAACGAAAGGCTGGTCCTCCTTCTAATCTTTTAAAAGACATATCTATTCTATCCCCTTCCTATGCTTCTGATATTGCTCATTTTGGTAGATGGAAACCTACAGCTTCACAAAAAAGAAAAAGAAAGTCAAACTCACCTATGCTACAACCTTCACTTGACCATTCTTCTTCGTCCTCTTCTTCTTCGTCCTTTTCCTCTTCACCCACTCCATCACCAACCCTATCTTTTCATAGTGAGAAATCGTCAAGCCCATCAGTACTAGAGCATAAAGATATCCTATTACCACCACTAAGAGATGGCAATTGTACGTTATCAATCTCATTTTTACCAATCGACAAGACCTTCTTTATGAGATGAATTTTGATTGGTTAACGTGGCAGACAAATAGAATAATAATTTATTTGCTCTTACACATTATTTTTCTTTTTTTTTTTTAAAATAAAACAAAATGGATGATAGTTCTGAAAAATACTTGACAATTAAAATACGCTCACCTTCTTTACAAGAAACACTTTCAATAAAAGTTCAAACTGACGCAACTATTTTTTCTTTGAAGGAAGCCATTCAGCCTGTTCATCCTCAGCATCCTTCTTGTGCTGATCAGCGCATAATTTACAGTGGAAAACTTTTGCAGGATACTGAAATAATTAGCACTATTATCAACAAGGTACTTTCTTTAAACTCCCCCTCCCCTTCAATATAAATAATTGTTTCTTACAATGTATATAAATATATAGGCAAACAGTGATGTTGAGCCTACTTTTCATTTAGTCGTAAAGCCTTCATTACCCGTCTTAAAGCAGGAAAAACGACAGGAGCAACAACAACAACAACAACAACAACAACAACAACAGCAGCAGCAGCAGCAACAGCAGCAACAAGAAGCATCTGCTAATTCCACAGTTCTTCCGGAAGCTCCAGCTAATTTAACAGCAAACTTGCCTACAACCACAAGTAACAATAATTTCGCAACAACTCAGCCAATGTCATACAGTGGTTATCACCTTGTAGCTATAAAGTAAATATAAACTATATAATTACTTTCCCTATCTTGCTCATCGTTCTCTATAGTGGTCAATATTTCCTTGCACCTGTTTTGGTACCGGCAAATCAACCTACAACACAACTTCCTAATACCCATTTTATAACCACACAACAACAACAGCAACCAACACCGACATTTATTCAACAAAATAATAACAATAATCTTCCTGCAGCAGAACAACAGCAACAGCAAGGAAGAGCGTTTGTTTTCCGTGCCAACGTGAATGCCAGACAGATTACCTCCATTTGGCTTACGTTAAAATTAGCTGTTGTATTGTTTATGATATGCCAAGGAGCAAGTATCGAAGAAATCTTTATTTATCACATAATTGCTTTTATTTTCTTTTTATATCAAACAGGAAGATTAAGGGTCGTCATTCGAAGAATAAGACCTAATCTTGAACAACCAAGACCAGAACAACAAGCAACTGAATCTGCTGGAACAAATGAAGATGCTCAGACAAATCATATAGAACCTACCTTGTGGAATACTTTTAAAAGAGGTCTTGTTACATTTGTTGCTTCTCTATGGCCAAATTATGGAAGAGATCCACGTATTGCTCAAGCATTTGAAAATTAATTTTTTTGTATAAATACGTTTTTTATAATACATTTTTTTTTCTATATTTTGTTATGACAAACAAGGGTGACAATGCAAGTAATATCATCTACTTTTCCTCCCCTATAATTCGCTCCTTGAGCTCTTGCGGCCTTTGCCCAAGGACTGATACGTTTGGGATCCAAACTGAGTTTACGCGCTTTTTCTGTTAATGTCTTGGCTAATGTTTTAGTCATTGTCTGTTTATCTTCAATGGATTCCATACAAGCATTTATGATATCTAAAGTCTCTTCTGCATAGACATTATCAAAATACCCGTCTGTTGCTAATAATATCAAATCACTGTTCTTCAAGTAAAACGTTTTTCTATCGCCATCTTTTGGTAAATCTGTCACAAATTCATCTCTGTTTGGATAATTCCTCGGTACCACTGTTAACTGGTAACTACATGCAAATGTATAAGCTTTCAATTTTTTTTTTACAACAACAAAGTTAAACTTTACGGACAATTGAAATAATGCTGTTGACTAGGACTTTCATATACAATCTTTTTATCACGTACAAGTACAAAAGCTGAATCACCTAGGTTACAAGATGTCATTTCTCCTGTTGTCTTGGAGAGATTCAAGATACATGCCGTGCTGCTTCCTGCAGAGACTTTGCCACTCTTTCTCAACTTATCAAAGGCTACGTCTAATATATCATGGGCATCCTCCTTTGAGCTTTTACTTGCAACATTACTAGCATTGTTCATCAATGTCCAAGAGAATAAAGCTGGATCAACTCCCATTGTAGACCAACCACCAACGCCATCAGCAACACCGATTGCTAAACCTTGAGGTGTTGTCGTCTGAAAAAAGGCATCCTCACCTGCATCAATTGTTTTCTTGGACTGTGTTTGTCGTTTGGGCGACTTGGGATGCCATGCTGCTGAGGCTATAAATTCGAAATTACTCTTTTGTTCTTCTTTTTCTTCCTCTTCTTCGCTAGTTGGAATCGAGTACGTTGCTGCTTTTGAAGTATGAAACGAGCAGCTAGAGATTTGTAGATTGGCTGGTAATTTGGAAGGTGGAATGTACTTGGGCCGAATTACAGTTCTTTTAATACTTGTTGTGGCCAACACATGCCGAGAACTTTTCGATAAAAGTGAAGTGGTTACAATTCTTTGAAGTTGTGGCTTCATTTCAATGAAGAAAATAGTGACAGATTGTCTACTTTTTGCATGCACTACTTTTTTTAAACTTCCGCATAATGCGGACCGGAACAAAATATAGTTGTTAACGTTACCAAAGAAACATGATGGTGAGAACAAGATTTTTTTTTTGTCCTCCATAACACGATTTCATAAATTTGAAACCAACTTTCCCATTTGTTCTCATAGTTTGAGCATATATACAACATTCAAGTCTGTGGAAGAAAAACAGGCCACCTGTTCTTCTCTTTTTCAATGTTGCTTGCGCGGAGAACAAGTTACTGAAATAAACTCAAACGTCTATTACATATTACAAATAACCTCATCTTGGCGGAATAATAAAATCAGGATATTTTTTGTGATTTCTACAAACGTGCAAACATACCAAGGATTACGTAAAAAAACCTTTGTATTTATTTTTATCCTTTTCTTCCCTCTTGCATCAGGGAATAAGCCCTTTTTTATTGTCAACAAAAAATGAATGGAGAAGAAACATTTTTAGAAAAACTCCAGGCTTTTTTTCAGATCAGATACGTTGTGTAACTTGGTATCTTTTTTAGTTCTGGCCTTGTTGTAACTAAATAGGAATAGTAAGTATGTTTCTCATTGGTAATACTGTCGGGCAAGAGAACCCTTAATGCAATCAAACAGTATAGAAACTTGTGAGGATAGTTGTATAGAATGCTTTCGAAAAAATGGTAATGTACACGGATTCTATTTGATATAGAATCACATCATCGGAGCTCATAACAACTAGTGTTTATTTTACATTTGTTATAAAAAAATATTTTTTCTTCATATTAATTTTAAGTAAGCTTATTGTGCTTGGACAGCTCTTGCTTTAGTCTGTAAACATGCATACATCAAGTGGAGGGGGGGAGGTGGGGCTCTTTTATGAATAGCATTATTCATAATTAGGTTCAATTCAGAAAAAAAAGAAGTATGGACAATGTAACAACTTGTATTTTTAAAGAAGCGCGAACTTTTTTTTTGTAGTTTCACAACAGAATAATCGTGCTTTACTATAACAAATTAAATACCTTTTTTTATTTGTGTGCAACAGTTTGGTTGAATATAAATTATAAGCGTAATAAAACCCAATTCTATCTTTTCTTTTTCCTCTACTGGTCTTTTTGGGACAAACAGGTTTATATCCCAACATACTGTTTTCTTTCAACATTTTAGTATATTTTATATAAAATGACAGAAAAGACCGAATATACTACAGCCTTGCATGGTTCTGTTCAAGAAGTCTATGCTACTTCGGAAGAAAAGATCGAGACTGGATCAAGTGAAACTGTTGTGCGTGAAGAAACAATTGTAACAGATGTCATTGAGTTGAATGAAAAGTCTCATGTTGTGGAACAACAGCAAGAAATTGATGTGAATGGAGTTCAACATAACTTTGTTAGATCAAATGAAGAAAGTCGCCTCGTACGCAAATTAGATTTTATCTATGTCATGCCCTTTATTGCTATTCTTAATTTTTTACAAGTAAGCCATTTATACCAATATTAAGGTTTCATCTGACATAACACATTGTAGTTCTTTGATAAAAGCGCGCTTAATTATTCTGCTGCAATGGGTATCAAGGCTGACACTGGTTTGGTTGGTGATCAATTCAGTTGGCTTGGTTCTATCTTTTATCTTGGTTATTTACTTTTCCAAGTCCCCAGTTCATACTTCATTCAAAAATTCCCTCTCAGCAAATATGTTGGTTCCCTCATCATCTTATGGGGACTCGTTCTTCTCTTGACTCACAAGGCTCACAACTTTTCACAGCTTGCCGCTCTTCGTTTCCTGCTCGGCTTCTTTGAGGCTGGTATCTATCCTAGTTGTGTGATGCTCATCAGTGCTCTCTATCGTCGTTCAGAACAATCTGGTCGTATTGGTGTTATCTACATGTGTAATGGTATCGCCATGATCTTGGGTGGTTTGATCAGTTATGGTATTGCTCAATTGCATTCACATGGTTTAACTCCTTGGCAATGGATCATGATCATTCTTGGTGCTATCACCATGGCTTTTGGTATCCTTTGTTTCTTTTTCATGCTTGATAATCCCAAGGACAAGGTTCTCAAATTAAGCCCCGAAGAAGAAAAAATTGTGGACAAGCGTACGGCCGACAATGCTGTCATAAAGACAAAGGAATTCAAGATGTCTCATGTTTATGAATCTTTAAAAGAAGGTCGCTATTATGCATTCAACTTTATTTCCTTGCTCATCAATTTGCAAAACAGTGCTCTTGGTACTTTTAACACAACCATTACCGCCGGTTTTGGCTTCTCTGTAAGTTTTATTTATAACTTTATTTATTCAGCTTCTTAACCATCTTTACTACAGAGCTTACAAGCCATTTTATTGACTATCCCTTGTGGTGTTGCTACCTGTTTATTCATTATCATTGCTGTCTGGATAAATCGCCGTCATGGTCATACCCTCATCTTGGGCTGTGTTTTCTTGGCTATTGCCATTCTTGGTCTCATCTTATTGCTTGTCATTCCTGTCCAAAGAGTCAAGTTAGTCGGCCTTGTCCTTGTTTGGTCCTACTGTGCTTCATTTGTGATGCTCTTGACTTCTATTGCCAACAATGTAACTGGCTATACCAAAAAGATCTTTTACAGCAGCTCTTTGATGGTCTTCTATACATTGGGTAACTTTATTGGTCCCTTCATGATGGTCAGCAAGCAAGCTCCCCTTTATATTGGCGGTATGATTGGATATATTGTAGCTGATGCCATTTGTATTGTTCTCTTTTTGTATGCCAGATGGTCTATGGTCAAGAAAAATCGCGAGCGTTTGATGACCTCTGCTAAGATTCAAGTTGTTGATGACATGACAGATGTTGAAAACAAAAACTTTATTTACCGTCCTTAATATACTTGTATTTTTTTAAAAAAAAATTAGAACATTAATGTTAATTCCCTTTATTTCTCATAATTAAAAATCACATTATTTTACTATTCTTTTTTTTTTTTTTGTATTTCGGTCATCAAATATAGCATACAAAATTATTTAAAGATCTCATGTATTATTGGATGAAAAGAGGGATTACTTTACACAAGTATTCCCAAATTGACACTGTACCCGTGCTCATAATTTTTTTTACCCCGCCTATTTTTCATTCTTTACTGTTTGCTATTTTTTCACAGTAAAAATACAGTAAAAATAGAAAATTTCTTTTGCATGATCATTGCTAAAAGAACTAACGTTTTCCTTGCGAGCTTAAATGATGAAAAAAAGAACCCCGTCCGTTCGGGATTGTCTTGTCGTAACACATATTTTATGTCACCCTTTTTTTTTCGTGGTGCATAATCGTTGTGCTGCTGTCGTACGATAGATTTTTTTATTGGTAAGATAATCGATCTCAAACTCCTACTCCGACCCTAAAAAGAAAAGCTTTCCAGGTACAACATTTCTATACCTTCAATCTCTTCACATTACAGATTCTGCTCTTCCAACATTAATGTTTTACAACCCCTCTTTGTGCGCTGCCTTAAAAAGCGGAGGGGTGGATAGATATTTCTAGTTTTTAGTCCGCACCTCACTTTTTCTCAAGGTGATGTGTGTTTGATCCTCTGATCTTTTCAGCGATTTCTTTTTTTTAGCAACATTGATCTCTGGCCTCTCAACTGCTGTGTTCTTTTAGTTATCTGATGCGTCCAGTGAGTATCTTCTATGAATCTGTATCCTTTTATCCGTAAAAATTGGTTATCAGTGCTATGTCGCATTTTGTCACTCTCAAAAGGGAATATTTGACCTTGGCTATCTTGCTCAATTGACTGCACCCTGTTCCTTTTGGTTGCCATCGCACTCATGCTTGTGACTTCTTTTATACGTTACAAATAATAATAATCTGTTTATTTGCGGAAAAAAAGACTTCTTCTCTTAAAAGACATTCATTATTATTTAACACCAGCTTCACTTGGACCCTATACTAAAAAGCCTAAACTCAAGATCATAAGATTCGATATGAATTCTTGAAACTTCGTTTTAAGTATCTCATTACTCAAGTACTTGCTAATCATATATTAAGAATAAGACAACAGAATAAATGCTTCAGGACATAATTGCACCAATACCAAAGAGAATATTTATTTTAATAAGCGACATGATAAATCCACGTTTTTGAATTTGCTTGACATTTTTATGATATTCTAGTTTTATCTGTGCTTATGAGTATTCTCAAAAATAATACTGTTGACCATGTTGGTGATTTTGTGAGTAACAATTGAAGTATATTATGTATGAAATGTTTTTAAAAGAATTATATTCATACACCATTTGTTTTTCCGTCTTTTTTATTTAATATAGACAATATCAGAACTTTTTATATTTCGTAAAAGTGCTTTTAGCGGTACCAATTCGGACGACAGCCTTTATTAGCAATAACTGGGACCTAGCTCACTATATATTCTGATTGAAGAAAGTCTACGTAATGAAATCGACAAATGTATGTGGGCAACGTCAACTAATGAATTACAAAACTATAACATAATTAGTGTATAGCTTAGAAAATAATATCACTAGCGTCATCAACAATAATAATAGGTATATTACCCAGCAAGGCAATGTAGCTCTCCATTCAAAGTCATACCCAAATTTATCTGACCATCTTTTCCGTAGATAATGGAGTGATCACATTATGGGCTTGCCCGAAAGCATAGAAAAAATCAAACAGACATAAACCGCTGATTATTACCATGTCTATTTTATCCTCTTAGAAAACGTGAAAGGATTTTGCATGAACAATGCCCTTGACAGCGTTTACCTCAATCACTCAATGACCTATGAACAAAGATGTCGGCAAACAGAAGTGTGTTTTATGAGCAAATCAGGTATTCTCTCTGGTCTTTTTATTTTTTTCATTACTGCCCTTAATAACAGTAGATTGCTATGTTCACAAAGCAAACGCTAAAAAGATATCTGAAATTATAGAAAAGTGTTAGTTTATGAATACATATTTTTATTTTATATAACGATTTACATATACAAAGAAAAACAATTGAAGAAGTAAAACAGAGACCAGATATACTTCTTACCAACAAATAACAATAACAGCAAATATTTTATCATTACTATTATATCACGCCATACGTTTTATCGATGAACGCTTGTGTATCATTGCGTTTGATATGCTGCCTTTGTAGTCTGAGTTCTTGTTTAGTACAACGTTTAAATAAAGACATTGTAATCCTATAAATGCGACATTGTGTTTAAAAGGAGAACGTCCGTTTACAAAAACTTTGACATCCCTTTCATTAATATTCCGACATTGTTTTTTACAAAGCGCGGTAATTGTTTTTGGCAATTTTTGGTGCTTCATGTTTTTACAGGGGAAAAAGAGCAAACAGGAGTAAACAGTAATGTCAGTACAAGGTAGACAAGATGATGAATGTTTAAATTTGAAGTATAAAAAAAAAAAAAAACTATTTCAGTCTCCACTATTTTTACTCTAAACTTTTCCCTCTTCGTTAATTAAAACTAAAAAAAAAACTTTACCGAGTTGTTCATTTCTCTTTCATTTATTTTTTTTTTCTTTTTTTTTCTTTTTTTTTCTTTTTTTTTCTTTTTATTAAATTATTGTTCAATCAACATGAATGATATGAATGATAAATTCACTTCACTCAATTACCGATATATGGATGATAGCATATACAATCGTCACACATCTCCACCATCAGATTTTATTCATTCCTATGACGATATGCAGTGGAAATATAATAATAGGGATGATATATTTACTGCTGACTCTAGAAATGAAGGTTATTCTGTCGAAGAAAGGGCATTGGTTAGAAAAATTGATTTTTTAATATTGCCCATCATTTGTACTCTTGACTTTCTACAAGTAACACATAAAATCCCAAACACAAACAGTATGACAAGAGTTTAAGTTTCCATTAACAATAGTTCTTTGATAAATCAACAATTAATTATGCTGCTTTGATGTCATTTAAACAAGATTTACACCTTGTTGGCTCACAGTTTAGCTTATTAGGCTCTATTTTTTACTTGGGATATTTTCTTTTTCAAGTAAATAGATTACTAATTATTAATAGCTTTTTTTATATTAACACGACTTTTTAATCTTAGTTACCCAATAATTACCTTTTACAACGAGTTCCAATTGGTAAATATATTGGTACACTTGTCATCCTGTGGGGTACTGTTTTGCTCTGTACAGCATTTGGAAAGAACTTTTCACAAGTAGCAGGCATGCGTTTTCTGCTTGGGTTCTTTGAAGCGGGTATTTACCCTTCCTTGACACTGCTCATTTCTACCTTCTACAGACGCTCTGAACAGATTGTAAGGTTGGGTACCTTTTGGATGTGTAATGGACTTGCTTTATTCGTTGGTGGTTTAGTTGGTTATGGCATCGGGCACATGACAAACACCGGTCATCTTAAAGCATGGCAATGGTACACGTAAACTGCCAATTAAAACAAACAGTTGCTTATACATACTTAGGTTAATGATTATCTTGGGCTCTGTTACTATCGGAATGGGCATCATTTCATTCTTCTTTTTAATTGATTCACCCAAATCCTCAGCATTGGGACTTAACGCGGAACAAGAATTGTTAGTCGAAGAAAGAACAAAAGACAACGCAACTGTCCGTACGACTGAAATTAAAAAAGAACAGATCTGGGAAGCAATTAAAGAAGTTCGATTCTGGTGCTTTTGTTTCGCTTGTTTATTAATCAATCTTCAAAATGGCGCAATGACTATTTATAATGCTCAGATTACTGAAAGCTTTGGATTTAATGTAAAATGATATGAGAAATTTTTGAACTGCTATTAATATATTATGTTTAGCAATTGCAATCTATATTACTTACAGCAGGTGCAGGTGGATCGACTATCCTCTTTATTGGACTCTCTATCATCTGTGTACGAAAGACACACCAGACAATTTATACAGCTTGTGGCCTGACAGCAATCGATATTATTGGGCTTATCTTATTACTTACCATCCCAGCCACCAAAGTCAAGCTACTTGGTTTTTATATGGCCTGGTCATATGTGAGCGTCTATGTATTATTGATTACTTGTATCTCCAATAATGTCACTGGTTATACCAAAAAGATCTTTTATAATGGTGTTCTTATGCTATTTTATACCATCGGTAACTTTGTAGGACCTTTGATGATGGTCAACCCTCCCTACACAGAAGGCATTATTGGTTACTTGGTTGCTAATTGCTTGGTGATTGTTCTTTTTTTAATTTCACGATGGAGAATGGCCTTGGTGAACAAACGAAGATTGATAGAGATGGGACATTCCTCTGATGCAGCTATGGTGTCACCTTATACCTATGTTCAAGAAGATATCAGTGATGAACAAGATCAATCTTTTATTTACATTTTATAACAAATATGTTGCATTTATATAGAAAAAAGTATATTCTACCCCCCCCCATTCTCTCAGTCTCTGCAGTGTATAATAAATATTACTTTATAATGACAACTGTATTATTTATTTATTGTTAGGGCACACTTGATTTTTGTGCAATCTCTTCTAAATTTGAATCACGTCTATGGTGCACCATGAAGTCTAATTGATCCGAGTCCACAAAACTGGGTACAACCGTTTCATTATTGGGTGTTGCCACCTTAGCAACCGATTTTTTGCCCTCTTCAAAGGTGGCGCCCAAATGCTTTAACGCGGCCATTCTATCGGGACCCATCGGCATAGGTGTGATGGGTGATTCTGAAACACTTGATCTTCTTCTCTCTGAATTTTTATTGTGCTCTTGAAGGTCGTGTAAATCTCCTGAAATAGGTTGTTGCTTATCCATAACTGTTTTAACAATAAAGAAGAATAAAAGAAAGCCGTCAAATTCAAAATTCTTATATTTTACTTTTTATGCTAAAATACATTAGTTACGTCATAATGATATTTTCTGTCCTTATACAACATTTTTAAAAAGTGCTTATAGATTCGTTTATGTCTTTATACTCTCTTCTATCCTCTTCTCATCCCCCCCCCAAAAAAAGGTCTTTCTAAGAATAAAAGTTTATTTTTTTTTATTACAAACAAATAATTTTAAGTGACACAATTCACGCCCACATTGTTGCATGTGTGTGCCTGAGGTTATTATTATTATTATTCTATACAGATACTTTTTTGTTTTCTTTTCTTTTTCTTCACTTTAATAAAGGACATACAGTTCTTTTGTGACCATATTTTCCACACCACGAACTAAATAGAAACAATTAAAAAATTGTTATAAAAGGATATTTTTTTTATTGTACCATTGACCACCACCGAGATTTAAATCTTTTACTGTTGGTCCGGTATGAACTGTTAATAAGTTATTTTGATGATTGCACATTGTTGACGTTGATAGTAACGAACAAAAGAATGAAAGAAAAGGAAGAATAGGGAAAGAAAAAGAACAAACTAATAGTGTTTATATATATTTTGACAGGAATCACTGTTTTATACAAAGATTAGTGCAACTTTAAAAAGAATTACCCTGTCCTACAGTGGGCCCGAACAAAAAGCTTAAAAAATTTATAGTTATAGTTCTTTAATTTAAATCTAATGAAATGATGATAAACATGGTGATCAAGACCGCCAATATTAAAACGGAACCAAGTATAATAGCTCCTCTACTTGCAGGAAATCTTCCTTGAGTCAATGCAAGTTGTATATGAAAGTATCTTGCATTAGCAAAATAAAGAAATGCAATACCAAATACGACAAAAGCTACGCCTATCGATTTACCTGCATTTTTATAGTTTGTTGATGATTCAAGTGATAAATAATATAGTTTGGTTATAGCTAAAATCATAATAAAACAACAATAAATCATCTATACTCTTACTTATCTTTTACTTACCAACACCAACAGTAATCATTGATAAAGCAGTTCTTAGCCAAGCAAGAAATGTACGCTCATTTGCCATATGATCTCTAGCTGTTGATGCTTTATTTTCCAACAAATAAGAAGTCAATAAATGATGGTGAATAGTTTCTAATAAACTGCCGTTTTTTTGTTTATTGTCCTGTTGTTGTAGTTTTTTATATTTTTGTCTCATCTTTTCTTTTTCTATGCTTTTCCTTTTTTTCACTAGAAAAGGTGCTTTTATAATTACGTTGGACTCATTAGCACATTCTTGAGAGGTCCTATTACTGTCTTTCATTTTAGCAGAAAAAAAAAGCGCACTTGTAATGACAACTATTTTGGGGTCGCTTTAACCAAAATTAGAAAAGTGCTATATATCCAAAACAAGTGTTGTTCAAAGAGTAATGAAGTTTTATAAATGTCAACATTCCATGCATAGACTTTGAATTTTGTCATTTCATAAAGACAGTATAGTAAAAAGAGAGAAAAAATCATGATAAATACAAGTTCCTTCCTGTCAAATTAAAATAAATGGTGACTTATTTCTTTTAGAGTATAAATAAACGGATAAGCTGGATACAATTCAGAAGGACTTATTCAAGATACTACAATACGCTAATAAATTACTTTTAGTAAACTTATTCTAAATAGTTTATGGCACCAGATTAAAATGGGAAAAAAAGAGAAATTTTCATATTCATGCAAAATACAATTAAAACTTATCCGCTCATCATATAAAAGACCGTAGTTAATGGAGAGCAGCATCATGCTAGAACATTTTATCGTTCCATATTGCCATATTTATAAGTTTTATTTGGATTCGTAAATGCTGTTGATGTGAATATTGGCTATTTAATTGAATACACACATGAAACTGTTTTTTTTTTTTTTTTTTTTTTTTTTTTTTTTTAAGCGAGTCTATGGTCATTCGTTATTTATAGCTGTCCTTTCGATACTAATTTAATTGTTAGGAATGCAAGACAATTCGCTGCTCAATTGCATCTAGAAACACCGGTTCCTGACGCTTATGTACTTTGAATGCTTTCTCAAATCGCTCTCGATTAGAATGCTTTCCTTTCTCGCGTTCTGGTTTCTCTGTTCGGCATCTTATCACATTGGAATTTTTTCTCACGCAACCAACAAAAAAAAGTAAACAAAAAAATGCTCCTTATTCATTCTAATGTTTCACATATCAACACTAGATTTATCTATCAAGTTAACAAAAGTCTAATAACTCAACTTCTATAACTAAACTTCATTAATCAATAAGCATTACATAGTTCGAAAAAAATATATTGACAACAATATTTTTTATATAAAAGAGCCTAAAATTAGCTTAATCGCATTTTTTTTATTTTTTTTATTTTGTTTGGCTAGCCCTCTTATACCTAGTTTCTATTTTCTTAATGGCACATAAATACTAATCGAAAATTCTATGGCAAGTAGCAGTTAATAGTCTATCTGCCCACAACAGGACAGATCGTGAAAAGAAGTGGTAGATAAACAGTATAAGGTCTCAGATGGTGATTAAAATGAGCAAGTGTCTCGATTCAAAGTATATGTTCCTTTTTGGCAATATTTTTATTATTTACTGACTTTATTATTATTTTATTTTTAGCATATTTTGCTTGTACTTGTCAATAATTAAGAGAGCTTCTGTTTTATACTGCCTTCGCATTTGGGATATTTTCAGAATAGAAAGCATATAATATATTGCTCATTATGCAAAATTCTCTAATGACTCCGATGCTAGATATTCTTTTCAGACGACAAATCTTCAGTGAGCGTACTTGGTCTGGAGGTAATCTGCTTGACAAGCTGAGATTAACAGCATAATTCAAATTGATGACAACATCAATATTACTCCTACTACTACTATAGCGCATGAGAAGTGATAACCCAAAGAAAGATTTGAAGAATAAAACAGATCATTCCTTTATTACTTTTTTATCTAATTTTCTATAGTTTTAAGATTGAATGCAATATATTATCACATCATATATCAATGCTGCTTTCATACACATAAATGAGGCCTGATTCTAAACTATATACGCACAATTACAGTATCCATCTTATAACCCATATATATATCAAACTGGCTTTTTTGCCTTTAAAAGCATATACTATGTCCAAAAGAATCGATTTATCTGGCCATAACAAGCTTACTAAATTACTGCATCGTTAAAAAACTATATATTCATCATATTAATAGTAAGCAAAAAGCAACCCTCAAAAAACTAGAATGAAATGACTTAGAGTAAGCTTGTCTGATCAAAGTAATGAAGTATTAAGTCATCAACAAAAGAAAACTTTGTTATTGATATCAAAGGTGGTCAATCTGATGATTAATTCACTGAAAAGAGCTAATAGGTAAATCCTCTGGTGGGAATGCTTCCATGTGTTTAATTTGTCGCGGCGTCATAAGCAAGTAAAACAGTTACGAGCTCATACAAGTCTTTGAAAACCATGAGTATTAAGAACAGCTGTTAATAAAGAAGCAAATGAACACGGTAATAACATCAACAGCAAACAGTTTACTTAAAGTAGCCATACGATCATCAACCGTATGATTACTAGCAAGCTAACTTCAATCATTTTTCAGAAAAAAAAAAAAAAAACAAAGACACCATCGATTGCGTATAAACATCATATCAGTATGCATATTCACCAATACTTGCTTGTGGTATCCACTGCAAAACAGAAATAGAAAACTAAACTCATGAATCATCCGTTTTATTTTACTATTTATTGCACAACTTTACGCTCTAATTCAACGAATTCATCTATGCAACTACTATACAACTCAGTTCTTTTCAAATTAGGCTTACAAACTAATTCTAAATCGTTTAAAGAATGCTCCTTCATCATTTCCTCTAAGGATTTATATTTGTTGGTTCCAAACTTTGCCAAAAGTGCACCTCCGAGACTTGCCCCGTTCATTCCTTTTTGTCTATAGACGGGCAATCCAAACACATCAGAAAGGAGCTGAAGTATGGTTCTATTAGCAGCAGCTCCGCCTGACGCCAGTATACGCTTTGTATTTCCACCCATTCGTTCCAAACGAATTTTCATTGATAAAAATTGTGATTCAACAATGGCCTTCACATTGACAGAAGGATCCTGGAAGTCTTCTATGCTTTGTCTATTTTTAAAGCGGTATATACCTTTTGCAAAAGGAATGATTTCTTGCATCCAATAATAAAAGCCAAAATAACCTTCTGTAGCAGCTTCTTTCTCGACGAGATACTTGTTGAATATCTCCCAGTCTCTGCTTGCATAGTTATCTCGTATATGCTGTCTTGCCAATGATCCGTTCTTATAGCACAACATACCCATGTACCCATCAATGTCAGTAGGATGAGCCATGAGGTGTGACTCTGTTGTAGGCTCAGCTTTATCTTTCTTGAGATAAACCAAAACTGTATCCGATGTTCCAAGGGAAACAACGCAATCTCCCTGAGACAAATTCATAGAGGCAAGAGTTGCTGAATTATCACCAGTAAATGGCATGATAGAGCAATCTATTTCCAATGGATGAGTAACATAAAAAAACATGAAACTACTTTTGTTCAATTACCTGCAGAAAAACCATATCTTTTGACATAGTAACTATTTATCTTTCCTAATACTGTTCCTCCCTCTACAGGCTCGCTATGCAATTTGTTTGCGAGGTCGGGTCCTCCACATTCTTCCAATAATTGTTTTTCCCATCTGTGCGTCTCGATGTTCATCATATTCGTGCCTGATCCTTCAGCAGCATCTACTGGTCCAATAGAGCCCAACAACAAGGTGGCCATAAAAGAGCTTACCAAATTGATACAAACTGTTTTATCATAAGATTCCTTATTTTTATGGTAAATCTAAAGAAAGAAAGCTACTCTTAGTGACAGAGGCAAAACAAAATGGTATCTTTTGTTTTACCTTTGCAATTTGGTTTCCTGTGAATCTTTCGTATGCTTTTGAACCTGTCAATTTTGCTAAAGCCTCAGCTCCGCCAACACTTTCTTCAAGTGCGCGACATTCAGCTGTTGTACTTGCGTCTTGCCAAATAGGTGATTGCTCAATGGCAAAAGCAAGCTGTAATTGCTCTACAAGTTGCTTACTTGGGTCAAGGTTCTTCAAAATCTCTAATCCATTTTGATTCCAATATACACTGCCATGTTGCTATTGTATTGTCGTGTTAAAGAGTTATATATACTCATTCAAAAAATAGGAACGTACTTGTCCCGCACCAGAAATACCTCGAATGGCGCTTATATGTGGAAATGACTTTAACTTTTCAAGCAAAAGATCCAGAGCCTTGACCCACATTAAAGTAGGTGACGTTACAACGTCGTCGTTTACAACAGCTCCGTGTTTTGTATTGAATTCAGGCAAGTTTCTATCAAAATTAATGGCTTCCTCTAGTACAATTTCATGTGCTTCATCAATAATTGTGCATTTCAACTGCTGTGTAGATAAATCAAATCCGAGATAGTAAGACATACAAGAAAAAAATAAGGAGAAAAAAAATCACCACTTCTTTTTTTATGTATTAAAAGAGACAGGCATAATAAAACTATCCGATTGGATAAAGAAAAGTTAATTTCTCCGAGAACTAGATTTAGTTTCAATCAGAATATAGCTTATTATAACTAGGATAACGATTTTTTCAAAATAAGCTATTCTGCCCTTATTCAATTGCTCATATGATGAAAGAATTTATTAGCTGTCGAACTCCATTTTATTTAATAACTTGAAATGTCGGAGCGTTTTGCCTCATTTGTTGTATTTTTTTTAATCCATGGGAATACAGGAATTATGGAAAGTTATTGGACACAGCGGGAAAGAGTTTACATTAGAACAGCTTGCAAGCAATCAGTTTAATAAAAAGCAAGGAAAAGGTCTGCGTATAGCGATTGACACAGCTCTTTGGGTATTTCAAACAAAATCAAGTGTAGTTGGAGAGTAAGTTGTTTTGTAAATGAGTCAGCAACTATTTGGAGCTTAATTACCAAACTTGTGCGTCTGGTTTTATAGTCAGAGTGAATTGCGAGTCATTTTCTTTCGCTTATGTCGACTTTATGAACTTGGTATTCGTCCAGTATTTGTACTTGATGGACCCAATCGACCATCTTACAAAAGAAATAGATTTATTAATACCGTGCCATTGGATACTACGTTTCGAACCAACTTACTTGATCTCATTCGACTTTTTAATTTCAGCTATTGGGAGGCCTATGGAGAAGCAGAAGCAGAATGTGCCATGCTTCAAAGATTAGGGTTTGTCGATCTAATCATGACAGGTGATAGCGATGTTTTTTTATTTGGAGCACGACGAGTGATTAGACAATGGCCAACCAAAAGGAACGAGTCGGTCGAATGCTATGATTTAACTTGGATCGCAGATGCAACAGGACTTGATAGGTCGGATTTGATTTTAATTGCACTTTTGAAAGGATCTGACTATGATGTTCAGGGAACACAGGGAATCGGTATTCAGGTAGCTGTAGGACTTGCCAAATATCACTATCATAGAGAATTGTTTGATGACATACTATCCATCGATCGTCGTTATGATTTAGATGAGCAAAAAGTACAACATCTTTACGACAATCTAACCTATGAGTTACATCACAACACTAGGGGATACATTCAAAAAAAATACACACATATTCAATTAGATCCAAAATTCCCTGATTTCTTTATAGTAAACGATTTTATCCACCCAACAACCCACATTCAGAGCGCAAGTTATATTCCTAAGGCTCAAGAACTGCAACTTAATCTCAATTATTATCACGAGCCAGACTGGGAAAAATTAGCGCCTTTTATCCAACACGCATTCAAGTGGCCAATTGACTATGTCTTGAAACGGTTTACTCTACTAGCATTTCCTGGTTATATGATAAATACTCTTCGTCGTCAGCAACCTGGCTACAAAAAACCACATATGCTCAAAAATACCAAATTATCCAGCTCTCAAAAGGCTAAATACCAAACTTCATTAGACGATTATTACAAACTCACTTCAAAGGCACGTACATTATCAAGAAATGCCATAATTGAAAGGATCACAGCTAATAAGATTATCAATGATACCATCAAATTATACCGAGTGGAATGGGATCAGGTCCATCTAAAGGGGTTTTATAGTAAAATAGAGCTTAAATTAGACAGAAAAGCTTACAAGGACATAAAGCTACACGAAGATGAAGATGAAGGATATCAGCAAGACAATGTATGGCACACAGTAAAAAGGCAATGGGTGGATGCAACACTTATCCATAGCGTACATCCTTCATTAGCATTGAACTATCAAACCAACACAAACAAGGCGGATTTATTCCTTATTAAGCCACCTAAAAGATGTAAAAACGCGTAAAATTTGTATTATGACTTTAGTATAAATTTGCGTACCCTCTGTTTAACGAATAAAAAGTATTGGATAATTTCTGTAAGTAGCGCTCTAAAACTAAGCAGTAGTAATTTTTACACTTCAGGAATACATTAATAAGCTAAATATCGTTCCTTAAGTAAAAAAAAAAGCGTAGCTATAACGTTTCTTTATTTCTTTATTAAGATGTTTAATTGATATAAGTTAAGCATTTACGTATATATGTATATGTATACTCAACCTGCGTACCTTTAGGGTTTAAATAATGTTATTTGAATTTGCTTTTGTATGTCTAGCTGTTTTATTTAAAATGAAGACTGACACTACAAAAAAAAAAAAAAAAAAAAAAAAAAACTTCAATTGCCTTGCAAATCCTTTATTTTATCAACTAATCAAAAGCTGAAGTATGAAATTTGGTTCACGTGACTGCAGCAAGCGGTCAAGAAAGACCAACAAGCAAATTTAGCCTTTTTTCTACAAAGTAAAAAAATAAGTAAATGCCTCGTTCTCCAGAAAGACGTAGATATCGATCTAGAAGCACTGAAAGGAGTAGAAGAGATGATAGAAAAAGGTATAACAACATAACAAAATATAAAATCTCTACTCACTACATTTCAATAGACATCGCTCTCCTGATGACAGAAGAGATAGATCGAGACATAAACATAAAAAATCAAAAAAGCACAGTAAAAGGAGACATTATTCTTCTGAAAGCTCAGATAACGAGGATGATCAGCATAAGCCATCGTTAGAATCGCTAGGTTATTCCAACGTCAATAATCCTTTCAACGATGTCAATTTAGAATCAAAATTCGTATGGGACAAAAAAAAACAAAGGGATAAAAGAGAACTAGGTCTTTCAGAAGATGAGATTAGAAGACGTGAAAGAGATCGCAAGAAAGAGGCGGATGAGGAACTTGCTAAATTAAACAAGAGAAGAGCTCAACGAGAAAGAGAAATGGAGTTACGTGAAGAAGAGCGAAATCGAAAACAACGTGAAGCAGAGCTTGCTCAAATGGGTGAATGGGAAGCAAAGGAAGAAGAGGTAAAAAAAAAAAAAAAAAAAAAAAAAACACTCAAGGATTACAATGTTTTGCAGTGATTGATCTTGCTTTATAGTTCCATTTAGAACAAGCTAAAAAAAGAGCAGAGATTCGCATCAAAGAAGGGAGAGCAAAGCCTATTGATTTACTAGCTATGAATTTACGTTTAGCATATGAACCGGATAAAGTGGAAGAAGATGTTGATTTAGAAGTAGATTTGGATGAGCCTTATACAATTTTTGAAGTAAATCGATATATATTTTTTAAGATAAAGGCTTTAACACCTTCTTTTCCTGTCAAATATAGAACTTGAGTTTGGATGATACAGATGAACTTTACAAAGATATCCATATGCATTTGACCTTAGAAAAGAATGAAAAATCATTGCAATTCTGGCGTGCAATGATTGTAGTCGCTAAAGATTGTTTATCGAAAATGCGTGAGAATGAGCAGCGTGTAGCCTCTGGTGGTGTTCCCCTTGCAGTTAATCAAGATATTCAACGTATATTATCCGGAAAGACTGTCTCTCAACTCACTGTACTACAAGATCAAATTGAACGCAAATTAAAATCAAATGAACCCATTGATGTTGAGTATTGGGAGAACCTTTTAAAAGAATTGGTTGTCTATAAAGCAAAGGCAAGATTAAATGATATGCATCAAGAAGTGCTTGCAGCTCGTTTACAACAATTGCGAGAAAAACAAAGGGAAGAGGCGCTCAAGGTGCAAGAGGAACTGGAACGTGTTTTGGCTATGCAAGAAACCGAAGTGCATGGTCAAGGAGTTGGACCAGGTGAAGGTATCATGACAGAGCCTGTAGATGAGGAAATGACCGAAGTGCAGGATGATGAATTTGTGAAAAAGAATGAATCTCGACAAAAATCGTCCAATGGCTTACTACTGGAAGAGTATGAGCGTGCGATGAGCCCTGAACCACAGCCATTGTTAAGCAGAGAGGACCAAGAACTTGAAATAATAGATCCTAGGGCTGATCTAAAAGAATTGGTAAGTTTACTCGGGATATATAATAAAAGTCCTTCTTACCTAATCATCTCTTATTTTATATAGATGGATAAGCGACGCGAGGTATTATCGAGTACGATTATTACGAGGAAGCCAAAGATGGAGGTTGAGGAGGAAGTAAAGGAAGAACAGCATCAAGATGAGTCTATCGCTTCAACTGTATTATTTGAACAAGAAGCAGCAAAGGGAGTTGATGAAGATGAAGATTTGTTTAATATCGAAGCAGAAATTGCACAGCAAGTAAGTAAAAATAAAAGTTAATGAAAAGGATGGTGTATTTAAACTATGGTTAATAGACATATAATTGGCAAGACAAATACCGCCCGCGTAAGCCACGTTACTTTAACCGAGTACACACCGGTTACGAATGGAACAAATATAATCAGACGCACTACGATCTTGACAACCCACCACCTAAAGTTGTACAAGGCTACAAGTTTAATATCTTTTATCCTGATCTCATTGATAAGTCAAAAGCTCCCACTTACTTTATTGAAAAGGATCCAGAGTCACCAGATACCGTCTTGATTCGATTTCATGCAGGCCCACCTTATGAAGACATTGCATTCCGTATTGTAAATAGAGAATGGGAGTATTCGCATAAAAAGGGATTCAGATGTAGCTTTGACCGAGGCGTACTCAGTCTTTGGTTCCACTTCAAGAGACAATTTTATAGGAAATAAAAACGCATCTTTTTCTGAGTTTAATATAAAAAATTCTGACAACTCCTTTTTCTTTCCTTGTATAATAATGATCTTTAATACCTTGAAAGGCAATTTATTGCGTAACTTGAATCAACAACCATTAAGGTGTAAGAAATACGCACACAGTTCGATTGACGCACTTGATCTGACAAAACAACTTAGTGATTTTCCGTTGTGGTCAATGTTACAGCACAAAAACAGCACTTGACAAGCAATCAATTCAATTTACAAGTAAACATTTGAAGCAAGCGTTAGAGAAAAAGGATATTGTGTTTTACCAGGCACCTGCCGGTGTTGGAAGAACGTTTATGTGGATGTATATTTCAGCTGGTGTTCAGCTTATGTTTTGGTAAAAAAAAAGAATTGTAGTGAACGAATTTAATTTTGACAGATCCCTAGGGGAAACCTAGCGAGCTTAGCCTATGTAGCTTATGCAGTTAAAGACGGGTATATTGAATAAAAAAAAAAGAGAGGGGGAGGGGGATTAAAAAAAGAAAGCTGACGAAGAGTTTAGTGACGAAGAAGATGCACCTGTTGTATTAGCACCTCAAGGTAAACGTATGGCGATTGCGGCTGGATTAGTTAGTGTAGGACTTGGTATTGCGACTGTTATGTGTCTTTACCCCTGGAGGTAAGGAAAAAAGCGCTGTTTTTGAAAATAGAAGAGCAACAGGTTGATGACACTAGATAGATATGTCGATAAACTTCTTTTATTAAAAGGAGCAAACACTGTTCGACTCATTACACATGCCCGATTCATTAAATCGCAACAAGTGAAAGAATATCCTATTAATCAATTGTATTGTAAGCAAAAGGTCTTTACAGGAGTTGGCAAAAAAGGCACAGACGCGATCGGAACCAAAGCTAATTCATCTCACGTATTTTTAAACGCTAAAGGAGAAAAGATGGCTTATATGTTGGATAGAAAAGGAAGTTTTATGGATAGTAAATTATTTGATGGATTATGGTACAACAATCATAAACAGTAATAATAAAAGAGTCTATGATTGATTGACAGTCGCTTGCTGCCTCCACTGCATCTGTTTTGTGTATTCATAAATACAAATGGCACCACTGACATGTACATTTAAGGAGCGAGTGATACCGTATTGAGGAATTTCAATTGTTACATCGAGCATTTGTAAAAGATTTGCAGGAACACCTTGTCTCTCCTTCCCCAAGAGCAAAACGCATTTTTCAGGAAAAGCATAATCGCCTAGAGTGGCACTAGTCGTTGTTTGTTCTAAACCGCAAATAGTGTATCCTTCTTCTCTTTTTGCTTGCAAAAACGTAGCTACATCATTCTCCGCCACTTCAATCATAGGCATCCACCTCTCTGAGGAAACACTCACACTGGTAAATCCAATGTCTTCCTTGATCTTCAGTGTTGGCACCACAAGCTGTGAAGCATTAAAAATTTCACAGGTACGACACAGACCTGCCAAGTTAGGCAATCGATCTACCAAGCTAGCTACAACAATGAGATCGTTACGTCGTCTATTTTTTTTGACAAGGTTCTTGGTGAGATCCATGTCTGTCTCCAGCATCATTTCCCAAGGCATAATCTTCTTTTGGTACACATCCTCTGCAGTTTGCACTGTCTCTGGTACATTTTCGTCCTGTTCTTCTACGACTCCAATGAGCTCCGTAGGATCTGCAGCTGTGTATATTAATTTTCTCGCAGGATTTTGAAATGGACATCTTTCTACAATTTGTGGATTTACTCGAACAAATGCTTTCTATAAATATATCAGTGATTATTCTTTTAGTATATAGAAAGCTCTTTTTTTACCGATCCTATTTTTTCATTGTCTATTACTTGGAATTCGGTCATCATTTGGCGAAAAATGAATTCAATATTGAAGTCTTGAACGGGATCAAATCTTGACATATAAAATTGTGACTTTATCTTTTCGAAAAACTTGATGCAATCAATGTAAGTCTTCATGAAGTTTCCAATGCAATCAAGATATTTGTTGTTCTCAAGTAAGGCGCCATAACCTCGTTCAGTGCAATACTTCCAATTATGCTGCCAAGCACAGTAACTAAAAAGACGGATAGTAAAGTGATTGGTAATGAGCCACGGCAGCAAGCGTACAAAGATTTCATCAAAGTATCCCTGCAGGCTTGACTCAGGCAAACATTGTCCAAGGGTGAAAGAAACAGTGAGTAGTGAGATGACATAGTTTGGTCTATGCTCCGGATTAGACAACTTCTTATAATATAGAGACAATCTGTCGGGAAATCGAGAGAGAAGCTTGACAATAGCCCATTCTAGATAGCATCGAATGGAAGTCACCGTTTCTTTTCTAGTAATTTCAAATAGAGTCTCCAAGTAAGTATCCACCTTATCTTCAGTAGCAAGATCAATAATAAGAATAATTGAACAACTGATTCTTAACTAAAAGTGCGTATGTTTTGTTTTAGATAATACAAATGCGTATATTGCCCCTTTTTTTTTTTTTTTTTTTTTTTTTTTTTACTTTCATTATTATTACCTTTAAACGATGTTCGACTGTACTTGTATACATGTATTCAAATAATGCATCATTTTCCATATACTGGAAAAAAGAGTCTAAAAGAGTATTGGCAAACGCCTTATGTGACTCATTATTTATATCCAGTCTTAATAAAAGATTGTTCATATAAACACGCACAAGATAATCATTTTGATTAAAGATGCTGGCTGCGGTACTACATTAAAAAAATAAGGAAGAAGGTTCCTACTATTATTGATTAGCTTACCCTTCTGCATCTGATAACTCTTCTACTTCTGCGAGCTTCAAAGAGATTGCAGCTTCTAATTTTTGATCTTCACGATCTCGCAGTGGCCCAAAAACAGCTAATTTTGCGAATTCGGAAGCATACTGCTGCATGGATTGACAGGCTTCCGGGGTAAATGTGGCCCAATAATCATGAAGGAGTTTTGAAGCTTGAGCTACAATAAACGGCTTAAGATCGCCAGTTTCAAGTACCATATTTAAAGCCTACAAAAAGCTGCATAAGAAAAAACAGAATTTTTTGCGTGGACGGTGCATATGCCTATACCCTTTTCACTGGACCATCATTTCGATTTAGTTCTGGTACACTTAATAATTCGGGTTGAAAGATGGCGTTAATAAATGCCTTGATGAGTAAAGGGAAAGTCTTTGATTGGTTAATGTTTTCCTTCATTAATTCAATCGCAAGATCAACGCAGCGGCCTACAAGATCAGCACTCTTTTCCCAAGGAAAAGCAAAGAGTGGTCTAAAGCTACTGATAATAGCTTCCCCGCACATTTCTGATGCACTTTCCAACTGATCTATAGCGACTTCATATAGTTCAATTGGATCAAAACATTCTTTTGTCTCATTATTATTTCTAGCCTTTAAATTTGTAGTTTAGTAGATAATACAAGTTAACAGATTAACTTACGATATTAGCATAGCGAACAATTGTCTCAACAAGCTCCCATTTATATCTAATAAATGAAGCTATTACATCACCCCATGACCTTTTTATATCCAAAATGTTAGAAAAGGCTTGTAATTATTTTTTCTCTTGCTAACCTTTCTTGAATGGCTTCTTGAGTACGCTTCATTTGTAAACCATAAATTAGAGAAACAATTGCGTCGTTATAATCCAAACCAAAATAAGATAGGTCAGCAGCAGCTTGGTATATAATGTTTAATAATCGAATATGAAAAGGCTTTGACATCTCCTTATTGGCATTCACAGCTAAAAATATAGTTAATCATACAAGCTGCAGTATTACTTTCCCTTACCTGGACTGCGGTATTTCAAAAGATCAATGCATTGTTCATAATGGTTCTGTATAGCTTTCACCTTATTTTCTCGAGAAAGAATACCTTCTTTTGCCAAGATTTTCTTTGTCAGAGATAAATAGAGGTCAATCACATCCTCATCTATAGAAAAGAATATAAGAAAAAGAAAGGATTGAATTTTGCTAAAATCACCAAATCATTACCAATAATGTTGTCTTCTTCTTTATTCAAGTATTTTTTGTCTATTCTTGATAGTATATATAACAAGATATCATCATCCAATTGAATGGCTCTCATAAAATCAAATTTGTTTTCAAAACAGACTTCGAAGTTTACCCACAATGGCTCGAATAAGGTTAAAAGTCTAGCAAATAAGACATCAGGACTATAAAAAAAAAGATTAGTTTTTCATGTTATAATTTCTTATGTTTTTACCTTGAAATATTTTTCAAGTTATCTACAAAAACAGCAACAAGATCCAACAATTGATTCTCATCAATTTGGCCGTCTTCAGTAGAAACTGTAAATACAGAAGTACGAGCTAAAACATTCGCTTGCGAACGTAAAACGCTTTCAGGAATATCTATGCATCCAAATCATCAGCATAATTCATTTTATTTTATTTTTCTTACCTTCAGACTTCAACTCGCAAACGTATGTTTTGATACGTTCTTTTAATCCAATTCGAATACTGTCCAATGACTTTGAACAGACAGAGGGTTATTGGAAATCTATTCCACTTTATGTGATATTAAATACCTTATTCTTTGAAACATGGTTTTTAAGCCAATAATGAATCATTTTAAATTCTTGAGATGAAACTTTCACGGGATATTCATTTACAAGTGAAGAAACAGTCCTATGAAAAGGTCGTGGGTACACTTTTTTTTTATAATCAGAGTTTATCTTACTTTGCTACGTCAGAAAATGAAAGGAGGGCAGTATGAGCCAATCTTACTGTGACAGCTATACCCAATTTACGCAAAAATTGCTTGGTAGTGGGAATACTATTTATAAAATCAGTCAAGCAAAAATGGCACGATTAAAAGAAGACTTACTTGAAATTCCTGTGACGATCAACAAGGACTCTTAAAGACTTGAGTTCTTCTGGTCCCCAAGCATGTACATGATCTACCTCCGCCAATGCTTCCATTGTGTAAAGAATAGGAGCAGGACTGCTCACAACATGAGAGAGATGATGAATTAAGTGACGCAAAAAGTCCACTTTGTCTTCTTCTTTTTTAATAGACTGTACCAGACGATAGATGAATGATTTAAAATGTTCACCAAATGGGCTGACTAAGGCCCCTTGGGTGGGCACAGCGAACAAAGCAGTTGTATCAACTGTTTTGAAAAGGGCACCAAACATGAACCCTTGCTCCACACCCATCTTGTTCAAGGTCTGTGGGTTTTCACGAGAAAAGATGTATTCCAATAAACCCTTCTTCACTGAGGCTGTCTCATTTTGAAACCCTCTGTAAAAAAGCAAAGTCCACCAAGTGGCGTCCATTACATTATCTGCATTCAAGAGAATTTCAAATCGAGGTAACACAGGATCAACTAAATGAATGACACTTTCATGCATAATGTCATACAATAAAAACCAGTCCTCCCAGCATTCAGAGTACTGTTTTGACTTGTCTGCTTCCCATTTAAAATAAGTTGTCCAGTCAGATCTGTTGGTGATAGTTAATGGATACTTCTCAGTGAAATCAATCACACGCTTGAGAATATAAGATGAATACTTTCGAGCAAGTGAATCATTGCTTCGTAAACCACTCTATATTTAAAAATAAGATAAATATGCAAGATATAAATATAAAGACTTTACTTGTAAAATCTTTGAAGAAAGCTTCTTCAAAACGAAGGTCTCTGCGTATTTCAGGTACTTCATTATCCAAGCCAAAGTAAAAGTCAAAGAAACGAGCAATCAACCCATATATGTTCAATCTTAAAAGATTGGTTGCTGGTAAATCAAACATTTGAAGTGTACGCTGCCAAAGCATCTAATAAAAAATCATTATTCTCTTGTTCATTTTCATACAGCACTTGGATCTAACTTGCCTCGCACCAATATACTTGCTTTTCTCGACATTTGCTTTGCTGCTTCCAACGAAGTAAGTTAGGCAACAGGTCATGTGCTAGTTTACTTCGGATACTAGCATTTGTACAAGATACCATAGCCACTGCCACACTAAAGATCAATTCTATCCAAGCATCTACTTCTTCTGTAGCAATCTCTCTTAGTGCTAGCAACTCTTCATTCTCGTTCAAATCTCTAATCAAGTAATTCAAAACATTCAAGCAACATTCCAGTTCCAGCAACACCGTATTTTCGTACTTTTGGACCTGTATCCACTGCTCGCTGCAATCCAACTTTTCGACACAAGACTCAATAAACTGCATTGGTTTCAAATCAACAAAATCAGGTTCATCAACTATGGCTGATATTAACTGAGAGAGTAGCATCAAAATAATGTTTCTAGCAAACGTGTGTCCTGTCAAAAACGATCGTCCCACTAAAAAGGCAAGTGTATTTTCCAACAATTGCACGCTTTCAGTTGATATGGTTGAATCTTGTGAAAGACTTGACATAATCCATGGTTTTAAAAAAGAGTCTAATGCCTCAGTCTCTTTGTCTGAATCTTGAAGTCGAGCCAAATAAGCCTTGAAAACAGGGATCAAGATCTGCAATATGCCATAACGAAGTTTTTCGTCTTGTGCTTTTGTATATTGATGGTCAAGGTGCTCTAAAAATACGAGCAATTGGTCATCGTCTGCACTGTCTAAAAGTAATGTCTGAAATGGGGTAGACGAGAAGTCCATTCTGACAGTTGAAATAAACAGAAAAGAAAGGTTTTTTTTAATTGTGAGTTTAAAATTTTTTTCTTGAGACACATAAATACAATCACAAATGAATTTATTTAAAAATTAAACGCTTGACAACAGTTTCTGTATAACAAAGTAATGATACACTCTGGGGCTACTGATCTTTGTTATTACTGCAATACTCACAAATAAATAAATAATAAAAAAAAACGCGTAATAATACTATGCTCCACACTCTTGCCATCATTTTTTGAGACGCGAAGGAAAGTTTAAAAACCGCACAAGAGAGTGTAACTTCTTCTTTCCTCTTCTTTATAAAAACTGTATATATCCAACTATAGTAAAGGAAACAAGTGAAATGAAGTAAAAAGACTAAGCAAAAGAAGAAAAGAAAAACAAAAAATAAATACTAAATAAGACCACTTAGCCCTTCTACAGTGAGTCCAAGATCGAGTGTTGCATTTGACAGCTCATCTAAAAAGCAACGAATGCAGGAAATCAATACACGAAGCTATAATCCAGAAAAAGAGCCAATAAAGGCAAGTTTTTTGGAACAGCTTATGCACATGCATGTATCGATTGACACTTTTATAGTCTTATTTACGTCTTCGACCTGGATCTAATAATCAAGGAAATGAACCTTATATTAAAGTACTAGATGATTGTATGATCTCAATGATACCGCCTACTGTAAAAAAAAAACTACAATATACTACTCACATGTATAAGATCTAATCAACCCTTTAGGATTCTAATGCATATAGAGCCAGAAACAAAACATCTGAAAAATATAGATTCACGAAAATATTTAAAGACACAACAGATCAGCAAACCTTTTTTAATGAGACCACCTTGAATTCAGTCCAAGATCTACTTTCTGGAAACAATGCACTCATATTTGCATACGGTGTAACAAACTCTGGAAAGACCTATTCTGTAATTGGAAAAAATGACGATCCTGGATTGATTCCTCGTTCTATCAACCTTATCTTCAATAGTATAAAAAAACATTTGAGCGAAACCAAAGTAAATTATATTAAAATAGAGTGCACACTAATAACAGCTAACTCACAAAACAAAAAGTTAAAACCTAGCATGCATAGTTTAATAACTTGCTATGAAAATGAAGCGGAAGAGAATAGAGATTTATTAACCTTGTGTCCTGTAAAAAAAAAGAGAGAGATCAATTTATGATAGAGAAGAGGAGAAATAATTTAATTTCTATTATAGGATCAAGAGCATGTCCAAGGTAACCAAAAGATAGAAATTGATCAATCTTTTGAATATGGTATATGGATATCCTTTATTGAGATCTACAATGAGCAGATCTTTGACTTGCTTGACCCTTCTAAACCTAGTGGAGCTAAAAAAAGAAATCAACTACATCTTAAATATGAACAGAGGACGGGTAATAAATATGTCGCTGATATGCATGTTGTCAAGGTCAAATCAGCCAAGGAGGCGAGTGCTCTATTGGCATTTGGCCAACAAAACAGACAGGTGTTTTCGACAGCCATGAATCAAGAAAGTAGCCGAAGCCACAGTGTTTTTACTGTGCATGTCTTGAGATGCCCTGTAGATCAAGATAATTTTGTTATTGAAGACGCACAATATGCTTCACTTTCCAAGTTGTCCTTTGTGGATTTGGCTGGATCTGAAAGATACAGAAATACACTTAGTTCAGGTACGATTTCATTCATTTAGAATCATTTGTTGTTTATACCCTCGTAATAGGTCAAAGATTAAAGGAAGCCGGTAATATTAACAAGTCACTTATGGTTCTCGGGCAATGTATGGAAATGCTTCGGTTAAATCAGATGAGAAGTGAATTAAACAAAGTAAGGCAATTATAAGATATATAAATGCTTGTATTACTCATCTTTAATCTGTAGAATCCTGCAGTGATACCTTATCGTCACAGCAAGCTGACAGAAATATTTAAAACTTCTTTTGAAGGAGACGGAAAAGCGGTAAATGAGGTTTATAGAGCATTCTTCGTAAAGCTCATATCCTTTATATAGACTATCATTGTAAATGTCAATCCATTTGATACCGGTTTTGATGAAAATAATCACGTCATGAAATTTTCTGCTGTTGCTAAAGATATCACAACATTACGAAAAATCAAGCCAGTGGTTGATTTGAAAAATATAAAGGCAGGATCAAAGCGTTTGCGTGAAATGAGCTCAACTCAAGAAGAGGAATATGATGAGGAAGAGGAAGGAACTATCATAGATGAAGTGAATGAAGATATACTGTTTATAGAAGATCTTATTTCACGATTAGAGTTGATTAAGGAGCGACAAGATGATGTGGAAACTATAGAAGCAAGAATTAGTCAGCATATAATTCAAGAAATGAGCAAGAAATTACTTAACTTTGCTATAAAAGAGGTATTTAAAATTTATTAGTGAATACTAAGTAAGTAATATTTTCATACAGAAAGAGTTAATGCAACATGAGCTTGATAAACAAAATCAAGGTGTAAATATGGAGGGTAAATACCGATAAGGTTTCTTTAATGTAACCACATATTAACTTACTTGTTTAAAGATAAAGCACTTTTAAATTCAGTAAACAAACAAATTAAATATTACCTGTACAATATTAATCATATAGAGTATAGCTACTAGCAAAACAAACATTGATAATAGAAGAAATGAATACGCTAAAGTCAGAAGCACACAAAGGCTTATTAAATAAGATAGAAGAGGGCAAAAAATTAAAAAATGATGATGCTTCAAATGAAATCAATTCGCAAGCTGATGAAAGACCCTTGGAACAACAAAGTAATGATGCCGATATCGAATATTCAAAAATAGATCAAGAGGATGATGGAAGCATATCAGAGCAAGACATACATTTTGAAACTTTTCTGCGTTTACGGAAGCAGTTACGTAGAAGCATATTTAAGAAAGATGTAGTAAGTTACTACTATAATACTACTTGGCTATTAGTTACTCATATTGTGTAAGCTGGGTGAAGACACGAATGTGATTATGAAGCAAATAGAAGAATTTGAAGGAGTGACTTTCAATTTAGCAAAGGTATAAGGCAATCTTATTAATCAAAAAATATAACACTTTTATATTTAGGAAACAAAAATGGGAAAACTACTAAAAGTAATTGCATCTGAAAACTTTGAAAAGGATCCCTTTCAAATACAGAACAGAGCCTTCCGCTTATTCAGAAAATATGCGCAATTAAGTACTCCAAATGATGATAGTAGAGGACTGACGCCACAATACCCTATTCAAGCCACGTTGAGCGAGTCAGGTTTAGATTTTCAAGAGTTACAAGAAGAAAACTTTAAATTAAAGCGCCAAATGAAGGTGTGTACACATATTAAAGTAATAATGACAGAATTTAACGTGCTATTTTTAGACAATACATGAGTCTCATGTTAGATTAAAACAAGCAGTTGAAATGGTCATGAATCAACCCAGACTTCAGGTAGCCGATAATGATGTAACAATAGGACCTTTAAAAGAGGTAGGTGTGAGAACACATGTATCCATGGCAAGTTATCATTTGCTTACACTTTTTCTTTAAAAATTCTATTTTTAGTCAAACAATAACAGTAATTCCCTACTGATTGACAATCTCTCTAACAACATGAAGCTGGATGAAGAAGACGATGATGATTATGATGATGATGATGACCTGAATGTATTTAATCAACTTAAACCTTTAACAAAAAGAAGGCAAGCTATTATTTCGTGTCATTGTGACAAAATTACTAATTTAGGTTTTTTTTTTTTTTTTTTTTTTTTTTTTTATTTTCTCCTGACAGAAAATTAAGAACCAGATGATCTTCGTTTCCATGCCAAGATATACTCAAATAACTCTCACTTATACGCATGATATCAAACATATAAATAATTCTTTATTTTTTACCCTAATTCTTTCCTGTACATTTCTTTCGTATTCTGTTAATAAACATGGTTTCTTCATATATTCATCTTTTTCATCGATTAACTTCAAATCAAAGCAACTTTGTGCCTTATCAACAAGAAACTAAACATCCTCATTTACATGGTATTTATACAAATCTCAAAATACTAAAAAGAATTATGGCAGGCCGATTATCAAGAGAAAGGCCTAATCGTCGTGAAAAAAGACCTCAAGATGGAAAAACGAATCCAATGGAATAAACCTTGTATATTTTTGTAAATAAAAAAGTCTATTTTAAACGCGTTTATTTATACATCGGTGATCATTCCGGTATATTATTATCACACGAAGAGATCCTTGAATCATATTTCAAAATGCATGAAAAATTCGGTTTAAAATCTCAATAGACATACAGCGCTGACGGCTCCAATTGGCAAAGTTAAAAATGCATTTAACGAATATTAAAAACTCAATTTCTGTAATAAAAACAAGCCAATGAGAGTCATTAAAAATTCAAATCAGTGAATTTGCAAAACCCAAATAGCAGGTTTTTATACTCTATTAGTATATGCCTTTTGTTACTGATTTAGTCTTATTCAAAGAGGATTTTTATTAAATCATTTAGAAA